>NC_092038.1:84751113-85057882 GCF_003086295.3 Arachis hypogaea | reverse complement strand
GTTCATGAAAGAGATCTTAAGTCATAAGAAGGATTGGAGGGAAACTGAAAAAGTTTACCTCACTGAAGAATGCAGTACAATTATTCTAAAAAGCTTACTTGAGAAGCTTAAAGATCCTGGAAGCTTTATGATACCATGCACATTAGAAGGTACTTGTACCAAGCAAGCTCTATGTGATCTTGGGGCAAGTATCAACCTAATACCTGCAGCTACTATCAAAAAGCTTGGGTTGACTGATGAAGTTAAACCAACTCGGATATGTCTCCAACTTGCTGATGGCTCCATTAAATACCCATCAGGCGTAATTGAAGACATGATTGTCAAGGTTGGGTCATTTGCCTTTTCCACTGATTTTGTGGTGCTGGAAATGGAGGAGCACAAGAGTGCAACTCTCATTCTTGGAAGACCTTTCCTAGCAACTGGACGACACCTCATTGACGTCCAAAAAGGGGAAGTGACCCTGAGAGTCAATGAGGATGAGTTTAAGTTGAATGTTGTTAAAGCTATGCAGCATCCAGACACCCAAAATGACTGCATGAGCATTGATATTATTGACTTTCTAGTAGAAGAGGTCAATATGACTGAGAGTCTCGAATCAGAGCTAGAGGATATCTTTAAAGATGCTCAGCCTGATCTGGAGGAACTAGAGAGAATAATAGAACCTCTGAAAATCCCTCAGGAAGAGGAGAAACCTCCCAAACCCGAGCTCAAACCATTACCACCATCCCTGAAATATGCATTTCTGGGAGAAGGTGATACCTTTCCTGTAATCATAAGCTCTACCTTAGAGCCACAGGAAGAGGAAGCACTAATTCAAGTGCTAAGGACACACAAGACAGCTCTTGGGTGGTCCATCAGTGATCTTAAGGGCATTAGCCCAGCCAGATGCATGCACAAGAACCTATTGGAGGGTGACGCTAAGCCAGTGGTTCAACCACAAAGGCGGCTGAATCCAGCCATGAAGGAGGTGGTGCAGAAGGAGGTCACTAAATTACTAGAGGCTGGGATTATCTATCCTATTTCCGTTAGCCCCTGGGTAAGCCTTGTCCAAGTCGTCCCTAAGAAGGGTGGCATGACAGTGGTTTATAATGAAAAAAATGAACTGGTTCCTACAAGAACAGTTACAGGGTGGCGTATGTGTATTGATTACAGAAGGCTCAATACAGCTACCAGAAAGGATCATTTTCCTTTACCATTCATAGACCAGATGCTAGAAAAACTAGCAGGTCATAAATACTACTGCTTCCTAGATGGATATTCAGGTTATAATCAAATTGCAGTAGATCCTCAAGATCAAGAGAAAACAGCATTCACATGTCCATCTGGAGTATTTGCATATAGAAGAATGCCATTTGGTCTGTGCAATGCACCTGCAACCTTTCAAAGGTGCATGCTCTCTATTTTCTCTGATATGGTGGAAAAATTTCTGGAAGCCTTCATGGATGACTTTTCAGTGTTTGGAGACTCATTCAGCTCCTGTCTTGACCATCTAGCACTTGTTCTAAAGAGATGCCAAGAGACTAACCTGGTTTTAAACTGGGAGAAATGTCACTTTATGGTGACTGAAGGAATTGTCCTTGGGCACAAAATTTCGAACAAGGGAATAGAGGTGGATCAAGCTAAGGTAGAGATAATTGAAAAATTACCACCACCTGTCAATGTTAAGGCAATCAGAAGCTTTCTGGAGCATGCAGGATTCTATAGGAGGTTTATAAAAGATTTTTCAAAAATTGCCAAACCTCTGAGTAATCTGCTAGCTGCTGACATGCCATTTATGTTTGATAAGAAGTGTCTGCAGGTGTTTAAGACTCTGAAAGCTAAGTTGGTCACAGCATCAGTCATCTCTGCACCAGACTGGACATTACCATTTGAACTAATGTGTGATGCCAGTGACCATGCCATTGGTGCAGTGTTGGGACAAAGACATGACAAGCTTCTGAACGTCATTTACTATGCCAGTCGTGTTTTAAATGATGCACAGAAGAGCTACACAACCACAGAAAAAGAGTTACTTGCAGTGGTTTACGCCATTGACAAGTTCAGATCTTATTTAGTAGGATCAAAAGTGATTGTGTACACTGACCATGCTGCTCTTAAATATCTACTCACAAAGCAGGATTCAAAACCCATACTCATCAGATGAGTTTGCTTCTGCAGGAGTTTGATATAGAAATAAGAGACAGAAAAGGGACAGAGAACCAAGTATCAGATCATCTATCCCGAATAGAACCAATAGAAGGGGCGTCCCTCCCTCTCACTGAGATCTCTGAAAATTTTCCAGATGAGCACCTCTTTGCCATCCAGGAAGTGCCATGGTTCGCATAATTTACAAACTATAAGGCTGTGAGATTCATACCCAAAGAGTACAGTAGGCAGCAATTAAACAAATTGATCACGGATGCAAAATACTATCTTTGGGATGAATTATATCTCTTCAAGAGATGTGTAGACGGAGTAATCCATAGATGTGTTCCTAAAGAAGAAGCACAGAAATCCTCTGTCACTGCCATGGATCACAGTATGGAGGACATTTTGGAAGTGAGCGAACAGCCACAAGAGTCCTCCAGTGTGGCTTCTACTGTCCTACTCTCTATAAAGACTCCCAAGTGTTTGTACTTAATTGTGACAGTTGCCAAAGATCTGGCAATCTGCCTCACAGTTATGCCATGCCTCAACAAGGTATCTTGGAGATTGAGTTGTTTGATGTATGGGTATTGACTTCATGGGGCCTTTCCCACCATCATACTCAAACACTTATATTTTGGTGGCAGTGGATTATGTATCCAAATGGGTGGAAGCTATTGCAACACCCACTAACGATACTAAGACAGTAATGAAATTCCTCTAGAAACACATCTTCAGCAGATTTGGTATCCCTAGAGTACTAATTAGTGATGGGGGCACTCATTTCTGCAATAAACAGCTTTACTCTACTTTGGTTCGATATGGAGTTAGCCACAGGGTAGCTACTCCATAGTCCATATCATCCACAGACAAATGGGCAAGCTGAAGTCTCTAATAGAGAACTTGAAAGAATCCTGGAATGGACTGTGATTAATCGTAGAAGGGATTGGACAAGAAGCTTGGATGATGCTCTGTGGACATACAGAACAGCATTCAAGACACCTATAGGAACTTCTCCATACCAGCTGGTGTATGGAAAAGCCTGTCACTTGCCAGTGGAACTGGAACATAAGGCCTATTAGGCAACCAGATTCCTAAACCTTGATGCCAAGTTAGCTGGAGAAAAACGATTGCTCCAGTTAAATGAGCTAGAGGAATTCAAACTCAATGCTTTCGAAAATGCAAAAATTTACAAAGAGAAAGCAAAAAGATGGCATGATAAGAAACTATCATCCAGAGTCTTTGAGCCAGGGCAAAAAGTTCTGCTATTTAATTCTAGGCTCAGATTATTCCTCGGGAAATTGAAATCCTGATGCAAAAATTCATTGTTAATGGACAGAGAGTCAAACATTATCTTGAAAGCAATTTTGAGCAAGAATGCTCAAAATTGAGACTTGATTAAAGCTCAGAAATAGTCCAGCTAAAGACAATAAAGAAGCGCTTGCTGGGAGGCAACCCATCCATTTACAAAGCTTATTTGTTAATTAATTGATTTTTACAGGTTTATGTCAATTATCTTCAAGGTAAAATAGAAATTGCTTGAGTTCACAAAGTTACAAAAGGATTCGTAGGATAAAACAGCAAAAAGGAAGCTCACTGGTGCGAAAAAGCCAGTAAGAGCTGTTTTGGGCGCTGAACGCCCAGAAGAAGGACATACTGGGCGTTCAACGCTAGTAAGGATAGCCATCTGGGCGTTGAAGGACAGAAAGTAGCATCTTCTGGGCGTTGAAAGAAGCACCTTCTGGGCGTTCAACGCCAGATTTACAACGTCCTGGGCGTTCAGAAAAATGCCCAGTGACAAAGGAGTTCCTGGTGTTCAACACCAGCTAGAAGCAACAGCTGGGCGTTGCACACCCAGGAGAAGTTGCAAATGGGCGTTAAACACCCAAAACATGCAGCGTTTGGGCGTTTAACGCCAGGATTGTGGGGAGGACGTAATTTCATTTTTACTTCACATTTTTTTCAATTTTCATATTTCAATTCATGATTTCTTGCATAAACATGTTACAAACTCTCATCCTTCAATTCCAAAAATTTTAATCCTAATTTCTAAAATCCCTTTATCAAAAATATCAAATGTATCTTAATTCATAAACACAAATCCTTTTTCAAACCCCATCCAACTTATTTTCAAATCTTTTTCAAAAATCAATTATCTTTTCAAATTAATCCCAAATCTTTTTTTTTTAAATTCAGATTTATCTTTTTCAAATATCTTCTATATCTTTTTCCTATCATATTTATCTTTTACAAATCATATCTTCTATCCTATCTTTCTTCAAATTTTTCGAAAACCCACCCCCTCCCTTTAAATCTGTGATCACTAAACCATACCCACTAAGATCATGGCTCCTAAAGGAAAACAACCCACTCCAAGAGGCAAGAAAGAGAGTATTCCAAAATCACTTTGGAATCAAGGGAAGTTCTTAACCAAAGAACATTCAGACCATTACTACAAAATAATGGGTCTAAGGTCAGTGATCCCGAAAGTCAAATTCGATCTGAAGGAAGATGAATATCCGGAGATCCAAGAGCAAATTCAAAACAGGAGCTGGGAAATCCTAAAACAAAGGTGGGAAGAAACATGGTTCAAGAATTCTACGCTAATATGTGGCAAACAGACAGGCAGAGAATATCTGGAACTGTTCTCTAAGACTATCGGACCTTGGTCAGAGGAAAGATTGTTCACATCCACCCTGACAAAATCAGCGAGATCTTTAAGCTACCTCAGCTAAAATATGACCCCGACTCCTTTAATAGGAGAATGATGAGAACAGATAAAGGCCTGGACAAGATTCTAGAGGACATATGCCTCCCTAGAACCAGGTGGACCACCAGCACCAAGGGCGTCCCAAACCAACTCAAGAGAGAAGATCTCAAACCAGTCGCCAGAGGTTGGCTGGACTTCATTGGGCGTTCTATACTGCCCACTAGCAACCACTCTGAAGTCACCATTAAAAGAGAAGTGGAAGTTCATCAGCTGATTTCGTGTGAACTTTACATAATTGCAAACAAGAACTCAAAAGATGCTAAATTGGCTTATCCAAGCTTAATATCTATGCTATGTAAAGATGCTAGAGTGAAGATGGGAATAACTGAGTATATCTCAGTTGAGCAACCAATTACCAAAATATCAATGGAAAAATAACAAGTGCAAGATGACCCCATTAAGAGGAGAGCACAGGAATTCCTCTCGGAAATCCTGCAAATTGAATACTGGGAGCATCTTGAAGCATCTGTTACCAAGTTGCAAGAAGATATGGACCAAATAAAGGAAGAACAGAATAATCAAAATAGCATGCTTTGCAAATTGCTCGGGGAACAAGAAGAGCAAAGGCGTGACTTGAAGGAACTTAAGCGTCAAAAATTATCTCTTGAAGGACCAAGCACCCCACAGACTAGAGGATCCACTTCCCAAAATAAAGGTTGTTGAGTCCTAATTTTAACTTTAACTCTGTGATATTTGTTCTTACAGGAATTTACCTTAGAAGTTATATAGGAGTAGTAGTAATTAGTATATCTATTTTGATTTTATCTCCAATTAAGCTATAATTTATTTTTCGCATTATCATCAAACATGAATAAAGAGGCAATTTATTTTTTCGAGTTCTTAATAAGAAAAATTCTAATTATTTAGATGTGGTGGCAATACTTTTTGTTTTCTGAATGAATGCTTGAACAGTGCATATTTTTATACTGAATTTCATGAATGTTAAAATTGTTGGCTTTTGAAAGAATGATGAACAAGTGAAATATTATTGATGATCTGAAAAATCATGAAATTGATTCTTAAAGCAAGAAGAAGCAGTGAAAAAAAAAGAGGAATCATTTGATAAAGAAAAAGAAAAAGCCAACAACCCTTAAAACTAAAAGGCAAGGGTGAAATGGATCCAAGGCTTTGAGCATCAATGGATAGGAGGGTCTAAGGAAATAAATCCAGGCATAAGTGGCTAAATCAAGCTGTCCCTAACCATGTGCTTGTGGTATGCAGGTCCAAGTGAAAAGCTTGAGACTGAGTGGTTAAAGTCGTGATCCAAAGCAAAGGAGTGTGCTTAAGAACTCTGGACACCTCTAATTGGGGACTCTAGCAAAGCTAAGTCACAATCTGAAAAGGTTCACCCAGTTATGTGTCTGTGGCATTCATGTATCCGGTGGTAATACTGGAAAACAAAGTGCTTAGGGCCACGGCCAAGACTCATAAAGTAACTGTGTTCAAAAATCAACATATATACTAGGAGAATCAATAATACTATCTGAATTCTGAATTCCTATGGATGCCAATCATTCTGAATTTCAAAGGATAAAGTGAGATGCCAAGACTATTCTGAAGCAAAAAGCTACTAGTCCCGCTCATCTAATTGGAAACTGAGCTTCACTTAAAACTCTGAGATATCATTGCTTCTTAATTTCTTTTGATCCTATTTTATTTATCTAGTTGCTTGGGGACAAGCAACAGTTTAAGTTTGGTGTTGTGATGAGCGGATATTTTATACGCTTTTTGGGGGTAATTTCATGTAAATTTTAGTATGTTTTAGTTAGTTTTTAGTAGATTTTTATTAGTTTTTAGGCAAAAATCATATTTCTGGACTTTACTATGAGTTTGTGTATTTTTCTGTGATTTAAGGTATTTTCTGGCTGAAATTGAGGGAGCTGAGCAAAAATCTGATTTAGGCTGAAAAAGGACTGCCGATGTTGTTGGATTCTGCCCTCCCTGCACTCGGAATGGATTTTTTGGAGCTACAAGAGACTAATTGGCGCAATCTCAATTGGGTTGGAAAGTAGACATCCAGGGCTTTCCAACAATATATAATAGTCCATACTTTGTGCGCCAGAAACAGGTTGCAAGTTGGAGTTCAACGCCAGAAACAGGTTACAACCTGGCGTTCAACTCCAGAAACAGCCCAGGCACGTGAGAAGCTTAAGTCTCAGCCCCAGCACACACGAAGTGGGCCCCAGAAGTGGATTTCTACACTATCCATCTTAGTTTACTCATTTTTCTATAAACCAAGGTTACTAGTTTAGTATTTAAACAACTTTTAGAGATTTATTTTGCATCACATGACATTTTTAGATCTGAACTTTCTACCTTTGTGACGGCATGAGTCTCTAAACTCCATTGTTGGGGGGTGAGGAGCTTTGCAGCGTGTCGATGAATTAATGCAATTATTTCTGTTTTCCATTCAAAAACGCTTGTTCCTATCTAAGATGTTCATTCGCGCTTCACTATGAAGAAGGTGATGATCCGTGACACTCATCACCTTCCTCAATCCACGAACGTGTGCCTGACAACCACCTCCGTTCTACATTAGATTGAATGAGTATCTCTTAGATTCCTTAATCAAAATCTTCGTGGTATAAACTAGAACATTTTGGCGGCCACCCTTGAGGATCCGAAAAGTCTAAACCTTCTCTATGGTATTCCGAGTAGGATTCAAGGATTGAATGGCTATGACGAGCTTCAAACTCGCGATTGTTGGGCGTGATGACAAACGCAAAAGAATCAATGGATTCTATTCCGACATGATCGAGAATCAACAGATGATTAGCCGTGCTGTGACAGAGCATTTAGACCATTTTCACTAAGAGGATGGGAAATAGCCATTGACAACGGTGACGCCCTACATACAGCTTGCCATGGAAGGAGCCTTGCGTGTGTGAAGAGGAGGACAAGGGAAAAGCTGAAATTCAGAGGACAAAGCATCTCCAAAAACTCCAACATATTCTCCATTACTGCATAATAAGTATTTATTTCAGGCTCTTTTACTTTTTACAATTGAAACTAAAAATTATTATTGATATTATATCCTGACTAAGAATAATAAGATAACCATAGCTTGCTTCAAGCCAACAATCTCCGTGGGATTCGACCCTTACTCACGTAAGGTTTTACTTGGACGACCCAGTGCACTTGCTGGTTAGTCGTGCAAAGCTGTGAGAAATAGTCCATTAATATTGGCATACACAATTTTGTGCACCACACTCCACCATGGTAACATTGTTCTTACCCTTTCTCTTTGTTATTAGTCTTGAATTCTTGCATTTTTTTGCTTATCTTAGCTGGATTAGGCTAGTTTAATTTTGAGTTTGGAGGGTTAATTTTCAAATGAATCATGCATTTATGGATTTTTGAATGTTTGGGGTTGAAATATGTGTTGAGCTAAGGCTTGGTGCATTAGATTTTGAAGAAAAATTTTTTAAAATATAGGGCATCTGTGCGTGCACACCCACATGTGCGTGCACACACAACTGCTATTTTCTGCTTCCTGTGCGTGCGCACCGACCTGTGCGCACACACACTAATGGTTATGCCCTCTGCTCGCACCGCCAGCACAGCTTGTGCGCGAGCGTCCCCTGTGTTTTGCACCCTGTGCGTACGCACCAGCTCGTTCGTACGCACACCCACCCTTTGTACGCAAGCACACATGATCCTTTATAAAAAAAAGGAGACTCTTCTGTGTGTTCGCACACGCTTGTGCATACGCACACTTCTTGATCCCCTTTCTGTTTAGAGTGTTCGCACACCCTTGTGCGTCTGCTCACCTTCCTTGATTCATCTTGTGTGCGTACGCACAGGTGCTATTTTTGGCAAAATTTTTATTGCATTTTTCTTTGAGCGCTAACACACTTCCACTCCCTCCACCCCTTTCTTCTCTTACCTTTCCCATGTTTCTCCCCTTGTTTTCCTTTCTTTTCATTGTATCTTATTTTCATTTTAGTAGTTATATTAGTTTTGGTTTACTTGTTTCGAAATTAAATTAGTTGCAAGTGTTTGCTTGATGTTGATTGGGTTGCTTCTTGATTGAATTTCATCAATGCACTTATACTTTGCTTTAATATTATTAACTAATGGGTTTGGTAATTTTTGTTTTGATTGTACCACTAGTACAAATTATATAAGTGCATTGAATTAAGTGATTTGAGTTGAAATTACTTGTTCATCATGATTTTTCATGTCAAATTCATCACATGTCCAGTACTTGTTCCTTGTTAATGCTTTGCATTTGTTTGAATGACTTAACTTGATTCTTATAAAGCCTGTCACTTTTTTGTAACAAGTACATTTACCATGTAACTATTGCATTATGTGTCATGTTGAACAAGTAGGTTGTTTTTAATCATGGAATTGGTTATTGTTTATTGTGCTTCTATATCATTTTGCGCCTTCATTTACATAATTTCAATATCCAACACCTCATATACTCAATTCACTTTTGTGGTTACCTAGGGTTGCTTGTGCTTAAAGTTTTGCTTATTCTTTAATTGCAACCTAGGCTACTTAATTGAGGAATACATACTATTACTCTTTGATTGTGTGGATACCATTCTAACCGGCAGTTGTGTGTGTTCCAACCGCGCGCATAATTGGAATACACACATGGCTATTTTTTTTTATCATACCACACTTCTATGAAAACTTCCTCAATTAGGTGCTTATTTACTCACCCCTTTATCCTTTTTGTGTTACTTGCCTTATGATTTTTAATTATACCTTATTCACTCTTATTGGAGGATGAGACATAACGGCAAGAAGCCAAGAGAGGAGGATGACACCAAAGATGGAGATGCCGAGAATGCATCAAACTTGCCACTTTCCATACAACCCGAGCCCCCGTACCCACCAACTGAAGGTGGAGCCTCATAGCCATTCTCCCCGGATTGTGTTCATGCATGGAGGACCGTGCAACGCTTATGTATGGGGGAGGATCGGCAACTTCCAGGGGGGTAAAATTATTTTCTTGAACACTTTGCAATACCTTTTAGTTCTTTTCCTTCAAATTTTTGCAATTTTGTTCTTATTGCATTTTGTTTGGCTTGGTTTGTTTGTATATATTTCTTTAGTGCTTATAGTTATATGATAATAAATATTTGCATGATTGCATGATTTAGTGAATAAGTTTGGTAAAACAACATGAAATTTTCATGAAATCTTTCTTAGGGCATGTGATAAACCACTATTTTATGATATTTCTTATGCTCAATTGAGTGGTTTCTATCAAATCTTTGATCACTTATTCATATAAATTGCATGGTTTTACATTTCCTTCCTTATTTCTTAATATATGTGAAAATATGTTTCCTAGACCATAAAATTATTAATTTTAATTATCCTTTATTACCATTCGATGTTGTGATCTGTGTTTTGAGTATTTTCAAGCATTATAGGGTAGGAATGGCTTAGAGAACAGAAAGAAAACATGCAAAAGTGGAAGGAACGCGTGAAAATGATGTTTTGACAGAAATGGCAGCGACGCGCACGCATGGACGACGCGGACGCGTGACTCGCGCAGAACCCAAGCGACGCGCACGCGTGGACGACGCGAACGCATGCCTAGTGCAAAGCACAAGTGACGCGTATGCGTGACTGACGCGTACACGTGACAAGAAAAACTTTCAAATGACACGCACGCGTGACCCACGCGAATGCGTGAGGGACGCCACGTGCAGAAAATTGCAGAAAACGTCCCCAGCGATTTCTGGACTCCTTTTCGGCCCAAATCCAAGCCTAGAAAACACATATTAGAGGCTATAAGGTGGGGGAATGCATCCATTCAAAAAAGACATTGACACAACATTCATTATTCACAATTTTAGCTTTAGATGTAGTTTTTAGAGAGAGAGAGGCTCTCTCCTCTCTCTTAGGATTTAGGATTTAGGATTTCTCTTAATTTTAGGATTGCTTCTTCTCAATTCCAGGTTCAATGTTCCTTTAATTTGATTTCTCTTCTAATTTAATTTGTTTCTTCTCAATTTTATTATTTATTTAATTGCTTTCAATTTTATTTCCATTATCATGTCTCTTTTCTATTCCAAACTCCCAACAAGAAAGATGGTATGCATTATTATAGAGTAGACTCCCAACTTGACTTGGGGGTTAATTAAAAGGAGGCACTTGAGTTGGAATGCTCAAGTGATTAGTTAAATTGGAAGTTGTTGGCTAATTCTGTATTTACTAACGCTAGACCTTCCCAAGGGAAAGGACTAGGATTTGCGAATAAGAGTTAGCTCAATAACTTGACTTTCCTTTATTTAGTAAGGGTTAACTAAGTGAAAATAACAACCTTTTGATACTACGCTTGAGAAAATTCCAACAAGGTTAGAACTTCCAATTAATCATTTCTCCAGTCAAGGCTTTTTGTTTATTTAGAATAATATAAATCTCTTTTAATTTTCATTGCTTAAATTTATGATCATATGCTTGTGCTCATTGCCCAAACTCCAAATTTTCCAAAAACTCATAACCAATAATAAATACACTTCCCTGCAATTCCTTGATAAACGACCCGAGGTTTCAATACTTTGGTTATAAATTTTATTGGGTTTTCTTAAGTGAGAACCAAACTTTTGTACGAAAGGATTCTTTGCTGGTTTAGAAACTATACTTGCAACGAGAATTGAATTGTGAAATTCTTTACTAGTAGAAATCCGCTCGTCAAAATGGCGCTGTTGCCGGGGATTCGCAAACATGTGCCTTATTATTGGTTATTGTAAATATTTGCTTTTGCTTGTTTATTTGTTTTCGTTTTTGTTTTTAGTTTTTATTAACTACTATGAATTCTCACCCCTCTGGATTTAAGTTTGGTTCCAATGTTGTTGTAAGGAATGGAAGCTATAACAGGAACATGCATCAAGGTCAAAGCAATCACAGATGGAAGGAGCCATGAAGATCTGATCAACCCTTTAGGCAACAACACCTTCCAAGATACCATAGACAACGACAATCTTACAATGCATGCCAAGACAATAGTTATGGTGGACCTTCTCGTGACAACCAACACCCACCAAATTACTATAGTCAAGAGCCATTCCGAGGAGCGTACCAAGATGATGGATATGGTGGACACCCTTGTAGCTATCAACAAGCCCCGCCATATGTTCATGAACCTCCTCCTCAACATAACATTGAACCACCATACTCACAAGCCAACTACAACCATTCAGCTCTTTATGACCCTAACCCATATCCACCCCAATTCCAACCCAACTACTCCCAAGAACCACCACTTCCATATGCACCATGCCCATATCCAATGGAACAAGAATTAAAGGACCGTCTCAAGGAAACAGTGAACCAATTTCATGCAACTCTTCACCAATTGGAGCAAGCGATAAATCGATTAGCATCCCATCCTTCGGACGTTCAAGGAACCCCCATGGTTTCATGTGGAGAATCTAATGAAGAACGTAGCATGAAGGAGACACTGGAAGCCCCGAAAGACACTAAAGAGCATGACTTTGTACTGGAACAAGTAGAGAAAGCCGAATTTATCGAAGAAGAAGAATTGGTTGAAGACTTAGGAGACGCTGAACCTCCATGGGAATCACAAATTGCAGAGAATTTCACCAAAAAAATTACAACTGATGCCAAAGAGGATACTGCACTACTCCCAAGGCATGTATCTTATGAAGAATTGGACGAAACAGATAAAGAAGCTAATTCCCTTGGCAGTGATGATCATGAATCAAACTCTTCTAATGATGAACTTACATCCACAATTGAACTCTTTGAGCTTGAAGAATCTTCCCCAAGTGAATACGAAGCCGATGTGGAGGTAGACTTCTCTCAACCTCCAACTTATGACTTGAGTGATGAGGAAGAAATCGTATACTTTGATCAAGTCATGGTTGCAGTTGAAGATGTTTGTCAGGAAATGGAAATGTTCACAGAGGAGTACAAAGAAGTAGAGCTTGCAAAACCACTGGAAACACCTCTCCCAAGGTCGTTACCACCCAATACAACCTTCAAGTGGGTAAAATCCTTAGCCTTTATCTTCACCTTTCCACTTGAATATGGTTTGCTTGAAACCGATGGCCAGCTTGGAGGTCTTTGTGGCTTTAAGAGCAAAAGGGAAATGGTTTGTGATGACATGTCATCATATACCTATTTTTCTATGCTCTTTCATACAAGAAATTAATGATTTGTGCTTAAATATTGAATGCTTTTGTACTTAAATGATATATTTTCTTGATATTTTAATTTTATAAATCTTGTAGGAAATAAGAAGAAAAAGAAGCAAAGAAGAACAAAAAAAGGAGAAAAAAAGAGCTTTGGGTACACTTTGAAGTTGGGGTACACTTTGGAGCCTTAGGCCATGCTTTTAAAAGCGTGGCCCATGACCAAATCAAAGAAAGAAGCAGCCAGCACGCACACTGCCCTGCTCTTGCCAAGGGCAGGGCAGAATCGTGATGCAAAGTGAGGTTGGAAGCAAGAATTTTCGCTAAGGTAAAATCTGGGCGCTCACAGCATGACCATGCCTCCTTCAAAGGGCTATAACTTGAGCTACAGACATCCAATTGATGTGCTTCCAGTTGCATTGGAAAGCTGACATTCAAAGCTTTCCAACGATATATAGAAATCCATATTTGGCATACAATTGAGGCAGGAACGAAAGGCATCTTTAAGGGCCAAAAACAAGCAAAAATAAACCAAAATGCTTCCACCAAGGCTCGAAGAGGGAGACACAAGGAAACCAAGGAAGTCTGCCCTCAAGGAGAGCAGAATGCCCTCTTGGAGGGCAATGTCGTGTTCTATTCAGGTAAATTCAAGGAAAAATTGCAACAACTTCCTCCACCAAGTTTCGAACACAAGACCTTCAAGGAAGTAAAGGCTTAGGCTTGGCGCACACAAGCGCATCATGGCACGGTCAAGGAATGTGGTGCGCGCACAAGACACACCAAGGCAACATTGCCCTGCCCTCCACAAAGGCAGGGCAGCATCTTCACACACCAAGCTCGCACGCACAAGCACCAGCACGCACACTTTCCTGCCCTGCCCTCCACAAGGGCAGGGCAGTCTCCTGGGAGCAAATAATCATGGGCCAAAAATTCAATTTCATATAAATTCAATTCCTCACCAAATTGAATCAAGGCCATCCAAGACCCATTCTCCCTCAAATCCAAAGCAAGCAAAAGCCCACTCAACATAACTCAAAGGCACACAGAGAAGCTAGATTAGGAATTTCATTTTTTGTAAATTTGTTTTTAATTTCAATTTCATTTTATTTTCATTTTTTTATTTTGTAAAGCCTATATAAAGGCATCAATTAGAGCTCGGAGGTGGGGGGCTAGCACACTAGGGAGTATTAGGATTTGAGAGCTCTCTCTCTTAGTTTTGATTGCTGTTTTGGAATTTTGGATTGGGAAGGAAGGAATTCTGTTTCATTCCTGATTTGAGATTCATCTTGTTCTCTTACTGCATAACTCAATTTTCATTTGCTGTTTTAAATCTTCTTCTTCTGCAATCTGTTCTTTTAATTTTCTGCAACTTCTCTCTTGTTGGATCAAGGAAGGACTTGAGATCTATACTTGTTTTCTAGTCTCTTCCACTCCTGAGATCTTCAGCATCCTTTTAATTGCTGCAAATTAAGCATTGCTTTTCTGTTTTTAAATTCTTCAAGGCATTTTACTCTTTTGCTTAAGATCTACTGCAATTCAATTCATCTTTAGTTCTTCTGTTTATTGCAATTTATTTTCTCTTGTTTAATTTCTGAAATTCCAGCACCCACTCTCCTTTATATTTGATGCAATTTATATTTCTTGTCATTTAAGATTCTTGCAATTTACATTTCTTGCTCTTTAAGTTACTTGCCAATTTACATTCTGCAACTTTAAATTCATTGTCATTTACTTTTTGTTAGCTACAATTTCACACAGTTCACTCAATGTTAGCTTGACTAAACTAATCACCCACTAAAATTGCTTGATCCATCAATTCCTGTGGGATCGACCTCACTCTAAGTGAGTTATTACTACTTGATGCGACCCGGTACACTTGCCGGTTGGATATGTGTGTTGGAAATTCATTTTTCCACAAAAACACCATCAGTTAGTAATAGGAGTTGGTATGCAAGATTCGATATGGTTCTACGCTTCAAATTGAGGTGCCAGGATAGGGATAGAGCTCGATTGAATGGGTCTCAGCAGATGTGTGGTCATCTTAGTGAGAGTTCAAATTCCGTACTGCCCGGCTGGAAAAATGTAGATCAAATCAAGGACGGGTACAAAAGCAAGGTTTGGGATCCTGGAATTCATTCTGACAACCAATACCCCTGGAGCCCGATCACCTGCTTTAACTTGCTCGAATGCTTTACGTGCCTAGTTTGGGACCCCGGAGGATATTGGATTTCCAAATGTTGGTTGAGATTTATGGATGAGTTCAAGCATAAGCCACCATAACAAGGAGCTCATCAGATGTCCAACTTAAGGACTTTAACTAAAAGCGCTAGGTGGGAGACAACCCACCATGGTATGATCGTTCTTTTTCAATTTTAATTTTCCTTTCTTTTGTTTGTTTTTAGTTTAATTTTATTTCCCCCTAGTACCTTTCATAACATCTGCATCAGCATCTTTATATTTGCATTATGCATAAAAAAAACGAGCATCACCACGCGTTGGCATGGGCCACGCGTGAGCGTCGATTCCAAATCGGCGTCACCATCTAACGCCCAGAAAGTTGGGCTGGAATCGTGCGGGTGGTATGCGTTAGGCATAAATTGGGCCACGCGTGCGCGTTAATGACGCGTACACATCATTTTCACTTACACCCACCACGCGTGGGCGTGGGCGACGCGTATGCGTCCCCTGAAAATTTTTGCCTTCCCAATTGAAACAGAAAGTGGCACCAGAACGACACTGGTTTCATGCGTTTAGCACGATTCTGGTTGACGCAACTACGTGCCTTACGCGGACGCGTCATTGCCACCACCCCTACCCGCGCGGTCGCGTCAATGACACTTTTGCGCTGTTGCACTGTCGCCTCATCCACGCTCTCGCGTAACCCACGCGTCCACGTGGATTCAAATTCACTTATACCTCTTATGTGAAAACCCTAATCTCTGCGTGCCCATTTCCTTCCCCCTCCCCAACGTTCCCCCTCTATCTCCCCCTTCTCCCTCTACTCTCCTACATCCACCAGCCACCACCACCGGCCAGCCTGCCGCACCACCACCGTCACAAACCCCAACCCCGCCGCCATTCGCCCAACCCTCTTTCCCCATTTGTTTTCCTCTTCTATCCCTTCTCTCCTCACTGCCCTGCCTCCACCACGGCCGAACCAGCGCTGATGCCACCATCAACCACCTCTCTCCCTCTCCCTTTCTTCTCCCGCCCCTTCCCCCTCTCAAACCCATTGCCACCAGCCAACACCGCCGCACCCAGACCGCCGCGCCGCCCTGCATTGCCGTCCCGCCACCCACCAGCACCCCCATGCCACCACCCTCTCTTTGCGTTCAATTTTTGTTACTAGGCACACCAGGTTCCACTGCACTCCGATCCCTTTCCCATTCCAGTTAGTTAGGTTGCATATTTTTCAACTTATGTTTAAATTAGGATAGTTAGTGATGCATGTTTGTAGTGGATTTTAGGTGGTTAGGTAGCTAGGATATGTTTAAATTGCATCGTTCTTGCTGTTTGCTTTGTCTGTTTCGCAATTCTGAAATTGCTGTGCTGTTGTGTTGATATTCACTGTTGTTCCATTCCCGTTCGATACTATTTTGCTTCATCGGATCTTATTTTAGTGTTGCCAATGCCTATATAACTGCACATACATTAGCACTCTTGTTGACATTTGCCTTATCCTCATTGATTCAGTACGCCGAATACATTGCTTCCATATCATATATTCTTGCTTGCTTTTTGAATTTGCTAAAGCCAGGCCAATTACATATACCTAAATACTGTTGTTTTGGATTAGCTAAATCACTTATTGCTGTTTTGGATTGGCTTAACTTGCTTATTACCTATACTTGCTATTTCTTCTCTTACCTTCTCTCAGATTCATATAAGCTGCTAATCTTGCTTGAAATTAGTGCTACTTGCATTATTCGGCTATTTGATTTTTCGGGAACATCGAAATTATAGCCGAAATGCTGCCCAATTTTTTTTCGTAAATTATTTCACTCAACTCGTTTTCAAGAATTGGCTTTGGTACTTTTGAATTCTGCACTAATTGGTTTCAACCAAGCCAATTCATGGACAAGTGGGCTAGCATTCCTACTCCTTCTAGTTCCCTTCTTAGTTAAATCGCATTATTGATGACTTTATTCATTTTGCTCTTCTTTTATTTTTATGATTTATCATCAATAATCTGCAATATGTGCTTGAATGTGAGTTGCTTGTTCTTCAATTTTTTTGCAAATTTTTGTTGACTAGGAACTACAATACCATGCCACTAACTCTAACTTCACTGTTTAGCCCTTAACTTCATTAACTTTCTAACTTCTCTCTTAGCTTTTAACTAATTCGCTTCAACCAATTTAAAGGCATGTTAATTGTTGTTTCCTGACTAACAAGCATTCTGCATATCATAGTTCTTGGATTGTGATTCATATTTAAATTCCTTGACTTTTAACCTGCATACAGTCCAAAACTCTACATCTTTCTGACTTACTTCATGCTTTGGCTTTTATTCCTATTTTGCCCATCTATGCTTATATTGCTTGAATCCTATTTGCCTTCCTATTTTTCTACTTTAAGTTGATAAATTGTATCTTGAAACTTCTGTTTTTCAGGATGTCTGATCCAAAGGGGAAAGGCAAAGCTAAAGCAGGCATGGGTAAAAGATAGAGAAGAGAATCATCTACTGCCCTATTAGATATCCTGCATGATGATTCCTGGCGTGAGAAGAACTTCTCTCCACAGGAAAAAGCAGATCAACTAGTGCCTGCCACTGATCCGATCAAGTTCGCAAATTGTTACTATGAACAAAAATATGATGTATTTGACTCTAAAAGGCACCTATACTTGGAAAAGACCCTCCGTATTCCAGCTGAACTACAACTGTACACTACAGAACAGATAAAACAGAGAGGTTGGCTCTTTCTGGAGAGGGACTTGACGGAAGTTAATGCATCCTGGGTCCGGGAATTCTATTACAACTATTACAAGACAACCCTGGATGCAGTACAGCTCAGAGGGAAATAGATTCTAGTCATTGAGGAGGCAATTGAAGATATCTTCTAGTCCCTGCCTAAATTCGATCAGCCATATGGTTATCAAAAGGCCGAGGAAGATATGAGATTTATGCGATTTGATTGGGAAGCAGTGAAGTAAACCATATCCATTGACCCAGCAACCCCATGGGTTATGGGTAAGTCAACAGTAAACCCAAAAGGCATCAAAATCATTTATCTGAATGATGAGGCTCGACTATGGCAGCAAATTCTAAGCAACTATGTGATGCCAAGAACTCTCGAGACGAAGGTGCCAGCTGCCATGATTACTCTTATCTGGTGCGTGATTGAAGGCAAGGACCTGTACTGTAACATCCCGCATTTTTGAAAATATAATTATAAATAAATTGTGATTTTATTTTATTAAGTTAAACTTTATAATTTTAAAAATTATTTTATTAGAAATAATTAAGTAGATTTGAAGGTAATTTCATTTTAAACCAATTAAGATTCTTAAGTAATCTTATTATAATGGAATATTTTGTATAATTTTAGTAATTGAAAAATAAGAAAGAATTGTACAATTTAATTTAAGTAACTTTTATTCTTAAAAGGTTACGATTTATTTTATTAATTTGATATCTTATTTTATAAATCAATTAAGAATAATTAAATTAGTTTTATTAATATTTGGGGTTAAGTTAATTTATATTTTTGTGTAAATTTTTATAATTGGTTATTTTATATAATTTCAAATTAGAATCCAGTAATGGAAGTGTTATGTAATTTAATTTAAGAAAATTGTATTATGATTAAATTATGGTTTATTTTATTAATTTGAGCTCTTAGAGATTTATTCATTATGAATGATTAAATTGATTTTTATAAATATTTTAAGTTTAAGTCGATTAATATTTATGTACAATTTTTATTTTAATTAGTCATTTTATATAAATTGAAATTAAAGTTATGATGGAAAAATAATGAAAGGTCATATAATTTAATATAGGTAATTGATATTTCGAGTTTAACCGTATTTTATAAAATGTGATTAGTATGCTTATTTTATAATTTAAATTAAAAATAATTATTTGAGCTCATTGATATGTTGATAAATAAAATCTTATGCATTTTGAAAGTAATTTTTATGGTATTATATTTGAATCTTAAATTGATATTCTATCTCAAATATTTTGTAAAGGTTGTTATATTACTCATATACATTATACATTAACCCTAAATTCCTAATTAAAAACCTAATCTTACCCTAAATTCACAAAACATACGCACAAATAGAATAGAATGAGAAAGAAAGGAAACAGGGGAGCTCGAGGGGGAAAACAGAAAGGGAAAAGAAAGGAAGGGGAAAGAGGGAAGATAGGGGAAAACGGAGAACAGGAAGGGAGATAGAGGACGAGTGAGAAGAAGAGAGGGGGAGGAACAATGCCACGGAGCTTGGTGCCACTGCCGAGCTGCTATCGCAGAGAAGAAAAGGAGAGGCGAACGTGACCCACAGAGGAGAGGAAGGAGCCACCGTCGAGCCACGCCCTGTTGCCGATGTTCGTGTATCGCCGTTGCTGTTCGCTGAGGGTGAGACGCGAAGAGAAGATTTAATGGTGTTATGCTGAAATTGCCGAAATTGCCATTGCTACGAGCGTAACTAGAATTGATGCTGTTGCCACCATCCCGGTTGCGTTGAAATCGCCGCTGTAGTTGCCAGTTTAGACTAAGCAGGGATTGTTGCGTTAAACTATGCGATTGCGACATCGAGGTAGAGGGTTTAAAATGATTTTAATTTTAGAATGCCTACAAGGTTTATTGAATAACTGCAAATAGATTTAATAGATGTGAGTAATTGATTGATTATATGAATATTGAATTGTGGCTGAAATTGTGATTGGAATGGTTGAGATTGTGATTTGGAATTATTGATTGGTGATATTGATTGATTATGTAGATTGGGAATAGTTTGATGACTTATTGTTGAGAATTACTGAATTTTAATGGGTTATGTTGGATTTGTTGCTGTTGAGCTATTATTTGGTATATTGTAATGTTAATGAGCTTGGTTGGTGGTTGATTTGGAATTGGTTTTGAGGGGTATTGAAGGGTTGGATTTTGAATACTAAATGGTTTGCTAAAAATCAGGTTCTCTTGAAATTAAACGGCAACTTTGAAAGTGAATCAGTGACTCTATAGTGACTGAAATGATAGGAATTTAAGTTTTAAGTAAATTATATTAAGTGTAATTGTGAAAACTCAAATTTGAAGGTTTCGTATTAACTAGAGAATTAGTTATGATTTATAAACTGAGTCAGCAACTTTGAAAAGCTATAACTAATTCTGTGATTATCAGAATTGCGTGGAACCAAGTCCAAATTAAGCTTGGGAATATAGGGAGCTGGACTGGTCAATTTGAGACTTTTTCATTAAGTTTATGATTTATGGTGAATTTTTGAATTATGGATGTCAAATCTGGTTTTTCTGCAGAACGTTTAACACAGCCGACTCTTGTTTCCTCTATTGGAAGTTCTCTAGTTTGAATTTTGAATTGGAACCAATTTTAAATGAAAATGTGGTCCTAATACTTTAATGTCATAAAAATTAGAATTGTTAGAGTTGTGGTTTTAAAGATTTGGAATTTTAAAGTAAGATGTATTATGCAGTAAATGTCAGGTTTTGTTTTCTAAGTCAGTAAATTTGAAACTTTATAGTTTTTAATTCTGGAATGATATTGATATGAAACCAATTGGAGGTGAAAGTTGAGTATATTTAGTACATATGATTCAAATTTCAGGGTTTTCCATGTTTTAATAAGTGTGTTATGGGACTTGGAAGAGGTTGTGTTTAATGATTTGTAAAACAGAATTCTGCGAAAAATTACCTAATTTCCAAGCTACGTAACTCCTTCATTAAAAATGGTATGACCCTGGAACCAGTTGAGAAAGAAATTTGGATAAGTTAAGTTTAACCACATTAATTTTGAAGGTGGTTGGATTCAATTCGGATTTTATATGAAATTTGGAATGTTGTATGCTGCAGCTGTTTTCTGGATTTAAAACACTGCAGAGTAGTCACGCTTTTGCTTATATTCACGAAGCTAGAATCAACAAAAAATTATTATTTTTGATTTAATAGAAAGCTTCATCCAAGATGGTCGCATGGATATAAAGTTTGCGTAATTCCGAATTCATTTGATATTTTAAAAACAAAATGAAAATCAGGCTGCCAAGTTGTGTTGGTAATTATTTTGGATATGGAATTTAAGATATAGATTTTCTATTATCAAATATTTTTGAGAATATATTGCTGTGGCAATTGCTGAAAGAGGCTGACGAAATGTTGAGAAAGAAGGAACCCGTAAGGGTGGATAAGTCCTTTTTTTAAAGGAGATTATGTCTAAATTTTATAAAAGTATAAGGACTTAATCAAAATCAATATTTAAGGCTTATTTAATGATAAAAGCTTCAATGACTCTTTTAAAAAGAGATTATTTGGTACACGAGATTGTTGGCAAGGGCGTGGGTCTTGTCTCGCTTGCGTATTTGAAATTATGAAAGAAAAAGGAAAGATGTAAAGTTTGTATAGTATGATTGAACAGAGAAAGAAAGTGGTACTGCATAAGAATGTGAAAGTGATGATGAATAATTAGAATGATAATGAATGATGGTAATGAGAATGATTATGTGATGATCTGCTGCATTGAGGCAGTCAGATAGATAGTGGTGCGACCACTGAGAACGCTTTCCTACGGTACATATCCATATTTTATTTTTGTAAGGCAAAGGGGTTATTTTCTGCTATAGAAGTACCGTGACCACCTGTTCCATTTCTGTAGTGGCAGAGGGGTTATTTCCTGTATACAGAAGGTGTGTCGGCATACATCCCTGCAGTGGTAGATGTGTTATTTCCTGCGTGGAGTGGACCCTGTGGTGGCAGAGGGGTTATTTCCTGTACACAGGGGTATAGCCAATAGGAAAGCCATATCCGGCTAGTAATGCTGGGTTACGGCGGGAGCGGGTAGAAACCGACAGATGAGCTCATTACCTGCACTAGGACTAGACATTCATCATATGCATCTATGTGACATTGTTTGGGTGTGTATATTGTAATTAGTTTGCATAAATGAATAATTCTGATAACTGCTAATTGCTATACTTGATATAATTGCTCTTGATTGTGTTTGAACCTCATTACTTGTGTTTGTAACTGATTGGCTGGATTGTGGTGAATTGGGTGTTGGTTGAATTGCTTGGGCCTGAGGCCGTGATTGGATTGTATTTGAGGTTTAGTAAGTATGAAAGATTGAGCTGGTTCAGCATAGACTTAATGAACCTATGTTTGGAACAGATTAGTCATTCATACGGTCTAGGAAAACTTTTAAGATTTTCATAAAGGAAAATATGGGTTTAGAATTTTGGATAAATAACTGATGCTTTATAAGATTTTGGATTTTTGAATGTTATGCCATTGGTTTTCAAAATAAAAGGTTGATAAGGCGAGTAAAGATCACTGCAAATGACAACAATTTTTCTTTTAAATATTTCTGAATGGAATTAACTATTTGCGTTTTATTCTTTACTTTCACGACATTCTCTACCTCTACAAGAACATGTGGTTTGGTTTTCACCCCCAAATTTTCCACCCTTTTAGTGACACAGGTTTGAAGACGCAATTTGAAGCTGCGAGCGATTAGTAGGTTTCCTTTATGGTTTTAATTTTTTTCATAGAGTCCCCTCACTGTTGTCCCTTGAGATTCTATTTCATATAGAGGGGTAGGTTTGGTATGTTATATTTGAGTTTCATTTGGTTTCTTTTGTATAAGAATTATTATCAATAATATTTATGTGATTATTATTATTTGTAAATGTTTGAATTACGACTTTAATAAAATAAAAACAAAATTTTCTGGAATTTTCTTAAAACTGAAATGCAAACTCGATAAAAAGGCTCGATAATTAAGCAGTTAATACTAGAGAAGGTTACGTAATGTTCTTTCTAGTAGAAATACCCTGACTTAAGCAAGGTATTTAGCTGGACGGGACGTTACATGTACCTTCCTCGGTTCATCAAGCATTCAGTGGCTAAAGCCCATGTTAGAGGCACTTTGCCCTTCCCTTATTTGATTACTCAGACGGGCCGCCGAGCTCAGGTTCCCTAGGAGCTTGCGAATGAAAAGCCACCTGCCACCGACTGCAAGAAGATTATCCTACACAGCAGGAAGTTCCAGGCTTTGGGCTACAGACTACCCTTTCTCACTGCCTTCGTGGAGGCAGCCACACCTTCTGCTGCCCTTTCAGCCCCTACTACACCAGCCACCACCATAACACTTTCTCCTGCTTCAGAGCCCATCTACCACCTCGTGCACCGCCTATTTGACTGGTTGGATCAGATGGAGCACCGCAACCAGCGGCGATATGAGAGGACTGAGCGTCGAAGCAAGCGACGCTATGAGCAGTTAAAGTTGATGATCCGATCGGGCCACCATGACGTCCCCTCCAAGCCTGACACACCATCAGAGCCATCTGAGGAGGAGGCGGATGACCAGGAGGAGCAGTGATGAGCGGATAATTTATACGGTTTTTGGCATTGTTTTTAGGTAGTTTTTAGTATGATCTAGTTACTTTTAGGGATGTTTTCATTAGTTTTTATGCTAAATTCACATTTCTGGACTTTACTATGAGTTTTTGTATTTTTCTATGATTTCAGGTATTTTCTGGCTGAAATTGAGGGACCTGAGCAAAACTCTGATAAGAGGCTGACAAAGGATTGCTGATATTGTTGGAATCTGACCTCCCTGCACTCGAAATGGATTTTCTGGAGCTACAAAACTCCAAATGGTGCGCTCTCAATTGCGTTGGAAAGTGACATCTAGAGCTTTCCAGAAATATATAATAGTCTATACTTTATTCAAGATTTGATGACGTAAACTGGCGCTCAACGCCAGTTTCATGCTGCATTCTGGAGTCAAACGCCAGAAACTCATCACGAACCAGAGTTGAACGCTCAAAACACGTTACAACTTGGCGTTCAACTCCAAGAGAAGCCTCAGCTCGTGGATAGATCAAGCTCAGCCCAAGCACACACCGAGTGGGCCCCGGAAGTGAATTTATGCATCAATTACTTACCTCTGGAAACCCTAGTAGCTAGTTTAGTATAAATAGAACTTTTTACTAATCTTTTTTATATCTTTGATTGTAGTATTCGATCTTTGGATGTTTAGTTCTTAGATCTGGGGGCTGGCCATTCAGCCATGCCTGGACCTTTCACTTATGTATTTTCAATGGTGGAGTTTCTACACACCATAGATTAAAGGTGTGGAGCTCTGCTGTACCTCAAGTTTTAATGCAATTACTACTATTTTCTATCCAATTCAATTTATTCCTGTTCTAAGATATTCATTGCACTTCAACTTGATGAATGTGATGATCCGTGACACTGATGAGCGGATAATTTATACGCTTTTTGGCATTGTTTTTAGGTAGTTTTTAGTAAGTTCAAGCTACTTTTAGGGATGTTTTTATTAGTTTTTATGTTAAATTCACATTTCTAGAGTTTACTATGAGTTTGTGTGTTTTTCTGTGATTTCAGGTAAATTCTGGCTGAAATTGAGGGACTTGAGCAAAACTCTGAAAAAGGCTGACAAAAGGACTGCTGATGCTGTTGGAATCTGACCTCCCTGCACTCAAAATGGATTTTCTGGAGCTACAGAACTCCAATTGGCGCGCTCTCTTCGGCGTTGGAAAGAAGACATCCAGAGCTTTCCAGAAATATATAATAGTTTATACTTTATTCGGAAATTGATGACGTAACTTGGCGTTGAACGCCAAGTACATGCTGCTGTCTGGAGTTAAACGCCAGAAACACATCATGATCCGGAGTTGAACGCCCAAAACACGTTATAACTTGGAGTTCAACTCCAAGAAAAGCATCAGCTCGTGGATAGATCAAGCTCAGCCCAAACATACACCAAGTGGGCCCTGGAAGTGGATTTATACATCAATTACTTACTCATGTAAACCCTAGTAGCAAGTTTAGTATAAATAAGACTTTTTATTAGTGTATTAATCGTCTTTTGACCACGTTTCATCTTTAGTCTCAGTTTCAATTTATTCTTCATCTTAAGAGGCTATTGATCATGTTTTAGGGGGCTGGCCATTCGGCCATGCCTGAACCTTTCACTTATGTATTTTCAACGGTGGAGTTTCTGCACACCATAGATTAAGGGTGTGGAGCTCTGCTGTACCTCAAGTTTCAATACAATTACTATTACTTTCTATTCAATTCTCTTTTATTCTTATTCCAAGATATACGTTGCACAACACTTTGATGAATGTGATGATCCGTGACACTCATCATCATTCTCACCTATGAACCCGCGTGACTGACAACCACTTCCGTTCTACTCTAGGCCGGGTGCATATCTCTTAGATTCCCCAACAGAATCTTCGTGGTATAAGCTAGATAGATGGCGACATTCATGGGGATCCAGAAAGTCTAACCTTGTCTGTGGTATTCCGAGTAGGATCCCGGAAATCCGGAAAGTCTAACCTTGTCCGTGGTATTCCGAGTAGGATTCCGGTATTGAATGACTGTGACGAGCTTCAAACTCCTCAAGGCTGGGCGTGATGTCAAACGCAAAAGAATCAATGGATTCTATTTCAACCTGATTGAGAACCGACAGATGATTAGCCGTGCTGTAACATAGCATTTGGACCATTTTCACTGAGAGGATGGGATGTAGCTATCAACAAGGGTGATGCCTCCAGACGATTAGCCGTGCAGTGACAGCGCATAGGACCATTTTCCCGAGAGGATTAAAAGTAGCCATTGATGATGGTGATGCCCTACATATAGCTTGCCATGGAAAGGAGTAAGAAGGATTGGATGAATGTAATAAAAAAATAGAGATTCAAGAGGAGCACAGCACCTCCACATGCCTATCTGAAGTTCCCACTATTGATCTACATAAGTATTTCTATCCCTTTTTATTTTCCATTTATTCCATTAATCAAATTTAAACCAATAATCCAATTACTTGAATCCGCCTGACTGAGATTTACAAAGTGACCATAGCTTGCTTCATACCAACAATCTCTGTGGGATCGACCCTTACTCACGTAAGGTATTACTTGGATGACCCAGTACACTTGCTGGTAAAGTTGAACGGAGTTGTGAGCTTCTCTAACAGTGCCTGGAACTCTTTTATCACAATTTCGTCCACAAAGTTTTTGGCGCCGTTTCCGGGGATTGTTCGAGTATGGACAACTGACGGTTCATCTTGTTGCTCAGATTAGGTAATTTTCTTTTCAAAAAGTTCTCAAAAATTTTTCTTTATTTTCGTTTTTCTAACGAATATTTTCGAAAAAAAATTTAATAAAAATACAAAAAAATCATAAAATCAAAAAAACCAAAAATATTTTGTGTTTCTTGTTTGAGTCTTGAGTCAACTTTTAGGTTTGGTGTCAATTGCATGCTTTAAAAATTTTTCTTGCATTTTTCGAAAATTCATGCATTCATGGTGTTCTTCATGATCTTCAAGTTGTTCTTGACAAGTCTTCTTGTTTGATCTTGATGTTTTCTTGCTTTTTGTTGTTTGTTTTTTTTCATATGCATTTTTCGTTTGTTAGAGTCCATGCATTAAAGATTTCTAAGTTTGGTGTCTTGCATGTTTTCTTTGCATCAAAAATTTTTCAAAATTATGTTCTTGATGTTCATCATGATCTTCAAAATGTTCTTGGTGTTCATCTTGACATTCATAGTGTTCTTGCATGCATCATGAGTTTTGATTCATAATTTTCATGTTGTGAGTCATTTTTGTGGTTTTTCTCTCTCATCATTAAAAATTCAAAAAAATCAAAAAATATCTTTTCCTTATTTCCCTCCAAATTTTCGAAATTTTGGGTTGACTTGGTCAAAAATTTTCAAAATTAGTTGTTTCTTACAAGTCAAGTCAAATTTTCAATTTTAAAAATCTTATATTTTCAAAATCTTTTTCAAAAATCATATCTTTTCCAATTTTTTCCTCTTTTTTGAAAATTTCAAAAATCTTTTTCAAAATATTTTCAAAATATTTTTCTTATCTTTATATCATATTTTCAAAAATTAGCTAACAATTAATGTGATTGATTCAAAAATTTGAAGTTTGTTACTTGCTTGTTAAGAAAGGTTCAACCTTTAAGTTTTAGAATCTTCTCTCTTAGTTTCTTGTTAGTTAAGTAATTTTAAAAATTAAATCTTTTTCAAACAAATATTTTTATCTTTTATCTTATCTTTTTCAAAAATTTTATCTTTTTCAAAATTTGATTTCAAAATATCTTATCTAACCTCTTATCTTCTTATCTTTTCAAATTTGATTTTAATATCTTTTTCAACTAACTCTTTGACTTTTTGTTTGTTTCTTATCTTTTTCAAAACCACCTAACTACTTTTCCCTCTATAATTTTCGAAAATATTTCACCCCTTTTTCAAAAATTCTTTTTAATTAACTAATTGTTTCATGTTTTAATTTTAATTACATCTTATCTTTAATTTTCAAAAATTACTAACCCCTTTTTCAAAATTATTTTCGAAATTCCCCTCTCTTTTCTTATTCTATTTAATTATTTATTTACTAACACTTCTCTTTACCTCTCTTCATCTAAAAATCCGAACCTATTCTCCTTCACTCTTCTCCCCTTTCTACTTCTACTAACATAAAGGAATCTCTATACTGTGACATAGAGGATTCCTCTTTCTTTTCTTGTTTTCTTCTCTTTCATATGAGCAGGAACAAGGAACAAGGCACTCTTGTTGAAATTGATCCAGAACCTGAAAGGACTCTGAAGAGAAAATTAAGAGAAGCTAAGTTACAACAATCTAAAGGTAACCTTTCAGAAATATTAGAACAAGAGAAGGAGATGGCAGCCGAAAATAATAATAATGCAAGGAGAATGCTTGGTGACTTCACAAAGCCAACGTCCAAGTTTGATGGAAGAAGCATCTCCATTCCTGCCATTGGAGCCAATAATTTTGAGCTGAAACCTCATCTAGTTGCCTTAATGCAACAAAACTGCAAGTTTTATGGACTTCCATCTGAAGATCCTTACCAGTTTTTAACTGAGTTCTTACAGATCTGTGAGACTGTAAAGACGAATGGAGTTGATCCTGAAGTCTACAGACTCATGCTTTTCCCTTTTGCTGTAAGAGATAGAGCTAGAATATGGTTGGATTCACAACCTAAGGATAGCCTGGACTCCTGGGATAAGCTGGTCACTGCCTTCTTTGATAAATTCTTTCCTCCTCAAAAACTGAGCAAGCTAAGAGTGGATGTTCAAACCTTCAAACAAAAAGATGGTGAATCCCTCTATGAAGCTTGGGAAAGATACAAGCAGCTGATCAAAAGATGTCCATCTGACATGTTTTCAGAATGGACCATATTAGATATATTCTATTATGGTCTATCTGAATTTTCGAAAATGTCATTGGACCATTCTGCAGGTGGATCCATTCACCTAAAGAAAACGCCTGAAGAGGCTCAAGAACTCATTGACATGGTTGCAAATAACCAATTCATGTACACTTCTGAGAGGAATTCCATGAATAATGGGATACCTTAGAAGAAAGATGTTCTTGAAATTGATGCTCTGAATGCCATATTGGCTCAGAACAAAGTGTTGACTCAACAGGTCAACATAATCTCTCAAAGTCTGAATGGATGGCAACATGCATCCAACAGTACTAAGGAGGCAGCTTCTAAAGAAGCTTATGATCCTGAGAACCCTGCCATGGCAGAGGTTAATTATATGGGTGAACCTTATGAAAACACCTATAACTCATCATGGAGAAATCATCCAAATTTCTCATGGAAGGATCAACAAAAGCCTCAACAAGGCTTTAACAATGGTGGACGCAATAGGCTGAGCAATAGCAAGCCATATCCATCATCTTCTCAGCAACAGACAGATAATTCTGAACAAAACACTTCTAATTTAGCTAATCTAGTCTCTGATCTGTCAAAGGCCACTTTCAGTTTCATGAATGAAACAAGATCTTCCATCAGAAATCTGGAGGCACAAGTGGGCCAGCTGAGTAAGAAAGTCATTGAAACTCCTCCCAGTATTCTCCCAAGCAATACAGAAGAGAATCCAAAAGGAGAGTGCAAGGCCATTGATGTGATCAATGTGGCCGAATGCACAAGGGAGGAGGAGGATGAAAATCCTAGTGAGGAAGACCTCCTGGGACGTCCTTCAAGCAAGAAGGAGTTTCCTGTTAAGGATCCAAAGGAATCTGGGGCTCATACAGAGACCATAGAGATTCCATTAAATCTCCTTCTGCCATTCATGAGCTCTGAAGACTATTCTTCCTCTGAAGAGGATGAAGATGTGACTGGAGAGCAAGTTGCTCAATGATGACATGTCATCATATACCTATTTTTCTATGCTTTTTCATACAAGAAAATGATGAATTGTGCTTAAATATTGAATGCTTTTGTACTTAAATGATATATTTTCTTGATATTTTAATTTTATAAATCTTGTAGAAAATAAGAAGAAAAAGAAGCAAAGAAGCACAAAAAAAGGAGAAAAAAGAGCTTTGGGGTACACTTTGAAGTTGGGGTACACTTTGGAGCCTTAGGCCACGCTTTTAAAAGCGTGGCTCATGACCAAATCAAGGAAGGAAGCAGCCAGCATGCACACTGCCCTGCTCTTGCCAAGGGCAGGGCAGAATCGTGATCCACATTGAGGTTGGAAGCAAGAATTTCGCTAAGGTAAAATCTGGGCGCTCACAGCATGACCATGCCTCCTTCAAAGGGCTATAACTTGAGCTACAGACGTCCAATTGATGTGCTTCCAGTTGCGTTGGAAGCTGACATTCAGAGCTTTCCAACGATATATAGCAATCCCTATTTGGCGTAAAATTGAGGCAGGAACGAGAGGCATCTTTAAGGGCCAAAAATAAGCGAAAATAAACTAGAATGCTTCCACCAAGGCTCGAAGCTGGAGCCTCACTCCAAAACAAAGTGGCGCTCAAATTTTCTGCCCTGCCCTCTTGGAGAGCAGGGCAATGTCGTGCTCTTCATGGAAAATCAAGGAAAAATTGCCCCTCAAGTGCTTTCACCAAGTTTCGAACCAAGCACCTAAGGGGAGTGAGGAGCGCATCATGACACGGTCCAAGGAAGTGAGTGCGCAAGACTCACATGCAAGGCAACATTGCCCTGCCCTCCACAAGGGCAGGGCAGCATCTTCACACACCAAGCTCGCACGCACAAGCATCCTGCAGCGCACACCAACGCACCAAGCCCGCACCATGGCCGCACGAACATTTTCTGCCCTGCCCTCCACAAGGGCAGGGCAGCCTCCTGGGAGTGTCATGGGCCAAAAATCAACCAAAATTCATTTAAATTCAATTCCTCTCCAAATTGAATCAAGGACAACCAAACCCATTTCTCCTCAAATCCAAAGCAAGCAAAGCCCACATCATCACTCAAAGGCACATGGATCAATTAAATTAGGATTTTCATTTTTGTAATTTGTTTTAATTTCATTTTCATTTTATTTTGTAAAGCCTATATAAGGCATCATTTCCATCTTTGTAAAGGAAGCTCCACTAGGGAGAATTAGGAATTGAGAGTTCTCTCTCTTAGTTTTCATTTCTGTTTGAATTTTGGATTGAGATTGAAAGGAATTCTGTTTTCATTCTCCATCCGCAACATCTCTACTTTGTTCTTCTGCATAATTCAAGGAATTTGGATTTGAATCGAAGCTCTCTTTACTGCTTTCATCTTCTTTCCTTCTGCAATTGTTCTTGGTTGGATCAAGGAAGGAATTGAGATCTAGACTTTGAGCTGAAACCTCAGCTAGTTGCCTTAATGCAACAAAACTGCAAGTTTTATGGACTTCCATCTGAAGATCCTTATCAGTTTTTAACTGAGTTCTTGCAGATCTGTGAGACTGTAAAGACGAATGGAGTTGATCCTGAAGTCTACAGACTCATGCTTTTCCCCTTTGCTGTAAGAGACAGAGCTAGAATATGGTTGGATTCACAACCCAAGGATAGCCTGGACTCCTGGGATAAGCTGGTCACTACCTTCTTGGATAAATTCTTTCCTCCTCAAAAGCTGAGCAAGCTGAGAGTGGATGTTCAAACCTTCAAACAAAAAGATGGTGAATCCCTCTATGAAGCTTGGGAAAGATACAAGCAACTGACCAAAAGATGTCCATCTGATATGTTTTCAGAATGGACCATATTAGATATATTCTATTATGGTCTATCTGAATTTTCGAAAATGTCATTGGACCATTCTGCAGGTGGATCTATTCACCTAAAGAAAATGCCTGAAGAGGCTCAAGAACTCATTGACATGGTTACAAACAACCAATTCATGTACACTTCTGAGAGGAATTCCGTGAATAATGGGATACCTCAGAAGAAAGGAGTTCTTGAAATTGATGCTCTGAATGCTCTCAACAGGTCAACATGATCTCTCAAAGTCTGAATGGATGGCAACATGCATCCAACAGTACTAAAGAGGCAGCTTCTGACGAAGCTTATGATCCTGAGAACCCTGCCATGGCAGAGGTTAATTACATGGGTGAATCTTATGGAAACATCTATAACTCATCATGGAGAAATCATCCAAATTTCTCATGGAAGGATCAACAAAAGCCTCAACAAGGCTTTAACAATGGTGGACGCAATAGGCTGAGCAATAGCAAGCCTTTTCCATCATCTTCTCAGTAACAGATAGAGAATTCTGAACAAAATACTTCTAATTTAGCCAATCTAGTCTCTGATCTGTCAAAATCCACTTTCAGTTTCATGAGTGAAACAAGATCCTCCATCAGAAATCTGGAGGCACAATTGGGCCAGCTGAGTAAGAAAGTCAGTGAAACTCCTCCCAGTATTCTCCCAAGCAATACAGAAGAGAATCCAAAAGGAGAGTGCAAGGCCATTGATGTAATCAATATGGCCGAATGCACAAGGGAGGAGGAGGACGAAAATCCTAGTGAGAAAGACCTCCTGGGACGTCCCTCAAGCAAGAAGGAATTTCCTATTAAGGATCCAAAGGAATTTGAGGCTCATATAGAGACCATAGAGATTCCATTAAATCTCCTTCTTCCATTCATGAGCTCTGAAGACTATTCTTCCTCTGAAGAGGATGAAGATGTGACTGGAGAGCAAGTTGCTCAATATTTAGGAGCTATCATGAAGCTGAATGCCAAGTTGTTTGGTAATGAGACTTGGGAAAGTGAACCTCCCTAGCTCATTAATGAACTAGATACCTGGATTCAGCAAACTCTACCTCAGAAGAAACAAGATCCTGGCAAGTTCTTAATACCTTGTACCATAGGCACCATGACCTTTGAAAAAGCTCTATGTGATCTGGGGTCAGGGATAAATCTTATGCCACTCTCTGTAATGTAGAAGCTAGGGATCATTGAGGTACAACCTGCCTTGTTCTCATTACAATTGGCAGACAAGTCATTGAGACAAGCTTATGGAATAGTAGAGGACGTGTTAGTAAAGGTTGAAGGCCTTTACATCCCTGCTGATTTCATAATCTTAGACACTAGGAAGGAAGAGGATGAATGCATCATCCTTGGAAGACCTTTCCTAGCCACAGCAGGAGCTGTGATAGATGTCAACAGAGGTGAACCAGTCCTTCAATTGAATGGGGACTACCTTGTGTTTAAGGCACATGGCCATCCCTCTGTGACAAAAGAGAGTAAGCATGAAGAGCTTCTCTCAGTTCAGAGTCAAAAAGAGCCCCCACAGTCAAACGCTAAGTTTGGTGCTAAGACCCCATATCCAAACTTTAAGTTTGGTGTTGAGACTATACAACATTGACCTGATCACCTTTGTGGCTCCATGAGAGCCACTGTCAAGCTATTGACATTAAAGAAGCGCTTGTTGGGAGGCAACCCAATTTTATTTATCTTATTTTATTTTATTGTTATTTTGTGTTTTATTAGGTACATGATCATGAGGAGTCACGAAAAAAATATAAAAATTAAAAACAGAATCAAAAACAACAGAAGAAAAATCACACCCTGGAGGAAGCACAGACTGGCGTTCAATGCCAGTAAGGAGCATCTGGCTGGCGTTCAACGCCAGAACAGAGCATGAATCTGGCACTGAACGCCAGAAACAAGCAACATTCTGGCGCTGAACGCCAGGAATGTGCCTAGAGGAAAAGCTGGCGCTGAACGCCAGCAACAAGCATGAAATTGGCGTTCAACGCCAGAAACATGTTACATGTGGGCGTTGAATGCCCAGAATGTGCACCACTTGGCGTTTAAATGCCAGAATGGTGTGCAAAGGCATTTTACATGCCTATTTAGTGCAGGGATGGAATTCCTTGACACCTCAGGATCTGTGGACCCCACAGGATCCCCACCTACTATATTCCCACCTTACCTCCTAATCTTATTTTACTCTTCCCCATGTCACTCTTCCCAATCACCTATTCACCACTCACATTCATCCACTCTTCCCCATAAAACCCCACCTACCTTCAAAATTCAAAAACATTACCCACCCAATCCCACCCTAAATGGCCGAACCTACCCTTTCCCCTTTCCCTATATATACCCTTCCATCCTACTTCATTTTCACACAACACAACCAAATCTTCTCCCCCTTGGCCGAATACACATTCACCCTTCTCCTCCATATTTTCTTCTTCTTCTTCTTCTCTTTTTTCTTCTATTGCTCGAGGGCGAGCAATTTCTTAAGTTTGGTGTGGTCAAAGCATAATCTTTTTTGTTTTCCATTACCATCAATGGCACCTAAGGCCGGAGAATCCTCTAGAAAAGGAAAAGGGAAGACAAAAGCTTCCACCTCCGAGTCATGGGAGATGGAAAGATTCATCTCTAAAAGCCATCAAGACCACTTCTATGATGTTGTGGCAAAGAAGAAAGTGATCCCTGAGGTCCCTTTCAAGCTCAAGAAAAATGAGTATCCGGAGATCCGACATGAAATCCGAAGAAGAGGTTGGGAAGTCCTAACCAACCCCATGCAACAAGTCGGAATCTTAATGGTTCAAGAGTTCTATTCCAATGCATGGATCACTAGGAACCATGATCAAAGTATGAACCCAAATCCAAAGAATTATCTCACAATGGTTCGGGGGAAATACTTAGATTTTAGTCCGGAAAATGTGAGGTTGGCATTCCACTTGCCCATGATGCAAGAAGATGAATGCCCCTACACTAGAAGGGTCAACTTTAATCAAAGGTTGGACCAAGTCCTAATGGACATATGTGTGGAAGGAGCTCAATGGAAAAGAGACTCCAAAGGCAAGCCAGTTCAACTAAGAAGACTGGACCTCAAGCCTGTGGCTAGAGGATGGTTGGAGTTCATTCAACGCTCCATCATTCCCACTAGCAACCGATCTGAAGTTACTGTGGATCGGGCCATCATGATTCATAGCATCATGATTGGAGAGGAAGTAAAAGTTTATGAAGTCATCTCCAATGAATTCTACAAAATAGCCGACAAGCCCTCCACCATGGCAAGGCTAGCTTTTCCTCACCTTATTTGCCATCTATGTTACTCAGCTGGAGTTATCATAGAAGGAGACATCTCCATTGAGGAGGATAAGCCCATCACCAAGAAGAGGATGGAGCAAGCAAGAGAGACCCTTCACGGTTCTCAAGAGATGCATGAGGAAGCTCATCATCAAGAAATCCCTGAGATGCCTCAAGGGATGCACTTTCCTCCCAACAACTATTGGGAACAACTCAACACTTCCTTAGAGGATTTGAGCCACAATGTTGAACAATTAAGGGTGGAACATCATGAACACTCCATCATTCTCCATGAAATAAGAGAATATCAAAGAGCAATGAGGGAGGAGCAACAAAGGCAAGGAAGGGACATAGAAGAGCTTAAGGACATTGTTGGACCTTCAAGAAGAAGACGCCACTAAGGTGGATTCATTCCTTGTTCTTATTTCTTTCTGTTTTTCGATTTCTATGTTATGTTTATCTATATTTTGTGTCTCTACTTCATGATCATTAGTATGTAGTAACTATGTCTTAAAGTTATGAATAATTCCATTAATCCTTCACCTTTCTTAAATGAAAAATGTTTTAATTCAAAAGAACAAGAAGTACATGAATTTCAAATTTATCCTTGAATTTAGTTTAAATTATATTGATGTGGTGACAATACTTTTTGTTTTCTGAATGAATGCTTGAACAGTGCATATTTTTGATCTTTTGTTTATGAATGTTAAAACTGTTGGCTCTTGAAAGAATGATGAACAAAGAGAAATGTTATTGATAATCTGAAAAATCATAAAATTGATTCTTGAAGCAAGAAAAAGCAGTGAAAAAAATGGCAAAAAAAATAGAAAGAAAAAGAAAAAGCAAGCAGAAAAAGCCAATAGCCCTTAAAACCAAAAGGCAAGGGTAAAAAAAGGATCCAAGGCTTTGTGCATCAATGGATAGGAGGGCCCAAGGAAATAAAATCCAGGCCTAAGCGGCTAAATCAAGCTGTCCCTAACCATGTGCTTGTGTCATGAAGGTCCAAGTGAAAAGCTTGAGACTGAGTGGTTAAAGTCGTGATCCAAAGCAAAAAGAGTGTGCTTAAGAGCTCTGGACACCTCTAACTGGGGACTCTAGCAAAGCTGAGTCACAATCTGAAAAGGTTCACCCAGTTATGTGTCTGTGGCATTTGTGTATCCGGTGGTAATACTGGAAAACAAAATGCTTAGGGCCACGGCCAAGACTCATAAGTAGCTGTGTTCAAGAATCAACATGCTTAACTAGGAAAGTCAATAACACTATCCGAAATTCTAAGTTCCTAGAGAAGCCAATCATTCTAAACTTCAAAGGAAAAAGTGAGATGCCAAAACTGTTTAGAAGCAAAAAGCTACAAGTCCCGCTCATCTAATTAGAATTAATATTCATTGATATTTTGGAATTTATAGTATATTCTCTTCTTTATATCCTAATCGATTTTTAGTTGCTTGGGGACAAGCAACAATTTAAGTTTGGTGTTGTGATGAGTGGATAATTTATACACTTTTTGGCATTGTTTTTAGGTAGTTTTTAGTAAGTTCAAGCTACTTTTAGGGATGTTTTCATTAGTTTTTATGTTAAATTCACATTTCTGGAGTTTACTATGAGTTTGTGTGTTTTTCTGTGATTTCAGGTAAATTCTGGCTGAAATTGAGGGACTTGAGCAAAACTCTGATAAAGGTTGACAAAAGGACTGCTGATGCTGTTGGAATCTGACCTCCCTGCACTCAAAATAGATTTTCTGGAGCTACAGAACTCCAATTGGCGTGCTCTCAACGGCTTTGGAAATTAGACATCCAGAGCTTTCCAACAGTATATAATAGTTCATACTTTATTCGGAAATTGATGACGTAACTTGGCGTTGAACGCCAAGTACATGCTGCTGTCTGGAGTTAAACGCCAGAAACACGTCATGATCCGGAGTTGAACGCCCAAAACACGTTATAACTTGGAGTTCAACTCCAAGAAAAGCCTCAGCTCGTGGATAGATCAAGCTCAGCCCAAACATACACCAAGTGGGCCCTGGAAGTGGATTTATGCATCAATTACTTACTCATGTAAACCCTAGTAGCAAGTTTAGTATAAATAAGACTTTTTACTAGTGTATTAGACGTCTTTTGACCACGTTTCATCTTTAGCCTCAGTTTCAATTTATTCTTCATCTTAAGAGGCTATTGATCACATTTTAGGGGGGCTGGCCATTCGGCCATGCCTGAACCTTTCACTTATGTATTTTCAACGGTGGAGTTTCTGCACACCATAGATTAAGGGTGTGGAGCTCTGCTGTACCTCAAGTTTCAATACAATTACTATTACTTTCTATTCAATTCCCTTTTATTCTTATTCCAAGATATAATTTGCACAACACTTTGATGAATGTGATGATCCGTGACACTCATCATCATTCTCACCTATGAACGCGCGTGACTGACAACCACTTCCGTTCTACTCTAGGCCGGGCGCATATCTCTTAGATTCCCCAACAGAATCTTCGTGGTATAAGCTAGATAGATGGCGGCATTCATGGGGATCCGGAAAGTCTGACCTTGTCTGTGGTATTCCGAGTAGGATCCCGGGAATCCGGAAAGTCTAACCTTGTCCGTGGTATTCCGAGTAGGATTCCGGTATTGAATGACTGTGACGAGCTTCAAACTCCTGAAGGCTGGGCATGATGACAAACGCAAAAGAATCAATGGATTCTATTCCAACCTGGTTGAGAACCGACAGATGATTAGCCGTGCTATGACAAAGCATTTGGACCATTTTCACAAAGAGGATGGGATGTAGCTATCAACAACGGTGATGCCTCCAGACGATTAGCCGTGCAGTGACAGCGCATAGGACCATTTTCCCGAGAGGATTAAAAGTAGCCATTGATGATGGTGATGCCCTACATACAGCTTGCCATGGAAAGGAGTAAGAAGGATTGGATGAATGTAATAAAAAAATAGAGATTCAAGAGGAGCACAGCACCTCCACATGCCTATCTGAAATTCCCACTATTGATCTACATAAGTATTTCTATCCCTTTTTATTTTCTATTTATTCCATTAATCAAATTTAAACCAATAATCCAATTACTTGAATCCGCCTGACTGAGATTTACAAAGTGACCATAGCTTGCTTCATACCAACAATCTCTGTGGGATCGACCCCTACTCACGTAAGGTATTACTTGGATGACCCAGTACACTTGCTGGTAAAGTTGAACGGAGTTGTGAGCTTCTCTAACAGTGCCTGGAACTCTTTTATCACAATTTCGTCCACCAGACACTCATCATCATTCTCACCTATGAACGCGCGTGACTGACAACCACTTCCGTTCTACCTTAGACCGGGCGCATATCTCTTGGATTCCTTGATCAGAATCTTCGTGGTATAAGCTAGAATTAATGGCGGCATTCATGGGAATCCGGAAAGTCTAACCTTGTCTGTGGTATTCTGAGTAGGATTCCGGGATTGAATGACTGTGACAAGCTTCAAACTCCTGAAGGCTGGGCGTTAGTGACAGACGCAAAAGAATCATTGGATTCTATTCCAACCTGATTGAGAACCGGCAGATGATTAGCCGTGCTGTGACAGAGCATTTGGACCTTTTTCACTGAGAGGATGGGATGTAGCTATTGACAATGGTGATGCCCTACATACAGCTTGCCATAGAAAGGAATGATGAAAAACTAGAAGGAAGAAGTAGGAAAGCAGAGATTCAGAAGGAACATAGCACCTCCATACACCTATCCAAAATTCCCACCATTGGATTACATGAGTAAATTTATCTTTATTTTCTGTTTATTTACTATTATTTGATTTTCAAAATTCCATAATCAATTATTATCCGCCTGACTGAGATTTACAAGACGACCATAGCTTGCTTCATACCAACAATCTCTGTAGGATCGACTCTTACTCACGTAACGTTTTACTTGGACGACCCAGTACACTTGCTGGTTAGTTGTGCGGAGTTGTGACAAAGTGTGATTCACGTATGAGAGCACCAAGCCTTTGGAGCCATTGTTGATGATCACAATTTCGTCCACCAAGCAGGCACGAGCTGAGGCTGAGCAGGCTGGACCCGATCAGACTACGCCACACCATGAGGAGTCTCAGCAGATCCAGCCAGTCGATCCACAAGTCCCTCTATAGACAGAGCCTCCGCTACAGCAGGCAGACCCTCAGGCCACCACAGAGACACCTACAGCACACCCTTCCGGAGATGACACTTCTTCACACCCAGCTTTATTGAGCATCGAGGACGATGCTAATATTTAAGTGTGGGGAGGTTGCCATCTCTGGCGAATCTTATTTTGGTGAACTACTTTCAGACTCTTTTTATCCTATTTTGTTTATTTTCTGTATTTTTATCTTATTTGTCTTTCAGTACTTGCACATTTTCTTTTGCTGTATTTCTGATTACCTTATTACATTTTGCATTTTGGGCTGTATATATATCTTAGATATTTAGCTTAATTTGCACTCTTAGCTTATTAGTTGTGATATAGAAAATATGGATTATTTAGTTTAAGTTTACCCTAGTCAAGGCTTTTTGTTTATTTAGAATAATAAAAATCTCTTTTAATTTTCATTGCTTTAATTTACAATCATATGCTTATGCCCATTGCCCAAACTACAAATTTTCCAGAAAACTCATAACCAATAATAAATACACTTCCCTGCAATTCCTTGAGAGACGACCAGAGGTTTCAATACTTCGGTTATAAATTTTATTGGGTTTTCTTAAGTGACAATCAAACTTTTGTACGAAAGGATTCTTTGCTGGTTTAGAAACTATACTTGCAACGAGAATTTAATTGTGAAATTCTTTACTAGCAGAAATTCGCTCGTCAGTGTGCCATTGATTGAATTGAAAAATTCTTTTTTAACTTTCTTGAAGCATCCTTTTTCATAGAACATAGAAAAAGAGCTAGAACAACATACCTTGTGAGATTTGAGCTCTAATAGATGGTTAAATATTCTCAACCGTAAAGTTTGTCCTTGTGTGATTATACTCCTTTTTTATTGTGATCTTAGATTTGCATGAATATTTATGTCCTGTATTTGGTGTTTGGATGCATTAATATAATTGAGGCTGATTTTGATATTAAACTCACTAACTTATATGGCCAACCCTTGCATTCACCTTTGTAACCTTTTTTGAGCCTTTGAATTCCCTTTGGTTCTTATTTTAAGCACGTTATTCTCCCTAAAGCGAAAAACTATTGATGTCCTTGAATTACTCTTTGATTAGCTTGGGTGAAGTAGTGTGTGTTACTCTAAGTGTGGGAGAAAATTGATGGGAAACCTTGGTGATAAAGTTACATGGGAAATTCATTAGAAATATTTGGAAAAATGAGTAGTCACTCATGCATTCATTACTTAAAGCATATGCATCTCTTTTTTATGATAAAAGAAAAAAAATTTTGGTGTACATACTTTGTATATAAAAAAAAAGAGAAAGAGAAAGAAAAGAAATGAATGGCAATAAGAACGTAAATAAAGGATGCACATGTGGTTGAATTAGAAAGAAAAATGCATGAGTGAATGAGAAAAAAGGAAGTGAATGGGTAGTTAGGATGTTTTGTCATGTGTATATAGGATGGTATAGGATTAGGTGGATACTTGAGATAATCAAAGATTTAATTCACTAAGTCCACTTATCCATATTTATCCTACCTTGACCTAGCCCAATTACAACCCTCTAAAGACCTCATGATATCTGTTTTCATACATCAAATATTAGTTGATTGTTAGATAACTTGCAAATCTTTGAAAAACATGATTAAAGGAGAATTGAGTGATAAAGCCATAAACACTAAGCGAATAAAGTGAATACACATCTAGTGAGGGGTTAGATCACTCAATTTAATGTTCTTGTCCCTTATATTGTATCTTCTTGCAAGATGTTTGGTTGCTAGTTTGAAAATTTCAATTCAATTCTTTGGACATTGATCATAGTGCATTAATTCTTTGCCTTGGCCCTAAGGCTTATTTTGGATTGATTGGAATCTCTTGTTTGTTTTGTGCCAAACTCAACAGGAACCATAGTATAGATATAGATAGATAGTGTTTTGCATAGTTGCATGCATGTAGTTAGTACATTCAAAAAGTTGTTTCCCTTTGATCATTCTCCTTTGTATGTGTTTAGCAGGAGGACATGCTATTGTTTAAGTATGGGGCAATTGATGAATCCATATTTGACGATATATTTTAGCTTGAATTGAGTGGATTTCGCAAATAAACTCACACTTATTCACCAAAATAGCATACTTTTGTGTTTAATCCCTAAATTGAACCTGAATGTGAAAACATGCATTTTTGTGCTTAAATTGAACAATTTAATCCCACTTTTATTCCATTCGATACCGTGATATGTTTGTTGAGTGATTTCAGGTCCTAGAGGCAATAATAGTTTGGTAGAAGTGGAAGAAAGCATCGAAAAAGGGAGAAAACATGAAGAATACAAAGGATAAAAGCATTTCATCCTGTGACCACACACAGGTGGTGCACGAAATTCTAATCCCAATCTCAAAATCTTAAGGTGATTTCGCACCACTAACCAGCAAGTGCACTGGGTCGTCCAAGTAATACCTTACGTGAGTAAGGGTCGATCCCACAGAGATTATTGGTTTGAAGCAAGCTACGTTTATTTTATTATTCTTAGTCAGGATATCAAATAAAATTATCAGTAGGAATTATTAGAAAAATAAAAGAGCGTGAAATAGATAATTGTTACTTTAATTATGGAGAAGATGTTGGAGCTTTGGAGATGCTTTGCCCTCTGAATTTCAACTTTTCCTTGAAATCCTTTTCCCACAGGCAAGATTCCTTCCATGGCAAGCTATATGTAGGGTGTCACCGTTGTCAATGGCTACTTCCCATCCTCTCACTGAAAACGGTCCAAATCCTCTGTCACGGCACGACTAATCATCTGTCGGTTCTCAATCAGGTTGGAATAGAATCCAATGATTCTTTTGCGTCTGTCACTAACACCCAGCCTTCAGGAGTTTGAAGCTTGTCATAGTTATCCAATCCCAGAATCCTACTCGGAATACCACAGACAAGGTTTAGACTTTTCGGATTCTCATGAATACTGCCATCAATCCAGCTTATACCACGAAGATTCTGATTAAGGAATCTAAGAGATACTCATTCAATCTGATGTAAAACAGAGGTGGTTGTCAAGCACACATTCATGGATTGAGGAAGGTGATGAGTGTCACAGATCATCACCTTCTTCATCTTTAAGCATGAATGAACATCTTAGATAAGAACAAGCGTGTTTGAATGGAAAACGAAAGTAATTGCATTAATTCATCGAGATGCTGCAGAGCTCCTCACCCCCAACAATGGAGTTTAGAGACTCATGCCATCAAGGTGTATAAAAATTCAGATCTAAAAATGTCATGAGATACAAAATAAGTCTCTAAAAGTTGTTTGAATAGTAAACTAGTAACCTAGGTTTACAAAATATGAGTAAACTAAGATAATTGGTGCATAAATCCACTTCTGGGGCCCACTTGGTGTGTGCTGGGGCTGAGACTTAAGCCTCTCACGTGCTTGGGCTATTTATGGAGTTGAACGCCAGGTTGTAACGTGTTTTGGGCGTTGAACTCCAACTTGTAACCTGTTTCTGGTGCTGGACGCCAGACTGCAGCATGGAACTGGCGTTGAACGCCAGTTTACGTCATCTATCTTTGTGCAAAGTATGGACTATTATATATTGCTGGAAAGCCCTGGATGTCTACTTTCTAACCCAATTGAGAGCGAGTCAATTGGACTCCTGTAGCTCCAGAAAATTTATTCCGAGTGCAAGGAGGTTAGGATCCAACAACATCAGCAGTCCTTTTTCAGCCTAAATCAGATTTTTGCTCAGCTCCCTCAATTTCAGCCAGAAAATATCTGAAATCACAGAAAAATACACAAACTCATAGTAAAATCTAGAAATACGATTTTTGCCTAAAAACTAATAAAATTCTATTAAAAACTAATTAGAACATACTAAAATCTACATGAAATTACCCCCAAAAAGCGTATAAAATATCCGCTCATCACAACACCAAACTTAAACTGTTGCTTGTCCCCAAGAAACTAGAAGAATAAAATAAGATAAAAAGAAGTTAAGAAGCAATAATATCTCAGAGTTTCAAGTGAGGCTCAGGTTTTAGTTAGATGATCGGGGCTAGTAGCTTTTTGTTTCTGAACAATTTTGGCATCTCACTTTATTCTTTGAAATTCAGAATGATTGGCATCCGTAGGAAGTCAGGATTCCGATAGTATTATTGATTTTCCTAGTGTAGTATGTTGATTCTTGAACACAGTTACTTTATGAGTCTTGGCCGTGGCCCTAAGCACTTTGTTTTCCAGTATTACCACCAGATACATAAATGCCACAGACACATAATTGGGTGAACCTGTTCAGATTGTGACTTAGCTTTGCTAAAGTCCCCAATTGGAGGTGTCCAGAGCTCTTAAGCACACTCTTTTGCCTTGGATCACGACTTTAACCACTCAGTCTCAAGCTTTTCACTTGGACCTGCATGCCACAAGCACATGGTTAGGGACAGCTTGATTTAGCCGCTTAGGCCTGGATTTACTTCCTTGGGCCCTCCTATCCATTGATGCTCAAAGCCTTGGATCCTTTTCACCCTTGCCTTTTGGTTTTAAGGGCTGTTGGCTTTTTTTCTTTTTTTTGATCCAATGATTTCTTGTATTTTTTTTTACTGCTTTTTCTTGCTTCAAGAATCAAATTCATGAATTTTCAGATCATCAATAATATTTCTCGTGTTCCTCATTCTTTCAAGAGCCAACAATTTTAACATTCATAAAATTCAAGATAAAAAATATGCACTGTTTAAGCATTCATTCAGAAGACAAAAGGTATTGCCACCACATATAATTAATTATAATTTTTATTATTAAGAACTCGAAAAATATAAATTACTTCTTTATTCTAATTATCTACTATTTTACTCATGTTTGATGATGATGAGAAAAATAAATTATAACTTAATTGGAAATAAAACCAGAATAGATATGCTAATTACTACTACTACTGTATAACTTCTAAGGTAAATTCCTATAATAACACTATCACAGAGTTAAAGCTAAAATTAGAACTCAACAACCTGTATTTTGGGAAGTGGATGTTCCTCTGATCTGTGGGGTGCTTGGTCCTTCAAGGATTAATTTCTGGCGCTTCAGCTCCCTTAAGTCACGCCCTTGCTCTTCTTGTTCCCTAAGAAATTTGCAAAGCATGCTACTTTGATTATTCTGTTCTTCCTTTATTTGGTTCATAACTTCTTGCAGCTTGGAAACAGATACCTCAAGATGTTTCCAATATTCGAATTGAGGAAGTTCTGGGAGGAATTCTTGTGCTCTCCTCTTGATTGGATCTTCCTGTAGCTGTTGTCTTTCCATTGATATCTTAGTGATTGGCCGATCAACTGAGATATACTCAGTTATTCACATCTTCACTCTAGCATCTCTACAGAGCATAGAAATTAAGCTTGGATAGGCCAATTTGGCATCCTTAGAGTTCTTGTTTGCTATTTTGTAGAGTTCACACGAGATTAGTTGATGAACTTCTACTTCTCTTCCCAACATGATGCAGTGAATCATCACTGCTCTTTTGACAGTGACTTCAGAGCGGTTGCTGGTGGGCAATATAGAACGCCCAATAAAGTCCAGCCAGCCTCTGGCAACTGGTTTGAGATCTTCTCTCTTGAGTTGATTTGGGATGCCAGTGGTGCTGGTGGTCCACCTGGCTCCAGGGATGCATATATCCTCTAGAATCTTGTCCAGGCCTTTGTTTACCCTCACCATTCTCCTATTAAAGGAGTCTGGGTCATCTTTCAGTTGAGGAAGCTTAAAGATCTCCCTGATTTTGTCAGGATGGATGTGAACAATCTTTCCTCTGACTAAGGTCCGATGGTCATAGAGGGCAGCTCCAATTATTCTTTGCCTGTCTGTCTGCCATAGATTAGCATAGAACTCCTGAACCATGTTCCTTCCCACTTTTGTTTCAAGATTAGCTAGGATTTCCCAGTTCCTGTTTCAAATTTGTTCTTGGATCTCCGGATATTCATCTTCTTTCAGATCAAACTTGACTTCCGGGATCACTGATCTTAGACCCATTATTTTGTAGTAATGGTCTGAATGTTCTTTAGTCAAGAACTTCCCTTGATTCCAAAGTGGTTTTGGAATACTCTCTTTCTTGCCTCTTGGGGTGGGTTGTTTTCCTTTAGGGGCCATGATCAAAGTGAGTATGTTTTTGTGATCACGGATAAGCACACCAAACTTAGAGGTTTGCTTCTCCTCAAGCAAAAGAAAAGAAAGGAGAGGGATAGGAGGAGAGCAAGTGAGGAATGGTGGATGATGAGAGGGGTGCCGAATGTGGATATAAAGGGAGGGAGGGTGGGTTTCGAAAATAAGAAGAAAAAGATAAGATAGAAGATATGATTTATAAAAGATAAATATGATAAGAAAAAGATATATATAAAAAAATTGTTAATGATATTTTGGAAAAGATAAAATTGAATTTTAATTTTGAAAGAATATTTTTAAAAGATAATTGAGTTTTGAAAAATTTAAAAAAAAAGAGTTGGATTGGATTGGAAAACAATTTGTCTTTATGGATTAAGATGCATTTAATTTTTTTGAAAAAGGATTTTAGAAATTAGGGTTCTTAGAAAACTATTTTGATTTGAAGGATGACATTTTGAAACATGTTTATGCAAGAAATCATGAATTAAAACATAAAAATTTAGAAAATTTGTAAAGAAAAACAAATTTTACCTAACGCCCAAACGCTGCATATTTTGGGCGTTTAACGCCCAATTGCTGCTTCTCCTGGGCGTTCAACGCCCAACTGTTGCTTCTTTCTGGCGTTGAACGCCCATATGGCTACCCTTACTGGCGTTGAACGCCCAGTGGGTGCTTCTTTTGGGCGTTCAACGCCCAAAACGTTTCTTACTAGCTTTTTCACGCCAGTGAGTTTCCAAATTCCCCTGTAACTCTGTGAATTCAAGCAATTGCTATTTTACCTTTTGAAGATACTTTGACATATACCTGTAAAAATCAATGAATTAACAAAAACAAATAAAATTAAATTTTGTAAATGGCTGGGTTGCCTCCCAACAAGCGCTTCTTTATTGTCTTTAGCTGGACTATTACTGAGTTTTAATCAAGTCTCAGTTTTGAGCATTCTTGCTCAAAATTGCTTTCAAGATAATGTTTAACTCTCTGTCTATTAACAATGAATTTTTTGTTAGAGTCATTATCTTGAAGCTCTACGTATCCATATGGTGATACACTTGTAATCACATATGGACCTCTCCACCGAGATTTTAATTTCCCGGGGAATAATTTAAGCCTAGAATTAAATAGCAGAACTTTCTGCCCCGGCTCAAAGACTCTGGATGACAGTTTCTTATCATGCCCACAGAGCATCATCCAAGCTTCTTGCCCAATCCTTTCTACGGTTAATTACAGTCCGTTCCATGATTCTTTTAAGTTCTCTGTTAGAGACTTCAGCTTGCCCATTTGTCTGTGGATGATATGGAGTAGCTACCCTGTGGCTAACTCCACAACGAACCAAAGCAGAGTAAAGCTGTTTATTGCAGAAATGAGTGCCCCCATCACTGATTAATACTCTAGGGGTACCAAATATGCTGAAGATGTGTTTCTGGAGGAATTTTAACACGGTCTTAGTGTCATTAGTGGGTGTTGCAATAGCTTCCACCCATTTGGATACATAATCCACTGCCACCAGAATATAAGTGTTTGAGTATGATGGTGGGAAAGGTCCCATGAAGTCAATACCCCATACATCAAACAACTCAATCTCTAAGATCCCTTGTTGAGGCATGGCATAACTGTGAGGCAGATTACTAGATCTTTGGCAACTGTCACAATTAAGTACAAACGCTCGGGAATCTTTATAGAGGGTAGGCCAGTAGAAGCCGCATTGGAGGACTCTTGTGGCTGTTCGCTCACTTCCAAAATGTCCTCCATACCGTGATCCATGGCAGTGCCATAGGATCTTCTGCGCTTCTTCTTTAGGCACACATCTACGGATTACTCCGTCTACACATCTCTTAAAGAGATACGGCTCATCCCAAAGATAATACTTTGCATCCGTGATCAGCTTCTTTGATTGCTGCCTACTGTATTCTTTGGGTATGAATCTCACTGCCTTGTAGTTTGCAATGTCTGCAAACCATGGCACTTCCTGGATGGCAAAGAGTTGCTCATCCGGAAAGCTTTCAGATATCTCAGTAAGAGGGAGGGACGCCCCTTCTACTGGTTCTATTCGGGACAGGTGATCTGCTACCTGATTCTCTGTCCCTTTTCTGTCTCTTATTTCTATATCAAACTCTTGCAGAAGCAACACCCATCTTATAAGTCTGGGTTTTGAATCCTTCTTTGTGAGTAGATATTTAAGAGCAGCATGGTCAGTGTACACAATCACTTTTGATCCTACTAAATAGGATCTAAACTTGTCAATGGCGTAAACCACTGCAATTAGCTCTTTTTCTGTGGTTGTCTAATTCTTCTGTGCGTCATTTAGAACACGACTGGCATAGTAAATAACGTGCAGAAGCTTGTCATGCCTTTGTCCCAATACTGCACCAATGGCATGGTCACTGGCATCACACATCAGTTCAAATGGCAATGTCCAATTTGGTGCAGAGATGATTGGTGTTGTGACCAATTTAGCTTTCAAAGTCTCAAATGCCTACAGACACTCCTTATCAAAGACAAATGGTGTGTCAGCAGCTAGCAGATTACTCAGAGGTTTGAAGATTTTTGAAAAATCCTTTATAAACCTCCTATAGAATCCTGCATGCCCCAGAAAGCTTCTGATTGCCTTAACATTGGCAGGTGGTGGTAATTTTTCAATTACCTCTACCTTAGCTTGATCCACTTCTATTTCCTTGTTCGAAATTTTGTGCCCAAGGACAATTCCTTCAGTCACCATAAAGTGACACTTCTCCCAGTTTAAAACCAGGTTGGTCTCTTAGCACCTCTTTAGAACAAGTGCTAGATGGTTAAGACAGGAGCTGAATGAGTCTCCAAATACTGAAAAGTCATCCATGAAGACTTCTAGAAATTTTTCCACCATGTCAGAGAAAATTGAGAGCATGCACCTCTGAAAGGTTGCAGGTGCATTGCACAGGCCAAATGGCATCCTTCTGTATGCAAATACTCCAGATGGGCATGTGAATGCCGTTTTCTCTTGATCTTTTGGATCTACTGCAATTTGATTATAACCTGAATATCCATCCAGGAAGCAGTAGTATTCATGACCTGCTAGTCTTTCTAGCATCTGGTCTATGAATGGAAAAGGAAAATGATCCTTTCTGGTAGCTGTATTGAGCCTTCTATAATCAATACACATACGCCACCCTGTAACTGTTCTTGTAGGAACCAGTTCATTTTTTTCATTATGAACCACTGTCATGCCTCCCTTCTTAGGGACGACTTGGACAGGGCTTGCCCAGGGGCTATCAAAAATAGGATAAATAATCCCAGCCTCTAGTAATTTAGAGACCTCCTTCTGCACCACTTCCTTCATGGCTGGATTCAGCCGCCTTTGTGGTTGAACCACTGGCTTGGCGTCACCCTCCAGTAAGATCTTGTGCATGCATCTGGCTGGGCTAATGCCCTTGAGATCACTGATGGACCACCTGATGACAAGTCATCATATACCTATTTTTCTATGATTTTTCATACAAGAAATTGATGATTTGTGCTTAAATATTGAATGCTTTTGTACTTAAATGATATATTTTCTTGATATTTTAATTTTATAAATCTTGTAGGAAATAAGAAGAAAAAGAAGCAAAGAAGCACAAAAAAAGGAGAAAAAAAGAGCTTTGGGACACACTTTGGAGCCTTAGGCCACGCTTTTAAAAGCATGGCCCATGACCAAATCAAAGGTGAATAAGCAATCAGCGCACACTGCCCTGCTCTTGCCAAGGGCAGGGCAATATCATGATGAAACAAAGTGAGGTTGGAAGCAAATTTTCGCTAAGGTAAAATCTGGGCGCTCACAGCATGACCATGCCTCCTTCAAAGGGCTATAACTTGAGCTACAGATGTCCAATTGATGTGCTTCCAGTTGCGTTGGAAAGCTGACATTCAGAGCTTTCCAACGATATATAGCAATCCATATTTGGCGTACAATTGAGGCAGGAACGAAAGGCATCTTTAAGGGCAAAAAATAAGCGAAAATAAACCAATGTGCTTCCACCAAGGTTCGAAGCTGGAGCCTCACTCCAAAGCAAAGTAGCGCTCAATTTTCTGCCCTGCTCTCTTGGAGAAGAGGGCAATGTCGTGCTCTTCATGGAAAATCAAGGAAAATTGCTCCCCCAATTGCTTGCCACAAGAATCGAACACGGCACCATGAGGAAGCAAGAAACTAGGCCTTACTTTGGTGCCAAGAAAACCAAGGAAAAGGAATAGCGTGTGCATCCACCAAGTTTCGAACTTGGAACTTCAACTTTGGGAACATTGCCCTGCCCTCCGCAAGGGCAGGGCAGCATCTTGTGGTGCACGGCCAGTGCACCAGATTGGCGCACCAAGGAAGCTTCGGAAGCATCAACACGCACGCACGGGCAGCATTCTGGCGCACCAAAAATCTCTGCCCTGCCCTCCACAAGGGCAGGGCAGCATCCTGCAGCACCAACACGCACGCACCAAGGCACCAACGGCTGCACGCACATTTTCTGCCCTGCCCTCCGCAAGGGCAGGGCAGCCTCCTGGGAGCAAATAATCATGGGCCAAAAGTTTAATTTCATCTAAATTCAATTCCTCACCAAATTGAATCAAGGCCATCCAAGACCCATTCTCCCTTAAATCCAAAGCAAGCAAAAGCCCACTCAACATAACTCAAAGGCACACAGAGAAGCTAGATTAGGAATTTCATTTTTGTGAATTTGTTTTTAATTTCAAATTCATTTTATTTTCATTTTGTAAAAGAAGCCTATATAAAGGGCATCATTCTCATTTCAAGAGAGGCAAGCTCCACTAGGGAGCATTAGGAATTGAGAATTCTCTCTCTTAGTTTTCATTTCTGTTTGAATTTTGGATCAAGAATTGAAGGAATTCTGTTTCACTTGATCTGAAATCTCTTGTTCTTCTTCTGCATAATTTCAGAAAATTGAGAATTGAATCTGAGTTTTCATTTACTGCTTCCATCTTCATTTCTTCTTCAATCTGTTTCTTGGTTGGATCAAGGAAGGGAGTGAGATCTAGACTTGTTTTCTAGTCTCATTGATTCCCTGAGATCTTGTCTCTTTAAATTTCAAAATCAAGCTGAGTTACATTCTCTGTTGCTTCTTCAAGCAATTTTCCATTTCTGTTTAAATCTGCTGCACTTTTTCATCTTTTACTTCTCTGCTTGATTGCTCTTTACATTTTCTTGTTGGATTTTAAATTCCCTGCACCCAACCCCCTTTACATTTAATGCAATTTACATTTCTTGTCATTTAAGATTCTTGCAATTTATATTTCTGGCTCTTTAAGTTACTTGCCCATTTACTTTCTGCATCTTTAAGATTTCTGCCATTTACTTTATGTTGGCTACACTTCACACAATTCACTCAATGTTAGCTTGACTAAACTAATCACCCACTAAAGTTGCTTGATCCATCAATCCCTGTGGGATCGACCTCACTCTTGTGAGTTATTACTACTTGATGCGACCCGGTACAGTTGCCGGTTGGATTTGTGTGTTGGAAATTCATTTTTCCACAAAAATACCATCAAGTTTTTGGCGCCGTTGCCGGGGATTGATTAGATCAACAATGATTAAGTGGGTGAGAAGTATAGATCAAGCATTTTTTTGTTTTTGTTCTCTGTTTTAAATTGATAGCAAGGTGTTTGAGTTATTGCCTCACTAAGAAATTCTTTCTCTGTGACATGAATTTCAAATTTCATTGATGTTTACAAAATACAAATGGAGTTCAACTCATCTTATGGTCAAACAAAATTTTATGGGATATCACCCACCATCACCGATCTTTAATGGTGTTTGGGAATATCACCAAGAAAATACAAATTCTAAGCACTCCAATCCATGGAGATTTGCTTCACAGACACAAGATGAGCAAGAAAACCATATGGGATATTTCCCTCCACCACAAAATGATGCAAGTCATAATTCCAATGGTGGCTGGGAAAGGAATTCTAATGCTCCATATTATATTCATCCAAAGATATCATCACTTGACCATGCTTCAACAAAAAGCCCCTTTCAAAACTTACCACTTACACAAACTTCCAATAGCCAAAGAATCTCAAAGCTTGAGTCAATGCTCAAAAGATTTGCGGAGGAGGAAGAGAAGTACCAGAAAGAACAAGAGAACTCCCTCAAAAATATGGAAGTGCAGTTAGGCCAATTGTCGAATGCATGGAAGGAGAAAATGGAAAAACAAAAACAAAAGGTCCCTGTGTCAAGTGAAATTGCAATGAAGGATGAGGGACATGAGCCAAGGATTTTACATTCACAAACGCTACTTGAGGTGACAAAGGAACATGAACATTCACAACCCTCACAAACTTCCCTTGAATCTGTGATCGAAAAATATAAAGAGGAGATGAAGAAATCTTGGGAAGAACAACAAACCTCCTCCATAAAATAACAATTAAGTCAAATGTTGGGTGCAAAGAAAGGAGTGGAGGAGCAAGAAAGTGAGGAAGTCATTCCAGAAAATTTACACTCAAGTGAAGCAGAAAAGTACATAGAAGAAAAGCTCATGGAACCACTAATTCAAAATGCTCTGGATGAATATGAAACTCCAGTAATCACACAACAACCAAGTCTTGAATCCAAAGAAGTGAAGGCAACTAACAAGAACACCAATTCTGTCCCTAATCCAGCAAGCAAGATCAATCAAGCCATTTGCAAAAGGAAGTTTGCTGAGGAAAGGCCAAGACAAGGGACACTAGCTGAATCTTTCCCTCCTTTGAGGTCATTCCTCTTAACAAACTGGAAAAAGAGGAAGAAAGTGAAGAACAACATGTCAACTAATGACACTAAAAGAGCACTTGTTGGGAGGTAACCCAACCGTAGGTACATTTCTTTCTATGCTTTTTTTTTAATTCAATAAATTGGCATATGGTTACATTCTAAGTTTGGTGTTGCCTTGCAACAAATTGTTTTCAATCTTTTTGGATGATTGCATCAAATTAAAAATGAAAGTGACACACCAAGATTCTAAGTTTGGTGTGCCACTTATTTTCTATGCAATTCATTCAAGCGACACTACTTGTCTGCATAATCATAATGCCTATATAGTGTTATTTTTTTCTTTTAATTTGACACTTTGTCATTCTACTTTCTTTAGTCATTTTTCAGTTTTTAAATGCTTTCATTTTAGTTTGCTTATTTACTGTGTTTGTTAATACATTACCAAGAGAGCTTTATTCATGACAGATTTTTGGCTTGGTGATTGTACTTAACAAATAACAGTTTCACCTGCTTAGTTTTAATTCAAATAAATTGACATATGATTGCATTCTAAGTTTGGTGTTGCTATGCAACAAAATTTGGTTCCAATATCTATTAGATACTTGCATCAATTCCAAGTGAAAGTGTCACACTAAGTTTGGTGTGCCACTTATTCTTTATGCAAAGTATTGTGCACACCTTCTTATGCTTGCAATTAAAATGTCGCTGTCTCTTGTGCCTTGATTGTTATTTTTCATTTTTGCTTGCTTGCAACACATGTAATGCTAACATTTCATTATGTAAGACATTCATGATCTATCTTAGCCCCATAGCCAATGTTCTAATTATTGCTTGAGGATGAACAAGCATACTGAGTTTGGCAAGGGAAAGAGGAAGAATAGAGGAAAAAGAACAACAATAATAAAGATTAACTACAAGGTTGTAGAGTTCCTTTTCTTCTTATTTGTTTCCAGCACTTAAATTGCATGATTGTCTTCATCTTCTCTGTTTACATGTGTGTATGAATAAAGCATAGCTTGAATCTTGATTTGTAATATGTTGCTGTGGCATTACAACTACCAACTTGAATTCTGTGAGTTCAAAAGCAGTAAAGCATCATGATCATAAACAAACAAGGCATTAAAGAAGAATTTAGCATGTGCATACAAGTATTGGAAAGCTAGTATGATTGATTGTTGCTCAATTGCATTGGACTTTATTTAATTGAAGTTTTTCATCTAGTACATTTTGTGAAATCTTTTGAAATCATGAAAACCTTGAAAAAGCAAATACAATTAAAGCAAGAAAAGAAAAAGGGAAAGAATGAGAAAGCTGAAGGCTCTGAGTACCAATGGCAATTTATTTGCTAAGTGCTTGTGGTGTTTATGTATCAAGCCAAATACTTGAAAATAAAACACTTAGAAGTCAAGGCTAGGCTCAAGTGCAAAAGCACTCCCTCAAAGCTCAAGGCTCTGAGCATCAATGATTAGAGAGTCAAGAAAAGAAAAGAAAAATGAGCTTAATGAAGTCCTCTAATTAAATGCTTGTGGTGCTTATGTATCAAGTGGTAATACTTGAAAACAAAGCATTTAGAAGTCGTAGCTTTGTTATCAACTCATGGGGCAAAGCACCCAAAAGGAGAAGCTAATAAAAAAAATAAATCAAAAGCTTGTTTCAAGGAAGAATTACAAGGAAAAGATTTCATAAAATGAGTTAGATAGAAGCATCAATCATTTACATTTCTTTTGTGATTGAAGCATGCATAGAAAACTAGCTTACCATGAACATTGAGTTGCTATTCTTCTTACCTTGGATTGTTAATCTTTATTGCATGATTCTTTTCTTGCTTGGGGACAAGCAAGGTTTAAGTTTGGTGTTGTGATGACAAGTCATCATATACCTATTTTTCTATGCTTTTTCATACAAGAAATTGATGATTTGTGCTTAAATATTGAATGCTTTTGTACTTAAATGATATATTTTCTTGATATTTTAATTTTATAAATCTTGTAGGAAATAAGAAGAAAAAGAAGCAAAGAAGCACAAAAAAAGGAGAAAAAAAGAGCTTTGGGACACACTTTGAAGTTGGAGCACACTTTGGAGCCTTAGGCCACGCTTTTAAAAGCGTGGCCCATGACCAAATCAAAGGTGAATAAGCAATCAGCGCACACTGCCCTGCTCTTGCCAAGGGAAGGGCAATATCATGATGAAACAAAGTGAGGTTGGAAGCAAATTTTCGCTAAGGTAAAATCTGGGCGCTCACAGCATGACCATGCCTCCTTCAAAGGGCTATAACTTGAGCTACAGATGTCCAATTGATGTGATTCCAGTTGCGTTGGAAAGCTGACATTCAGAGCTTTCCAACGATATATAGCAATCCATATTTGGCGTACAATTGAGGCAGGAACGAAAGGCATCTTTAAGGGCCAAAAATAAGCGAAAATAAACCAATGTGCTTCCACCAAGGTTCGAAGCTGGAGCCTCACTCCAAAGCAAAGTAGCGCTCAATTTTCTGCCCTACCCTCTTGGAGAGCAGGGTAATGTCGTGCTCTTCATGGAAAATCAAGGAAAATTGATCCCCCAATTGCTTGCCACAAGAATCGAACACGGCACCATAAGGAAGCAAGAAACTAGGCCTTACTTTGGTGCCAAGAAAACCAAGGAAAAGGAGTAGTGTGTGCATCCACCAAGTTTTGAACTTGTAACTTCAACTTTGGGAACATTGCCCTGCCCTCCGCAAGGGCAGGGCAGCATCTTGTGGTGCATGGCCAGCGCACCAGATTGGCGCACCAAGGAAGCTTTGGCAGCATCAACACGCACGCACGGGCAGCATTCTAGCGCACCAAAAATCTCTGCCCTGCCCTCCACAAAGGCAGGGCAGCATCCTGCAGCACCAACATGCACGCACCAAGGCACCAACGGCCGCACGCACATTTTCTGCCCTGCCCTCCGCAAGGGCAGGGCAGCCTCCTGGGAGCAAATAATCATGGGCCAAAAGTTTAATTTCATATAAATTCAATTCCTCACCAAATTGAATCAAGGCCATCCAAGACCCATTCTCCCTCAAATCCAAAGCAAGCAAAAGCCCACTCAACATGACTCAAAGGCACACAGAGAAGCTAGATTAGGAATTTCATTTTTGTGAATTTGTTTTTAATTTCAATTTCATTTTATTTTCATTTTGTAAAAGAAGCCTATATAAAGGGCATCATTCTCATTTCAAGAGAGGCAAGCTCTACTAGGGAGCATTAGGAATTGAGAATTCTCTCTCTTAGTTTTCATTTCTGTTTGAATTTTGGATCAAGAATTGAAGGAATTCTGTTTCACTTGATCTGAAATCTCTTGTTCTTCTTCTGCATAATTTCAGAAAATTGAGAATTGAATCTGAGTTTTCATTTACTGCTTCCATCTTCATTTCTTCTTCAATCTGTTTCTTGGTTGGATCAAGGAAGGGAGTGAGATCTAGACTTGTTTTCTAGTCTCATTGATTCCCTGAGATCTTGTCTCTTTAAATTTCAAAATCAAGCTGAGTTACATTCTCTGTTGCTTCTTCAAGCAATTTTCCATTTCTGTTTAAATCTGTTGCACTTTTTCATCTTTTACTTCTCTGCTTGATTGCTCTTTACATTTTCTTGTTGGATTTTAAATTCCCTGCACCCAACCCCCTTTACATTTAATGCAATTTACATTTCTTGTCATTTAAGATTCTTGCAATTTATATTTCTGGCTCTTTAAGTTACTTGCCCATTTACTTTCTGCATCTTTAAGATTTCTGCCATTTACTTTATGTTGGCTACACTTCACACAATTCACTCAATGTTAGCTTGACTAAACTAATCACCCACTAAAGTTGCTTGATCCATCAATCCCTGTGGGATCGACCTCACTCTTGTGAGTTATTACTACTTGATGCGACCCGGTACAGTTGCCGGTTGGATTTGTGTGTTGGAAATTCATTTTTCCACAAAAATACCATCACCACCCAAGAGCTGTCTTGTGTGTCCTTAGCACTTGAATTAGTGCTTCCTCTTCCTGTGGCTCTAAGGTAGAGCTTATGATTATAGGAAAGGTATCACCTTCTCCCAGAAATGCATATTTCAGGGATGGTGGTAATGGTTTGAGCTCGTGTTTGGGAGGTTTCTCCTCTTCCTGAGGGATTTTCAGAGGTTCTATTATTCTCTTTGATTCCTGCAAATCAGGCTGAACATCTTTAAAGATGTTCTCTAGCTCTGATTCGAGACTCTCAGCCATATTGACCTCTCTTAGCAGAGAGTCAATGATATCAACACTCATGCAGTCATTTGGGGTGTCTGGATGTTGCATAACTTTGACAACATTCAACTTGAACTCCTCCTCATTGACTCTCAGGGTTACTTCCCCTTTTTGGACGTCAATGAGGGTTCGGCCAGTTGCTAGGAAAGGTCTTCCTAGAATGAGAGTTGCACTCTTGTGCTCCTCCATTTCCAGCACCACAAAGTCAGTAGGAAAGGAAAATGGCCCAACCTTGACAATCATATCTTCAATCACGCCTGATGGGTATTTAATGGAGCCATCAGCAAGTTGAAGACATATCCGGGTTGGTTTGACTTTTTCAGTCAAACTAAGCTTTGTGATAGTAGATGCAGGTATTAGGTTGATACTTGCCCCAAGATCACATAGAGCTTGCTTGGTACAATTACCCTCTAATGTGCATGGTATCATAAAGCTTCCGGGATCCTTAAGCTTCTCAGGTAAGCTTTTCAGGATGACTGCACTGCATTCTTCAGTGAGGTAAACTTTTTCAGTTTCCTTCCAATCCTTCTTATGACTTAAGATCTCTTTCATGAACTTAGCGTATGATGGTATTTGCTCAAATGCCTCTGCAAACGGAATCTTTATTTCAAGAGTCCTGAGATAGTCTGCAAAGCGGGCAAATTGCTTATCCTGTTCCGCTTGACGGAGTTTTTGAGGATAAGGCATTTTGGCTTTGTATTCCTCAACCTTAGTTGCTACGGGTTTGTTACCTACAGAGGTGAGTTGGGATGCCTTTTTAGAAGGGTTGTTATCAGCACTTGTATGTGTCTGATCCCCCACTGGCATTTGAATGCCAGGGGTGGAAGTTGGAGCGGCGTTAGACGCCAGCTCCTTGCCTGTTCCTGGCGTCTGAACGCCAGAACTATACTTCCTTTGGGCGTTCAACGCCGATTCATTGCTTGTTTCTGGCGTTGGACGCCAGAACTGAGCATGGTCTGGGTGTTCAGCGCCAGCTTTCCACCCATTTTCTGGCGTTTGAGCACTAGAAGTATTTCTCTCTGGGCTCTAACTGTCCTCAGGTGGATTTTAGGTGGTTTGCTCATTTATTGGCTTCCTGCTACCTTGAAGTGAAGTATTTAATGTTTTCCCACTTCTTAATTGAACTACTTGACATTCTTCTGTTATTTGTTTTGATAGCTGTTGTTCTGTTTGCTTCAACTGTACTTCCATATTTTTATTAGACATTCTTTTTTCTTGTAGTATCTCCTTGAATTCGGCTAACTGTTTTGTTAGAAAATCTAATTGCTGATTGAATTCAGCAGCTTGATCTGCAGGACTGAGTTCAGCAGTTACTGTTTTAGCCTCTTCTTTCTTGGGAAGTTCACTGCTTAGATACAGGTGCTGATTCCTGGCAACTGTATCAATGAGCTCTTGAGCTTCTTCAATTGTCTTTCTCATGTGAATAGATCCACCAGCTGAGTGGTCTAGAGAAGTCTGAGCTCTTTTTGTAAGCCCATAGTAGAAGATGTCTAACTGTACCCACTCTGAAAACATTTCAGAGGGGGTATTTTCTTAGCATCTCTCTGTATCTCTCCCAGGCATCATAAAGGAATTCATTATCTCCTTGTTTGAAGCCTTGGATGCTTAGCCTTAGCTATGTCATCTGTTTTGGAGGAAAATAATGATTCAGGAATTTTTTTGACAGCTGTTTCTATGTCTTTATGCTGTCCTTAGGTTGGTTATTTAACCACCTTTTAGCTTGATCTTTTACAGCGAATGGAAACAGTAATAATCTGTAGACATCCTGATCTACTTCTTTATCATGTATTGTGTCAGCAATTTGTAAAAATTGTGCCAGAAACTCTGTAGGTTCTTCATGTGGAAGACCGGAATACTGGCAGCTTTGCTGCACCATAATAATGAGCTGAGGATTCAACTCAAAGCTACTAACTCCAATGGAGGGTATACAGATACTATTCCCATATGAAGCAGTAGTGGGGTTAGCATATGACCCCAGAGTCCTCCTGGACTGTTCATTTCCACTTAGTTCCATGATGGAGCAAGGGAGATGGTATGGATGTTGATATTGTTTATTTTATTTAATTTATTATATAAAGAAAATTGATTTTCGAAATAATAAAATAAAATAAAATAAAAACCGAAATAAAAATAAAGTAAAATAAATAAAGAAAGAAAATTAACAATTAAAATAAATATTTGAAAAATTTTGAAATTGAAATCTGAAAAAAATTTCGAAAATATAGTTTAAAACCAGTTAGAAAAGATATTTTTTTTAATTTTGAATTTTATGATGAAAGAGAAAAACACATAAAAGACACAAGGCTTAAAATTTTTAGATCTAATGCTCCTTATTTTCGAAAATTTTGGAGGGAAAACACCAAAGAACACCAAACTTAAAAATTTTAAGATCAAAACACAAAGAAGACTCAAGAACACTTTGAAGACTCACAAGAACACCAAGAACAAAAGGAAGAACACTAAACTTAAAAAGTTTTTTAGAAATCAAAATAATTTTCGAAAATTATATCAAAATTAGCAAAAAAACACCAAACATAAAGTTTGGCACATGATTAAATCAATAAAAATTATTTTTGAAAAAGATTTTAAAAAGAAGATACCCAATTGCCATGAACATAAGCCAACGCTCTAACCAACTTAGTTATAAATGTAACACTTGTTTTGAATAGGTATATTTGGATTATTCCTTTTGGAAGACTAATGCTTTGGAAAAGAACAAGAAAAACAAGAAAAGGCACAGAACAAGAAAAACTAAAAATCAAACAAGAAAAATAAACAAGAACAACTTAAAGATCAAAGAAAAGAAATTCGAAAATTTAAAAGAAAAATATAAAACATGCAATTAACTCCAAACTCATAACAAGACACTAGACTCAAAGAAAAATTAAAAATTAATAAAGAAAAATAATATTTTTGAAAAGAAAATAAAAGACTCTGACCCAATTGCCAAAATCTTCCTAATCTAAGAAATAAAATAAACCCTTAGTTGTTCAAACTCGAACAATCCCCGGCAACGGCGCCAAAAACTTGGTGCACGAAATTCTAATCCCAATCTCAAAATCTTAAGGTGATTTCGCACCACTAACCAGCAAGTGCACTGGGTTGTCCAAGTAATATCTTACGTGAGTAAGGGTCGATCCCACAGAGATTATTGGTTTGAAGCTAGCTATGTTTATTTTATTATTCTTAGTCAGGATATCAAATAAAATTATCAGTAGGAATTATTAGAAAAATAAAAGAGCGTGAAATAGATAAGTGTTACTTTAATTATGGAGAATATGTTGGAGCTTTGGAGATGCTTTGCCCTCTAAATTTTAACTTTTCCTTGAAATCCTTTTCCCACACGCAAGATTCCTTCCATGGCAAGCTATATGTAGGGTGTCACCGTTGTCAATGGCTACTTCCGATCCTCTCAGTGAAAATGGTCCAAATGCTCTGTCACAGCACGGCTAATCATCTGTCGGTTCTCAATCAGGTTGGAATAGAATCCAATGATTCTTTTGCGTCTGTCACTAACGCCCAGCCTTCAGGAGTTTGAAGCTCGTCACAGTCATCCAATCCCAAAATCCTACTCGGAATACCACAGACAAGGTTTAGACTTTCTGGATTCTCATGAATGCCGCCATCAATCCGGCTTATACCACGAAGATTCTGATTAAGGAATCTAAGAGATACTCATTCAATCTAATGTAAAATGGAGGTGGTTGTCAGGCACACGTTCATGGATGGAGGAAGGTGATGAGTGTCACAGATCATCACCTTCTTCATCTTTAAGCGTGAATGAACATCTTAGATAAGAACAAGCGTGTTTGAATGGAAAATGAAAGTAATTGCATTAATGCATCGAGACGTTGCAGAGCTCCTCACCCCCAACAATGGAGTTTAGAGACTCATGCCGTCAAGGTGTATAAAAATTCAGATCTAAAAATGTCATGAGATACAAAATAAGTCTCTAAAAGTTGTTTGAATAGTAAACTAGTAACCTAGGTTTACAGAACATGAGTAAACTAAGATAATTGGTGCAGAAATCCACTTCTGGGGCCCACTTGGTGTGTGCTGGGGCTGAGACTTAAGCCTCTCACGTGCTTGGGCTGTTTCTGGAGTTGAACGCCAGGTTGTAACGTGTTTTGGGCGTTGAACTCCAACTTGTAACCTGTTTCTGGCGCTGGACGCCAAACTGCAGCATGGAACTAGTGTTGAACGCCAGTTTACATCATCTATCTTTGCGCAAAGTATTGACTATTATATATTGCTGGAAAGCCCTGGATGTCTACTTTCCAACCCAATTAAGGGCGCGTCAATTTGACTCCTGCAGCTCCAGAAAATCCATTCCGAGTGCAGGGAGGTCAGGATCCAACAGCATCAGCAGTCCATTTTTAGCCTAAATCAGATTTTTGCTCAGCTCCCTCAATTTCAGCCAGAAATATCTGAAATCACAGAAAAATACACAAACTCATAGTAAAGTCCAGAAATACGATTTTTGCCTAAAAACTAATAAAATTCTATTAAAAACTAATTAGAACATACTAAAATCTACATGAAATTACCCCCAAAAAGCGTATAAAATATCCGCTCATCAACAGGTCTGTGCTCACGCACAAGACTGGGTCAAAATCAGCACCTGTGCCCATGCATAGGCTGTGCCCACGCACAGGAGAAAAATCAGCAAGTGTGCCTACGCATAGACCTGTGCATACGCACAGGTAACAGTGCGTGCCTCCATTAGAAAGTCACGTGGACTCGCATTTCGGGGGCTTTTATGCCCATTTTTGAAGGTGTTGGAGCATATATGAAGGGGGAAGCAACCACACATCATACCATACACTACCATACTTCATAGAATACATTTTAGGACTAGTTTTAGGGTAGTTAGCTTAGGTTTTCTCTCAAGTTTCCTAAGGTTTAATTAGGGTTTGTAGCATTTTATACTTCAATTTTGGATTTGGATTTTGCTATCTCATTGTAAGTATTTCTTTAATTTCTCTTTTATTGCACTACTTGTTCCACACTTTCATATATTTTACTTTCCTTTATCAATATATACATAGTTTTGAAATTTTGGATTTCTAGTTGATGAATTTGATGTTTGATGCTTATTATATGTTTGTTTGAGTTTCTTTTATTGATTTTGATCATTTGTGGTTCATAGCTTTTACCATTTTCTCAATTTTGCCAGGTTTTATGATTATGCCCTCTATGTGTTCGATGAAATGCCAATCTTTGTTATGGGGTAAATTTCCACCCCTTGGCTTTAAAAAATTAGTGTATGGATTGCTAGAGCCATAATGTCCAATATTTATTGATAATTCTTGGGTTGTTAGTTATTATTGTTTCCACTAACGCTAGCTTTTTACTAATTAATTTGGTAAGTTAGTTAGGATTTGTGGATTAATAACAATTATGCTAACTTGACTTATCCTTCGATGTTAAGGGTTGACTTAGTGAGATCCATCATAATTATCATAGTTGTGGTCATGGCAAGGAGGGGATTCTATTACTCATCCCAAGTCAAGGGTTCCTTTAGGATTTAAATCACATTTTCATCACTTTATAGTCTTACTTTTTTATATGACATACTTAGTTCTTTTATTCCTTTATTAGTTTATTAATTGCAATTTGCCTCGTTCTTTCATTCCTTTATTTCATTTGCTTTTATCATTGAAAACCTCATTTGCTTTCTCACAACCAAAATTGTATGCACTTCTTGGGACTAGTTCTTAGGGAGAATGACCCGGGAGTCAAAATACTCTCAGTTTATATTCGCTTTGAATTGTGACATCTTTAGAATTATAATTTGATTGATGATCAATGGTTGGGTTTGGACTATACTTGCAATGTCAATCCTATTTTTTGTGTAAAAATCCAAACCTATGCTTTTGGTCTCTCATCAACTGGTCTCGATCTCATTTTGGGATTTGATTGGTTATCCAAGAACCATGTTCGACTGGATTGCTCTGCAAAAACAGTGTGTTTTATGCCTAAAGACACAGGAGGGCCAGTTGTGGTGAATAACTACTACCTGAATTCCATGACAGTGAACTGTTATGAGGCCGAATGTTAGGGAATATTGTTGTTAGCTGCGGGTGTTTTAGGTGATGATCAATGCTTGGAGCAAATTCTGATTTTGTGTCAGTTTCTATAAGTGTTTCCTGACGATACTGAGGAATTTCCACCTAACTGAGAAGTTGAGTTTGCCATTGAATTAGTACTTGCGGCTGGACAAATCTTGAGAGCTCCTTATAGGATGTCACCTCTAGAAATGGCCGAATTGAAGTCTCAACTGGAGGATCTATTGGGTTAGAACTTTATCCAACCAAGTGTTTCTCTGTGGGGCGTGCCAGTATTACTCGTGAAGAAGAAAGATGAGAGTATACGGTAGCTAAATAAGATTACTGTGAAGAATAAATACCCGTTGCGAAGGATTGATGACTTGATGGACCAGCTATAGGGAGCCGGTGTGTTCTCTAAGATTGATCTACAATCCAGATACCACCAGATAAGGGTCAGAGATGAGGATATTCCTAACACTGCCTTCAGAACGCGCTATGGCCACTATGAATACACAGTGATGTTCTTCGGACTGACTAATGCTCCGGCAATATTCTTGGATTACATGAACAGGATTTTTCATCCATATTTAGATAAGTTTATTGCTGTGTTTATTGACGACATTCTTATCTACTCTAAGACAGAGGATGAGCATGTAGAGCACTTGCGAACAGTGCTACAAATCCTGAAGGATAGGAAGTTGTATGCCAAGATATCCAAGTGTGAGTTATGGAATTCTGAAGTGAAATTTCTTGGCCATGTGGTGAGTAAGCAAGGAATAGCAGTGGATCCTGCTAAGGTTGAGGCGGTGATGAATTGGAAGCGACCAACCTCAGTGACGGAGATCAGGAGTTTCTTAGGTTTGGCAGCTTATTATTAGAGGTTCATTAAAGGGTTTTCACAGCTCGCTTTGCCTTTGACCAAGCTAACTCGGAAGGAGAGTTTCCTTGCCTTAAAGTAGAGATTGACTACCGCCTCTGTGTTAGTGTTGCCTGAGCAGAGAGAACCATTCGAGGTATCTTGCAATGCATCCTTGAAGGGTTTAGGATGCGTGTTAATGCAGCATCACAAAGTTGTAGCTTATGCCTCACGTCAGTTAAGGCCACATGAAAGAAGCTACCAAACTCACGATTTGGAGCTTGCAGCCATTGTCTTTGCTTTAAAAATTTTGAGGCAATATCTCTATGGTGTGAAATTTCAAGTTTTCTCAGACCACAAGAGCTTGAAGTACTTGTTTGAACAAAAAGAGTTGAATATGCGTCAGAGGAGGTGGATGGAACTCCTAAAGGATTATTGATGAGATTTTGGATTCACCCCCCATAAAATTTTTTATTATGAATCCACTCTTTTGGCAAGCGCACCAAAATTATCGTCAAGTAATAACCCATAGTGGAGTGGGATCATATCCACAAAGATTGGTAAATTTGAGCAGTTTTAATTAATTACTGAGTTAGTCAAGCGGGACAGATAGATTGTAATTGCAGAATCGTAAATGACTTAAATGTAAATGGGAATGGGGAAATTGCAGAATGTAAAAGCAAGCTATAAAGAAAGTGGTAGATAAGAATGGGGAAATTCATTGAGATCGGGAGATGTTATCTCTTTGGATCAATTCCAGCTTATATCCTCTTCAATCATGCAACTCATTGACCTCTTGGCAATCATGATTGATTGAGCCCCAATCCCTTGGTGACTCAATCTCTCAGATCTTGATCAATAGCCAATTCCTTGGTCTAATTGTTCATGAAGAGAGATATGCTTGGTCCCTGATTATACCACACATCATCATAAGTCCAAGTTGAGGGAGGATTATATGTCACCATATCCAAACACCAAAACCCAGATCCTACTCAAATGTGTGAAGGGATTTCAAGCATGGTTTCATGTTTCCTTTTCCAAGGTTCCCATGAAACCCATTTTTGCATTCAATCTCTTTTCCAAGATAATTGAACACTAAGCACGGAAAACGAAATTCCTTCTAACAAATCAAAAAGAAGATGAAGAGAAGAAGAGTTTTACTATCATCAATCCATCAAGTACAACAGAGCTCTCTCTCTCAATGAGAGGGAATTTAGCTACTCATAGCTCAAAGAAAAGTACTCAAAAGTAAAGGAGATGATGAAGTGCAAAAGTGGATCTAAAACTTAGCTCTCTAACTACTTAACCCCTTTTTTAGTACTTCTTGGGGGTATTTCTACTACTCCTAGCTCTCAAAATAAAAGAATTACAAAAGTGAAAAGGGAAAATTATAATTTGGAGGGAAAAGAAACTCAATAAGTGTGACTTCCCAGCTGGCATGTGGCTGGCGCTTTAGTGGCGTGCCACGTGCTCCTCCAATTCTGGCTTGGCGTGCCACGCCCAGTCCCTCAAGTGGCACACTCTTCTTCAATAACATCCCTGGCGTGCCATGCCTTCGAGCTCAAGTGGCACGCCCAGGGTCTTTTAGTACCCAATGTAGCTTGGCGTGCCACGCCTTCGAGCTTAAGTGGCACGCCCTAGCCTTTTTCCTTTTCTTCTTGCCTCTGGAGAGTTGAACTAGCATGGCACGCCCAGGGTCTGGCGTGCCATACCCTTGCTGCATGCTTGATCAAGCTCTCTGGAAAGTTGAACTAGCATGTTACGCCCAGGGTCTGGCATGCCACGCCCTTTGTAATCTAATGATTCTTCTGTTTGGCGTGCCACGCCACGAACTCAAGTGGCATGCCCTAATGGCTTTTGCTTCATAAATGACACTGGTGTGCCATGCCTGGGGTTTAAGTGGCACGCCCAAGTGAGGAATAGTGGATGGCATGCCACCCCCTCGACGCCAAGTGGCACGCCCATGTGTTTGGCCTCCTTCATCCTTTCTGGAAACTTGTATCAGCGTGCCACGCCTAGAGACTGGCGTGCCACACCTATGATCTTGACTTAGTTCCAGTAGCTGGCGTGCCACGCCCAGCACTCAAGTGGCACACTATAGTGAGATTCTTAAGACATAATCCACAGCCACCAATATGTAACTATTTGAGTAGGAGGTTGGGAGGGGTCCCATAAAGTCAATTCCCCATGTCCTGTATGCTCTTTTCTTCTTCAACATCTTCTATTTCCACTACCTCTTCAGCTGAGGTGTGTTCAGGTGGATTTGGCTCTTCCTGATTCCTCTCTTGCAGTGTGGTTCTGGACCTTAGGGTGATGGCATTAATACCACCCTTTGGGTTGGGTAATGGTTGAGAGGGGAGCCCACCAGAGCTTGAGGACTGGTTGTTGGAGTTGTTCATTGATCCAATCTGTGATACAAGGGCTTGCAAAGTAGAATTCAAACCATTCAGAATAGAAGTAAGGTTGTTTTTCATGGCCTGTTGTCTTCGATCAATAGATTGCAGTAACTCATCATTAGGAGATGAAGAGGGGTAAGTGGTCTGAGAGATCTGTTGAGATGCTTGAGGTTGTCTTAAATGAGGTGCTCTGTAGGTCTGATTCTGATTCTGCTGCCTGAAGTTGTTATTATTATTCCACCTCTGATTTCCATTGTTATCTCTACCTCGTCTGTTATGATTGTCCCTCCAACCCTGGTTAGAATTGTCTCTCCAGCCTTGGTCAGAGTTATCCTGCCATCCTTGGTTATAGTTGCCACCTTGATTGTACCCTTGATTGGGGCGGTCATGAAAGTTATGAGTGGCTGCTACAGTGTTGTCTTCCGGTTGGAGTTGCGGGCACTCATCGGTATAGTGACTGTAATCTGCACAAATTCCGCATACTCTTTGTGGAACCAACTGCTGGTTGTGCTGTGGTGTAGATGGTTGAACTTGCTGTGGTTGTTGTTGTTTTAGTTGCATCTGCTTCAGCAAGTTAGCCATTTCACATAAGCTCTGAGCTATAGCAGCAGTCTCTTTACTAGTGGACACCTCTACAACAACTCTTGACCGGCCTTGTTTCTGTCTGTGATTTCTGGTAGATTCGGCCAAGTCACTGATCAATTGCCATGCTTCTTCTGTAGTCTTGTACTTTTACATAGACCCATTGCTAGCACCTTCCAATGTGGTTCTATCTTGAGATTTCAAGCCCTGTGTAAAGTAAATGAGCAATACTATCTTATCAATCATATGGTGTAGACATGCTTCTAGAAGATTATTGAAGCGTTCCAAGTATTCATAGAGGGTCTCAGATTCATCCTGAATGATCATGGACATGTCTTTCCTCAATTTATCGGCAACTTCAGCTGGAAAAAATTTCTCCAAAAATTCTCTTCTAAGTGTATCCCAGTTGGATACAGTTGTTCTGGGTTGAGTGTAGTACCACTCTATTGCCTTTCCCTCAAGAGAGAATGGGAAGGCTTTTAACAGAATGGAGATTTCATCAGTGCCATTACGCTTGACAGTAGAACAAGCAGACTGAAAATCCCTAAGGTGCTTAATAGGTTCTTGAGTAGGTAAGCCATGAAACTTGGGCATCAAGTTGAGTAGTGAAGACTTTATTTCAAAGTCTACATCTACTGCTGGGTGGTGTGCCTGGAATGGTTGGAGCGTAAAATCAGGGGCTCCTTCCTCCTGGATAGTGACTCTTTTGGCTGCTGCCATGTCACCTGCACGTAAATGAACTGGATCAGTAGAGAGGGAGCTTGTTTCTTCCTTAGATGACGGTTCAGGTTCGTCCTCAAAGAGGAGTCGCCGACGTCGAGCTTGCCTTATACGTGAAAGAGTTCTTTCAATCTCAGGGTCAAATACTGGCAAGCTTGGATCAGGAAGTGAATGCGTCATTTAACGAAAGAAACATACAGTTCATAGTGACAGAATGAAAAGAAAAATTGCAATTAAAATAAATACCAATCAATAAATTAGCACACTGTTGCAACTCTCCGGCAACGGCTCCAAAAATTGACGTGGCGGAAATTAGCGAGTTAAGAATTTATTAATAGGGATACGTTGCAAGTACAGTCCTTAACCAACCAAAAATCCGCTTATCAATTTAAATGGGGTTGTCACAATATTGAAAATTAAAATACTGGGAGTATGAATCCCAGGTCATCTCCCAACGAGTTGCAGAGAGATGTGCTATTTCATCAATCGGGTGTTTTCAAAAATGGTTGAGTTGATAAATAGAAATTTAAATTAGAGAATTTAATTAATTTTAAATAAAAGTCTTGACTGGGGGTAGATTAGTTGGAAGCCCTATTCTTGTTGAAATACTCTCAAGATTAATTAATAATTGGAAGTTACTCTGCTTAGTTAACCCTTACTAGGTAAAGGAAAGTCAAGCAAGTTGGAAATCTGTTTCTAGTCATAAGTCCTAATCCTCTCCCTTGGGAAGGACTAGAGTTGATGATCAGAGGGTGATTCAATAATAAACCCAATTATAATTTTTCTCTTGAGTAGTTCAACTCAAGGGTTCCTTTCAATCATCCCCAATCAAGTCATGAAACTACTCACTCATCATAATTATAAAATTCACAGAATTAATTGTGAAAATAAAAGAAGACATGATAAACAATAATAAAAGGATTAATTGAAAATAAAAATAGTCTATATTAATAACTTGTAAAAATAAGCCAAAGTCAACTCTAGAGGGATTAAAAATATGGAAGAATAAATATAAAAAGTAAATAACAAAATAAGATGACTAGTACCAGAGGTAGACTCTTCCCAAAAGCTAAAGCCAAAATCTTCCAATGCTAATTATGAATGCTCAAGTGAGTGAAAAACCTCGGGGAGGAGTAAATCCAGATCTAAAACTAAAAATTATGCAGAATGAATTGTGTCTCACGTTTCTGCATGTTCCCTGACTCTAGTCTGTAATTCCGGGCCAAAAACTGGGTTGAAATCTGGCCCAGAAACTCTGCCAGCGACTTCTGAAATTCTGCAGATCGCGCACGTCACGCGGACGCGTCATTCACGCGGACGCGTCATTCAGCGTTTTTCTTTTCCATGCGGGCGCATCGTCCATGCCTCTGCGTCGCTTCTGCTTTTCCAATTCGCGCGTCCGGGTCACTCATGCGGCCACGTCACTGCAAATTGCTCTCTTTAGCGCAGTCGCGTCGCTGACGCGTACGCGTCACTTTTCGCTGGTCATCTCCTCAATTTCCTGTATTCCTTCCATTTTTGTAAGCTTCCTTCCCAATCTCTCACTCATTCATGCCCTATAAAGCCTGAAACACTTAACACACGGATCACGGCATCGAATGGGATAAAGGGGGATTAAAATACCTAATTAAAGGTCTCCAGGAAGTAAGTTTTCAATCATGTAATAATTTTGGGAAGGAAATATAAATGCATGCAAATTATATGAATAAGTGGGTAAAGACCATGATAAAATCACATAATTAAACACATTGTAAACCATAAAATAGTGGTTTATCAGTCATCCCATATGTAGTGTTTGGCATCCTTGATTAGCTTTCTCCTCATGTGTTTGTTGATGTTGGTTGGTAGCTCCCTAATAGCCTTGAAGTTAGCTATGTCTGCAAACCAAGGGGCTACTTGAACCATCATCAACTGCTTATCAGGGAAGCTTTCATTTACTACAACTTGATGCTTTTCTTCTTCTTCTTGTGGAATTCTTAAGAGGTGGTCAGCTCCCTTGTTCTCTGCTCCATTCATATCTTTAATCTCAATGTCAAACTCTTGGAGTAATAAAATCTATCTTATTAATCTGGGCTTAGATTCTTGTTTGGTAAGCAAGTATTTGAGTGTTGCGTGATCAGTGAATACAATTACTTTAGAGCCAATAAGATATGATCTAAACTTATCAAAAGCAAAGACTATGCTAAAAGTTCTTTTTCTGTTGTGATGTAGTTCCTTTGATTCTTATTAAGGACCTTGCTAGCATAGTAAATAACATGTACTAGCTTGTCTTTCCTCTGTCCTAGAACGGCACCAATAGCAAAATCAGATGCATCACACATTAATTCGAAGGGAAGATCCTAACTAGGTGGTGCTATAATAGGTGCAGAGGAGACTCTCTTCTTAAGCTCATCAAAGGCTACCATGCACTCTCTATCAAAAACAAAGAGAGTATTTGAGACAAGTAGGTTGCTAAAAGGTTTTGCAATCTTTGAAAAATCTTTAATAAACCTCCTATAGAACCCAGCGTGTTCCAAAAAGATTCTGATTTCCTTGACAATGCAAGGTGGAGGTAACTTCTCTATTACTTCCACCTTTGCCTTGTCTACTTCTATGCCATTTTTAGAAATCTTGTGACCAGGAATCACCCCTTCAGTTACTATAAAATGGCACTTCTCCTAGTTTAAAACCAAGTTGGTTTCTTGGCACCTCTTTAGCACTAGGGCAAGATGACATAGGCAATCAGAATATGAATTTCCAAACACGGAAAAGTTGTCCATGAATACTTCTATGAACTTCTCAACCATGTCTGAAAATATGGAGAGCATGCACCTTTGGAATGTTGCATGTGCATTGCACAATCCAAAAGGCATTCTCCGGTAAGCAAAAACTCCATAGGGACAAGTAAAAGAGGTATTCTCCTGGTCCTTGGGGTCTATAACTATTTGGTTGTAGCCAGAGTAACCGTCCAATAAGCAGTAGTATTCATGCCCTACGACTCTTTCAAGCATTAATCTCTGAAATCACTTAACACACATATCAAGGCATCGAATGGTAATAAGAGAGGATTAAACATAGCAAAATTAAGACCAAAGAAGCATGTTTTCAATCATAGCACAAAATCAGGAAGGAAAATGTAAAACCATGCAAATCATATGAATAAGTGGGCAAAGGCTTGATAAAAACCACTCAATTGAGCACAAGATAAACCATAAAATAGTGGTTTACCAAGCATCTGGTCCATGAAGGGCAGGGGAAAGTGGTCTTTTCGGGTAGCTTCATTGAGTTTCCACTAGTCAATGCACATGCGCCATTCGGCCACTGTCCTTGTGGATATCAGTTCATTCTGGTCATTTAACACAACAGTGATCCCTCCCTTCTTTGGGGCTACTTGCACCAGGCTTACCCAAGGGCTGTCTGAGATGGGGTAAATCACCCTTGCTTGCCACAACTTCAACACTTCTTTTTGAACCACTTCATTCATGGTTGGATTCAGCCTCCTTTGTTATTGCCTTGAAGGTTTGGCATCTTCCTCAAGTAGGATCTTGCGCATGCACATTGAAGGACTGATCCCTTTTAAATATGAAAGTGTCCAGCCTATAGCATCCTTGTGTTGTCTCAACACTTGGATAAGTTCTTCTTCTTGTTTCTTACTCAAGCTTGAATTGATGATCACTGGGTAAGTGTTGTTGTCAGCCAAGTATGCATATTTCAAGCTTGGTGGTAAGGTCTTCAGCTCTAGTTTTGGTGCCTCTGCTTCTTTGTTGTCCGTGGGGGTTGGTATGATTGAATTCTTCATGATTCCTTGTGGTAGTTCTCCACTTGATGCTTGCTATTCTAGCTCCATAGTTCCTTCACATTGTTCTTTTTTTAAAACTCCTTGAACTATCTGTTCTATGGTGTCTACCATCATGCATTCTCCTATGGACTCATTGGGGTAAATCATTGCCTTAAAGACATTGAAGACCATCTTCTCTTCATGCAATCTCAAGACTAGTTCCCCTTTTTGCATGTCAATAATGGCTCCAACAGTAGCTAGGAATGGCCTTCCTAGGATGATTGATGTGTTGGCCTCTTCTTCCATATCCAGCACAATAAAATCAGCTGGGAAAATGAATTCCCCCAGTTTCACCAACAAATCTTCTACTACTCCATGTAGAAACTTGAATGTTCTATCAGCCAATTGGAGTGCCATTCTTGTTGGCTTGGCTTCCTCAATCTTCATTCTTCTCATCATGGTTAGGGACATGAGATTTATGCTCGCTCCCAGATCACGCAAGGCTTTCTCAATAGTGATATCCCCTATGATGCAAGGAATTTGGAAACTCCCTAGGTCCTTCATCTTCTGAGGTAGCTCTTTTTTGTATGATGGAGCTGCATTCCTCAGTTAGTACTATGGTCTCCTTTGCCCCCCAGTTCCTTTTTCTTGTTATGAGCTCTTTCAAGAATTTGGCATAAAGTGGCATCCGCTCCAATGCCTCAGCAAATGGTATGTTGATTTAGAGCTTCTTGAAGATCTCTAGGAACTTAGAGAATTGGCCATCCTTCCCATGTTTTCCCAGCCTTTGTGGGTATGGCGCCTTTGGCACACAAGGCTTCAAGATTGGTTTTGATGAGGATGGAGTAGGGTTCTCTTCTTCATTCTTGTTTTCATGTTTTTCTGCAACCTCTTCTTCATAGTTGTCTTTGCTTGGGGTTCCTTCTTCTACAACCTTCCCACGTCTAAGTGTAATGGCCTTGCATTCCCCTCTCGGGTTGGCCATGGTATCACAGGGAAATGTGTGTGTGGGTATTGAGATTTGCTTGGATAAGATCCCCACTTGTGCTTCCAACTTTGAGATTGTTGCGCCTTGATTTTTTAGATTTGACCTGTATTCTTCTTGATTGGCATCTATCCTTCTATCAGTCTGCATTTGTCTCTCCATAAGGGTGGAGACGGCTTCTACAAGCTATGATGATAGTTGTGCTATTGCAGCCTCTATTCTCTCAAAGTTGTTCTTGATTTCACATGGTTGCATGGTTGAGGGTAGTGTGTCATGATGGTGATTATTGTGTGTTAGTTGGTTCCCATGGTATGATGTGTTTTATGAATTATGGTAAGGTCTATGGTTGTTTGTTAGAGGGTTGGGGTTCTGAGTGTTGTGTTGATTTGATGGATAAGGTTTTTTGTGGTCCTGGTTATGGCTTTGTTGGTTTCCCCACCCAAAATTTAGGTGGTTCTACCAGCCTGGGTTGTATGTCTTGGAGTTGGGGTCATATGGTGGTCTGGATGAGTTGTTCACATAATTAGCTTGTTCCCAATCACCTTCAGATTCTGATGTACTTCCTTCTTGTTGAGGAGTTTGGTCTTGAATTGTTGAGACTTGATTAGCTTCCATCTTCTTGGTTAAGGCTGCTAGTTGTGCTGCAATTGCCTTATTTTGAGCTAACAAGGTGTCCACAGAATTGAGTTCTAGCACTCCTTTCTTTTGAGTTCTTTTTAAAGCATATAAATACTCATTTTCAGATACAGTCTCAATGACATATATGGCTTCTTCAATGGTTTTCTTCTTGTTGAGTGAGCCTCCTGAAGAATGATCCGGGACCTTCTTTGATTCATAGGACAGCCCTTTATAGAAGATGTGTAGTTGTACCCACTCATTGAACATTTCTGGTAGGCATCTTCTTGTCAAATCTTTGAATCTCTCCCAGGCCTCATAGAGTGTTTCACCATCTAGTTGTCTGAAAGTTTGCACCTCATCTCTTAGCCTGTTGATTCTTTGTGGAGGGTAAAATCTTGCAAGGAATCTGTTTACAACATCATCCCAGGTGGTCAAGCTCTCTTTGGGAAATGCTTCCAACCACTTTGTTGCCTTGTCTCTGAGTGAGAAAGGGAACAAAAGTAGCTTGTAGGTGTCCGGATGTACACCGTTGGTCTTTATAGTGTCACAGATCCTCAAGAATGTATTGAGATGTTGGTTTGGGTCCTCCTGGGCACCTCCTCCATATGAACAATTATTCTGAACAAGTGTGATGAGTTGAGGTTTCAACTCAAAGTTATTGGCATGGATTGTTGGCTTTAGGATGCTGTTGCCACAGTTTCCTGGATTTGGGTTGATATAGGAGCCTAAGACTCTCCTTTCTTGCCCCAACATGATTGCCAGCTTCCTCTCCAACATGGTTATATGCTTTTTCCTCCATAGTGGTTTCTAGATCTTACTCCACTTCTTCTTCTCCAACTATGCCTTTGCCTCTTGCTTCCCTTCTTAATCTAAGGAAGGTCCTCTCAGGTTCACTATCGAAGGGAGATACAGTTCCTCCTCTTCTACCTCTCACACACTCAGCAAATAACCAGTAGAGAACAAGTGAAGTAAAAGAAATTGTTGAGATTTAGTGGTTAGCTTTGTTGATGCAATTAATCAAACAGTTAGAATGATGGAAATATTGACAATGGATAACTAAAATAATCTAAAAAAAAGGATAGAAATCAGAATAGAGACAAAAAATAATAGAGCACTAAAAAAATTAAAATAACAAGGAAATTAAATTGCTTAATCTAGCTCTCTAATCAATTTAATCACTCTCAAATTTAAACCAATCCCCGGCAACGGTGCCATAAAACTTGATGAGATTTTGGATTCACACCCATAAAATTTTTTATTATGAATCCACTCTTTTGGCAAGCGCACCAAAATTACCGTCAAGTAATAACTCATAGTGGAGTGGGATCGTATCCACAGAGATTGGTAAATTTGAGTGGTTTTAATTAATTGATGAGTTAGTCAAGCGGGACAGATAGATTGTAATTGTAGAATTATAAATGGCAGAAATGTAAAGTGCAGAATCATAAATAACTTAAATGTAAATGGGAATGGGAAAATTGCAGAATGTAAAAGCAAGCTATAAAGAAAGTGGTAGATAAAAATGGAGAAATTCATTGAGATCAGAAGATGTTGTCTCTTTGGATCAATTCCAGCTTATATCCTCTTCAATCATGCAACTCATTGACCTCTTGGCAATCATGATTGATTGAGCCCCAATCCCTTGGTAACTCAATCTCTCAGATCTTGATCAATAGCCAATTCTTTGGTCTAATTGTTCATGAAGAGAGATATGCTTGGTCCCTGATTATACTACATATCATCATAGGTCCAAGTAGAGGAAGGATTATATGTCACCATATCCAAACACCAAAACCCAGATCCTACTCAAGTGTGAGAAGGAATTCCAAGCATGGTTTCATGATTCCTTTTTGAAGGTTCCCATGAAACTCATTTTTGCATTCAATCTCTTTTCCAAGATAATTGAACACTAAGCATGGAAAATGAAATTCCTTCTAGCAAATCAAAGAGAAGATAAAGAGAAGAAGAATTTCACTATCATCAATCCATCAAGTACAATAGAGCTCCCTCTCTCAATGAGGGGGAATTTAGCTACTCATAGCTCAAAGAAAAGTACTCAAAAGAAAAAGAGATAATGAATTGTAAAAGTGGATCTAAAACTTATCTCTCTAACTACTTAACCCCTTTTTCAGTACTTCTTGGGGGTATTTATACTACTCATAGCTCTCAAAATAAAAGAATTACAAAAGTGAAAACGGAAAATTACAATTTGGAGGGAAAAGAAACTCAATAAGCGTGACTTCCCAGCTGGCGTGTGGTTGGCGCTTCAGTGGCGTGCCACGTGCTCCTCCAATTCTGGCTTGGCGTGCCATGCCCAGTCCCTCAAGTGGCACGCTATTCTTCAATAACATCCCTGGCATGCCACACCTTCGAGCTCAAGTGATACGCCCAGGGTCTTTTAATACCCAATGTAGCCTGGCGTGCCATGCCTTCGAGCTTAAGTGGCATGCCCTAGCCTTTTTCCTCTTCTTCTTGCCTCTGGAGACTTGAACTAGCGTGGCACGCCCAGGGTCTGGCGTGCCACATCCTTGCTGCACGCTTGATCAAGCTCTCTGGAAAGTTGAACTAGCGTGGCACGCCCAGGGTCTGGCGTGCCACGCCCTTTGTAAGCTAGTGATTCTTCTGTTTGGCGTACCATGCCATGAACTCAAGTGGCATGCCCTAATGACTTTTGCTTCCTAAATGACACTAGCGTGCCATGCCTGGGGTTCAAGTGGCACGCCCAGGTGAGGAATAGTGGATGGCGTGCCACGCCCTCGACGCCAAGTGGCACGCCTATGTGTTTGGCCTCCTTCATCCTCTCTGAATACTTGTACCAGCGTGCCACGTCTAGAGGTTGGCGTGCCACGCCCATGATCTTGCCTTGGTTCCAGTAGCTGGCGTGCCACGCCTTTGATACCAAGTGGCACGCCCATAGAAGGTGATGGTTCAGGCGTGCGACGCCGCCTTTAGTGTCCTCCATTGCTGCTCTCTGGAACTTTGTACTAGCATGCCACGCCCATGTGAATGCTTGAGAATCCTCCTCTGGAATTTAGAACCGGCGTGCCATGCCCAACTCCTGGCGTGGCATGCTAGTTCATTTTTGTGGCGCTTGCTCTAAGTGGCATGCCCGCTTCACACGCCTAGCTCATTTTTGTTGTTTTCTTCCCCTTTTTGATGTCTTTTTCACCTGAAATTCAGCACAACTCATCTCAAAGCAATGTACCATAATATTCATCAAATAATGCATAAATTGCAATGATCAAATGAGATTTATTCTCTTTTATGGTCCTCTTTATGCAAGAAAGAAGGGTAGATGATGCAAGTCGTCAATTATGACTTCTAGCTGAACTACCACCCGGGAAAGGCGAATGTGGTGGAAAATTCTTGATAAACCACTATTTATGGTTTATCTTGTGCTCAATTGAGTGGATTTTATCAAATCTTTACCCACTTATTCATAATATTTGCATAGTTTTATATTTCCTTCCTGATTTTGTATTATGATTGAAAACGTGCTTCTTTGATCTTATATTTGCTTATTATTAATCCTCTCTTATTACCATTAGATGCCTTGATATGTGTGTTAAGTGATCTCAGAGATTACAGGGCAGGAATGGCTCAGAGGATGGAAAGGAAGCATGCAAAAGTGGAAGGAATACAAGAAGTTGGAGAAATTGCTAAGCTGTCCAGCCTGACCTCTTTGCACTCAAACGGCTATAACTTTAGCTACAGAGGTCCAAACAATGCGGTTTCAGTTGCGTTGGAAAGCTAACGTCCGGGGCTTCGATTTGATATATAATTTGCCATAGCTGCCCTGACGCCAGGCGATGCGAACGCGTGGGTCACACGGACGCGTGACCTGGCAGGAACACAACCCGCGTGGCCGCGTGAGCCACGCGGCCGCGTCACTTTTCCGCGACCTGTACGTACCAGAATATGCTGGGGGCGATTTCTAGGCTGTTTTTAACCCAGTTTGCGGCCCAGAAAACACAGATTAGAGGCTATAAAGTGGGGGAATCCATTCATTCATGAAGAGGCTTTCATAATTCACTTTCCATGGTTTAGGTTTAGTTTTGAGAGAGGTTATCTCCTCTCTCTCTTTAGGATTTAGGACTTCTCTTAGTTTTAGGAGTGACTCTCAATCCCAGGTTCTTTATTTTTATTTATCCCAATTTAATTTATGAACTCTTCCATGTTACAGATTACTCTTTTAATTAATGTTATTTAAGGTATTTCAGTTTAATATTGCTTTCTTTTATTTACATGATTATTGCTTCCCATCTAAAGGCATTTTTATTCCAGCAGCTTCAATTTCTTTTCCTTTTGGCCTTGGTTAAATAATTGGTGACCCTTGAGTTATCGAACTCATTGTTGATTGAAAATTGGAATTAATTCATCCACTAAACTTACCTTCATAGTTAGAGGTTAACAAAGTGGGAGAAAAATCCAATTCTCATCACAATTGATAAAGATAACTAGGATAGGACTTCTAGTTCTTATACCTTGCCAAGAGATTTTATTAGTATTATTTTATTTTACTTGTCATATAATATATTCCCACCGTACTTCCAAAACCCCAATTTTACCTTTTTCATAGCCAATAATAAGAACATACTTCCCTGCAATTCCTTGAGAAGACGACCCGAGGTTTAAATACTCGGTTATCAATTTTAAAGGGGTTTGTTACTTGTGACAACCAAAACGTTTGTACGAAGGGATTTCTGTCGGTTTAGAGACTATATCTACAACGCGACTGTTTTTATGAAATTCTTTACTGGCAAAAATCCTAACGTCAAAATGGCGCCGTTGCCGGGGAATTGCAAACGTGTGCCTTATTATTGGTTATTGTAAATATTTGCTTTTTGATTTGTTTTTATTTTTTATTTTTATTTGCTTTTTCATAAATTAAGAGGTTATTGATTTTTATTTTAAAATTTTTATCTTATCTTATCTTATTTCAAAAATCAAATTTAAAAATTTTCAATTTTCAAATTTCAAAAAAAAATTCAAATTTCAAAAATTAAAAATTCAAATTTCAAAATTTCAAAATTTAATTTTCAAATTCAAAATTTAAATAACCTTTTAATTTCAATTTGTTTTTATTTTTGTTTTTAATTTTTTTTATTTGCTATCATGAACTCTCACACCTTTGGCTATGAGTCTGGTTACAATAATGTTGCAGGAAGAAGAAATTACAATGAGAACAGGCATCAAGGTTGGAACAATCAAAGATGGGAGGAGCCACAAGGACTTGATCAATCCTCATGGCAACAACCACCTCCAATGGACTATCAACAACCACCACCATATGCCTATGAAGCCTTTCCTCAACATAACTTTGGACCACCAAACTCACAAGCCCCTTTCCGCCATTCACCTCCATATGACCCTAACCCTCAACCACCATACCAACCACCTTATGAGCCATATGAACCATATATAGAACCACCCCAATTCCAACCCAATTACTCCCAAGAACCACCACTTTAATATTCATCATCTCCATATCCATCAATCCAAGAGCACTATGATCCTACTTATGAAAGCCGAGTACATCAAGAGACAAAGGATCGTTTCAAGGAAACAGTGGATCGATTTCAGGCAATCATTCAACAACTGGAGCAAGTAGTAATTCAATGGATTTCTAGGCGCTCAAATATACAAGGATCAGCCACAACTCCATGTGGACAGTCTACTGAATAGCGTAGCATGACGGAGATACCAGAAACCCCAGTGGACAAGACAGAAAATGAATTCGTACTAGAACAAGTAGAAGACGCTGTCATTGTTCAAGAAGAAGAAGAAGTGGTTGAAAACTTAGGAGATGTAGAACCTCCATGGGAAAGTCAAGACATAGAGCCTCCTTCCAAGACAGTTGAAATTGATGCTGAGGAGGGTGTACAACCTCCAAAGCATATCATAGTTGAAGACTTGGAAGAGGTTGATCAAGAGATGGAGATTCAAGAAGAAGAAGCACAACCTACCATGCCCTTGGAAAGCAATGAAAAGGAGATTGAATTGAAAGAGAGCTACCAAGAGGAAGCGGTTGAAATTGAAGAAGCTTGCAAAGAGGTGGTAATTATCAGAGAAGAGCACAAGGGAGTGGAGCTTGCAATTTCATTAAAAATGTCTCCCCCTAAGTTGCCATCATCCTTCACAACATTCAAGTGGGTAAAATTCATATCCCTTAGCTTTTTAATCCCACTTGAATATGGGCTACTGGAGACGGATGGTCAACTTAGAGCTCTTTGTGGCATCAAGAGTAAGAGGAAGATGGTCAGTGGTAAGAATTGTCCTGCAAGGTTCATCATGGTTGGAAGCTTTAAGTTTAAAGGCAAAGGTTGGTATAAAGCTCAACTGAATGGGTCTAGGAAGCTGTTTGGTCGTTGCAGTGAGAATTCAGATCACCTTTCACCCGGCTGGAAAAATGCAGATCGAGACAAAAACGGGTGTAAAAGTAAAGTTTGGGATCCTGGAATCTGTTCTGGCATTTGTCACCCCGGGAGCCTAAGAATCTGTTTGAAGCTTCTTAAGGGCTTTACATGCTTAGTTTGGGATCCCGGAGGACACTGAAATCACAAACATTGGTGGAGATTCCTGGATGAGTTCAAGCACAAGCCACCATAACAGGAAGCTCACCAAATGTCCAACTTAAGGACTTTAACTAAAAGTGCTAGGTGGGAGACAACCCACCATGGTACGATCGTTCATTTTTCATTTTTATTTAGTTTTATTTGTTTTCTAAGTTTTATTTTATTTTATTATATTGAACCTGGAGTTTTGCGTCACATTCATATTAACACTGCATTCTTCATTTTTCAAAAAAAAGGATTTACGCACGCGACGCGGCAGCGTCGCTGACACGTCCGCGTCGTATGTGCGTTAGGAGGAAAAGAAATTGAACAGAGAGTTATGCAGGAGCAGGGCTGGAGGCGTGCCAAGGGCACAAATCGTCCCACGCGACCGCATCGCTGATGCGGCCGCGTCATTCGCAAAATGGCTTCCCCACGCGTCCGCATCACCCACGCGACCGCGTGGCCCTGGATTTCGACGTAACAAGGTGTATGGCCGAAAGTTGAGCTGGAATTGGGCTTGACTCATGCTGGAAGCCCAAGCCCTACCACGCGACCGCGTGCCCCACGCGGCCGCGTCATTTTAAGAAAAAGGCCACCAGCGCGATCGCGTCGACCACGCGACCGCGTCACCCTCGATTTTGGCAATACTAAGTTTTGAACAGAGAGTTGTGCGACCGCGAGGCTGCACTCGCGCCACTAGCACAAATCAAGTCACGCGATCGCGTGCCCCATGCGTCCGCGTCGCCTAACCTTATTACGCACCACGCAACCACGTCACCCACGCGACCGCCTCGCCAGCGTCGCACAACCTCTCCAGATTAGTGCCAATTTTCTTATCTTTTCTTCTCCGAATCCTTATTCTTCTTATCTTTTCTTATTTCTTTCTTCTTCCTTTCTTATTTTCTCTCACTTCCATTCTATTTTATTTAATTTATTTGCATACTTTCATTCATTGCATTTTTTTTGTTTTGTGCATATTTTTATTTTCTTTTCTAAATTTGTTATTTTGGTGTTAAAAATTTAATTGGGAAATTATTTTCTTGTAAATTATTATGAAATTGTTTGACAATTATATATTACTTTTTGAAGGGTTGCTTGCATGTTCAATTTAATACTTTCAATAGCTTATTTACCATACATGCTATGTGTTTGTGAAAAAGCCCATATGGCATTATACACTTCTCTATTATACTTTATACTATTCAATGCTTGCTTTTCATAAACTCCCTTTACTATTTTATTAATTGAATATATATGTCAATACAAACATGGTGATTTATTACAAGTGATGCTTGGTCTATACTACTCATGCCCTTTGCCGGCATGCCAATAAACACCTTGCATTCAGTTGTCCTTATATGCACTAGCTATTTTCAATTGATGGCTTTTCACATGTACTCGCGAGCATGTGTTAATGTCAATTACATCCTAATGTGCATCCATCACCAAAAATGTGTGGGGAGGTCGATACCAATCTCCATGGGTTAGTTATTTCTTGACTCAACACCAAAAATTTTTTATTTTATTTGTTTGTTCATTGTTGCATTTGCATAATTGATTGCATATTTGTTTGATTTTTTGCATATTTTACCACTTGGTTGAAGTAATATTTTCTTTTCCAAAAAACCTTTTAAAGTATTTCACTAATTTGAATAAAAACTCTTGTTACACTTGTTTGAAGAAATATTATATTGGAACATGGTTTAGAGCTCGAACACACAAAACCTGTAAGATTTTTTAGCCTAATTGATTGGTTGCATTTTATCAACCAATAATTTATTTTTGATGTGTGTTTTTCTCTCTAAAATTGTGATCTTTGTCTTGCTTAATTCTATATTTCCATTATTTGATGTATACATGCACTTACATGATTGAGGCCTTTGTTTCACTGAGCTCACATACCCATATGGCCTTACCTTTCATTATCCCTTGCAAACCAATTTTGAGCCTAATATACCCATTTGTTCTTTATTTTAGAACATCATCAACTCTAAGCGAAAAACAATAATGTCCTTAATTTGAATCCCTGGTTAGCTTAGACTAGTGAAAGTGCTTATGATTTAAGTGTGGGAAAATTGTGTTTGGAAACATTTGGTTTGAGAATTGAGTATGTTAGAAATTTCTTAAAATGTGAAAGAAATGTTTAGGACATGTTTATGCATTCAATAATTTAATCATATGCATTGAGAAAAACAAAAGAAAAATAAAATAAAAAAAGAGAGAAAAATAAAAGAAAAAGAAAAGAAAAGAAAAGAAAAAGAGCAAATAAAAGGGGACCAAATGCCCCAAAGTGAGTGGTGAAAGCAATGCATATGAGTTGTACTTGAAATTAGAATGTATGAATATGTGGAAAACATAGTTAATGGATGGTTAGATGTTGTATTATGATTACATGGATTGTCTAAGTTAGGTGGAAAAGTTTAAGTTAATTAAGGATTAAGATTTTTAGTCCACTTGGCCAAATACAATCCTACCTTGACCCTAACCCCATTACAACCCTTAAAAGACCTCTTGATATGTGTATTTATGCATTAAATTTTTGTTGATTGTTAGATGAAGAGCAAGCCTTAGAAAGCAAGGTTAGTAGAGAATTGAGAGAGTCGAACCTTAAACACTTGAATGATTAGAGTGTATACACTTCCAATGAGGGTTCGATGCTCGATTCTTTGTTCCCGGCTTTCATGAGCTATTTTCTTCTGCAAATTTACTTTTACTTCATTTTTATGATTTGAATTAGTGAAATCCAGTTCATATATGTTCTTGAAAGATTTATTTATTTTTAACCAAGTAGGTAGAAACATTCTGCATGTAGTTGCATTCATTTAGATAGGATTGCATTTCATATTAATCTACCATTCCTCTTCATCTTTATAGTTTCTCTTGAGCTTATCATAAGGACATGCTAGTGTTTAAGTGTGGGGAGGTTGATAAACCACTATTTTATGGTTTATCTTATGCTCAATTGAGTGGATTTTATCAACTCTTTACCCACTTATTCATAATATTTGCATAGTTTTATATTTCCTTCCTGATTTTGTATTATGACTGAAAACGTGCTTCTTTGATCTTATATTTGCTTATTATTAATCCTCTCTTATTACCATTAGATGCCTTGATATGTGTGTTAAGTGATCTCAAAGATTACAGGGCAGGAATGGCTTAGAGGATGGAAAGGAAGCATGCAAAAGTGGAAGGAATACAAAAGTGGAACGAACCTGAACCGTCATTTAAGGAATAAACAACCCCCTTTTCTACTGATCCAGTTCATTCACGTGCAGGTGACATGGCAGCACCCAGAAGAGTCACCATCCAGGAGGAAGGAGCCCCTGATTTTACGCTCCAACCATTCCAGGCGCACCACCCAGCAGTAGCTGTAGATTTTGAAATAAAATCTTCACTACTCAACTTGATGCCCAAATTTCATGGCTTACCTGCTCAAGAGCCTATCAAGCATCTCAGGGATTTCCAGACCGCTTGCTCCACTGTTAAGCATGATGGAGCTGATGAAATCTCAATTCTACTAAAAGCCTTCCCGTTTTCTCTGGAAGGAAAGGCAAGATAGTGGTACTACACTCAGCCAGAGAAACTATTTCCAACTGGGATACACTTAGGAGCGAATTTCTAGATAAATTCTTTTCAGCTGAAATTGCTGATAAGCTAAGGAAGGACATGTCTATGATCGTCCAGGATGAATCTGAAACCCTCTATGAATACTTGGAACGCTTCAATACACTTCGAAATGCATGTCCCCATCATATGATTGACAAGATAGTCTTACTCGGTTACTTTACACAGGGTCAAGATAGGACCACACTGGAAGGTGCTTGCAATGGTTCTATGAAAAAGCACAAAACTACGGACGAAGCATGGCAATTGATCAGAGATTTAGCTGACTCTACTAGGAATCATAGGCAGAGACAAAGTCGGTCAAGAGCTGTTGTGGAGGTATCTACTAATACAGAGACTACCGCTATAGCCCAGAATCTATGTGAAATTACTAACTTGCTGAAGCAGATGCAACTGAATCAACAACAATCTCAGCAAGTTCAGCCTTCTCCACCACAGCACAGCCAGTAGTTAGTCCCACAAAGAGTGTGTGGCATCTGTGCAGACTATAGTCATTATACCGATGAGTGTCCGCAGCTCCAACCAGAAGACAATACTGTAGCAGCCACTCACAACTTTTATGACCGCCCCAATCAAGGGTACAATCAAGGTGGCAATTATAACCAAGGATGGCAGGATAATTCCAACCAAGGCTGGAGAGACAATTCTAACTTGGGTTGGAGGGACAATCCTAACAGAGGAGGCAGAGATAACAATGGAATCAGAGGTGGAATAACAATAACAACAGGCAGCAGAATCAACCTTACAGAGCACCTCATTTAAGACAACCTCAAGCCCCTCAGCAAACCTCTCAGACCACTAGCATCTCTTCATCCCCTAATACTGACTTACTACAAGCCATTGATCAGAGACATCAAGCTATGGAGGAAAATATTAAAGCAACTCTGAATACTTTCGCTTCTACTTTACAAACTCTTGTCTCACAGATGGGATCAACGCAAAATTCCAGTAACCAATCCTCAAGCTCTGGTGGACTCCCCTCTCAACCATTCCCCAACCCAAAGGGTGGTATTAATGCCATTACCCTAAGGTCTGGAACCACACTGCAGGAGAGAATTCAAGAGGAGCCAAGCCCACCAGAACACGCCTCAGCTGAAGAGGTTGTGGAATTAGAAGATGTTGAAGAAGAATAGGACATACAGGACATACCAGAGAGAGAAGAAGCTCAATCACAGGAGAAAGCACCAAAAGGTGCAGACAATGCAGAAAACACAACTCCCATTCCATTTCCACAACTTGCAAGGAAGCCCAGGAAGTAGTTGGAACCTGACCCCAAGATGGTAGAAATCTTCAAAAAGGTTGAGGTAACTGTTCCCCTTTTTGATGTCATTCAACAGGTACCTAAATATGCAAAGTTTCTAAAAGATTTATGTATACATAAGGACAAAATTAATGAATTAGAAACTATTCCTTTAGGAAGTTCCATATCTACTTTAATGGGAAGTTTACCTGAAAAATGTAGTGACCCAGGTCCTTGTATAGTTAGTTGTACTATTGGTGGTGTAGTAATTTATGATTGCATGTGTGATTTGGGAGCATGTGTTAGTATTATGCCTTTATCTGTATATGATGTTTTAAAGCTCCCTCCCTTAAAAAGGTCGGCAGCTCGTTTTGTGTTGGCAGATAAAAGCATTATTATAGTAGCTGGAGTTGCTGAAGATGTTTTAGTAAACATTAAAGGGCTCACATTCCTCACTGATTTCTATATCTTAGAGATGCCCAATAATGACTCAGATAAGCCATCATAAATTCTACTTGGCAGACCATTCCTGAAGACATCAAGATTCAAATTAGATGCTTTTTCATGAACATATTCTTTTGAAATAGATGGCAGAATAGCAATCTTCAATTTGAATGGAGTCATAAACAACCCTCCAGAAGATCATTCCATCTTCCAGTGTGATGTCATAGATGAAGCTGTAGCTGAAATTCACCAGGAAGAGCTGGAAGAAAAGTACACAGAACAAAGTCCAAGTGTGGGGACTCTATTAACTAACAATAAGGACACTTCTGAACTTTCGCAAGCTCCAGACAATCCAGAGCCTGCCCATGACCAGAAGATTGAGTTTAAACCTCTACCTCCACATCTCAAATACGCTTATCTTGAAGAAGGGTAGAAGTTTTTAGTTATTATTGCACAGGATCTTACTTCTGAACAGGAAGAGCAGCTACTTAATGTGCTGAGGAAGCACAAGAAAGCAATTGGGTGGAGTTTGGCAGACATCGTAGGCATCAACCCTCAAGTATGTGAGCACAGAATATTTTTAGAGGAAGGAGCAAGACCTGTCCGCCAACCCCAGAGAAGACTGAATCCCACTATTTTAGAAGTTGTCAAAAAGGAAGTGACCAGACTATTGGAAGCAGGTATCATTTATCCTATTTCAGACAGTGAATGGGTTAGCCCAGTACAAGTGGTGCCCAAGAAGTCTGGAGTCACTACAGTGAAGAACGAGCATGGAGAGCTCACAGCGACCAGAGTACAGAACGCGTGGAGAGTCTGCATTGATTACAGGCGTCTCAACCAAGCTACTCGCAAGGATCACTACCCTCTTCCATTCATTGATCAAATGCTGGATCGCCTGTCAGGTAAATCACATTATTGCTTTTTAGATGGTTACACAAGTTATTTCCAGATTCATATAGCTCCTAAGGATCAGGAAATGACGACTTTTACATGTCCTTTTGGGACTTATGCTTACAAGAGAATGCCCTTTGGCTTGTGCAATGCACCAGCTACTTTTCAGAGATGCATGATGAGTCTTTTTTCTTATCTCATTGAGGACTGTATGGGAGTTTTTATGGATGATTTTAACGTTTATGGTGATTCTTTTAGCCTTTGCTTAGATGGATTATCTAGAGTACTAGATAGATGTGTCAATACAAACCTTGTATTAAATTTTGAAAAATATCATTTTATGGTTAAACAAGGGATTGTATTAGGACATGTTGTATCTAATACTGGTATTTCTGTAGACCCAGCAAAGGTGAATGTTATTTCCAGTTTACCTTACCCCTCCTCTGTGAGGGAAGTCCGTTCGTTCCTTGGCCATGCAGGTTTTTACAGGAGATGTATTAAGGACTTCAGTAAGGTATCACTTCCATTATCCAGATTGCTACAGAAGGATATTGAGTTCGAGTTCAGTGCGAATTGTAAGCAAGCGTTCGATAAGCTGAAGACCAACCTGACTCAAGCTCCCATTGTGAGAGGATCAAACTGGAGCCAGCCATTTGAAATCATGTGCGATGCTTCCAACCATGCAGTAGGAGCAGTGCTGGCTCAGCATGAAGGTAAGGATCCTTTTGTTATTGCTTATGCATCTAAAACTTTATACGCTGCCCAGTCTAATTATACTACTACTGAGAAAGAGCTTCTTGCTATTGTTTTCGCTCTGGATAAATTCCGAGCTTATCTACTTGGTACTAGAGTAGTAGTGTCTTCGGACCATGCAGCTTTGAAGTATCTATTAGCTAAAAAGGAGTCCAAACCACGGCTCATACGTTGGATATTTCTTTTACAAGAATTTGATTTAGAAATAAAGGATAGGAGTGGTAATCAGAATCTAGTGGCAGACCACTTGAGTCGCCTTGAGCACATTAAGGATGATTCTACTCCTATAGATGATAATTTTCCATTTGATAACCTGCAAGCAGTATCTGAGGTAGCACCTTGGTATGCACCTGTAGCTAATTATCTAGTTAGCCGCACATTTCCTCCACATTTTTCTAAGCATCAAAGGGACAAGCTGAAAAGCGAGTCTAAAAATTATATATGGGATGACCCATATTTGTGGAGATGTGGTGCTGATTAGGTAATTAGACGTTGTGTACCTCAATCAGAATTCCAGTCCATTTTGGAGGTCTGTCACTCATCTGAGAGTGAAGGACATTTTGGCCCTCAAAGAACAGCTAGAAAGATCTTAGAATGTGGATTCTGGTGGCCTACTCTTTTTAGAGACGCTTCTGAGATTTGTAGATCTTGTCTTCCATGCCAAAAATTTGGTAATATATCCAGGAGGGATGAGATGCCTCAACAATTTATGCTTTTTTGTGAAATTTTTGATGTTTGGGGAAATGACCTCATGGGTCCGTTCCCAAATTCTAATGGTCAATTTTATATATTGTTAGTTGTGGATTATGTTACCAAGTGGGTGGAAGCAATTCCCACCCGCACTGATCATGCTAACACTGTTGTTTTCTTTGTGAGAAACCATATTATTTGCCTCTTTGGATCACCACGAGCAATCGTGAGCGATCAAGGCACCCATTTCTGTAACAGGAGACTAACAGGATTGATGAAGAAGCATGGGATAATTCATAAGGTTGCAACAGCATACCATCCTCAGACCAATGGGCAAGCCGAGGTGTCAAACAGAGAGATAAAGCATATCTTGCAGAAGATAATCAAACCTCATAGAAAAGACTGGAGCACCAGGCTGCAAGATGCACTATGGGCATACAGGACAGCATACAAAACACCCATTGGAATGAGCCCTTTCCGCTTAGTTTATGGAAAAGTTTGTCATCTCCCAGTTGAAGTAGAGCACAGAGCCTTTTGGGCAGTCAAGGAGTGCAACATGGGAATTGAGCAAGCTGGAGCTGAAAGGAAGTTGCAACTGCAAGAACTGGAGAGCATTCGCCTTGAAGCTTATGAGAAATCAAGAATATACAAGGAAAAGATGAAGGTTGTGCATAATCAGCACATTAGGAGGAAAGAGTTCCAACCTGGGGATTTAGTCCTCCTTTACAAATCTCATCTAAGACTCATGCCAGGCAAGTTGAGATCGAGATGGGAAGATCCATACAAGGTCGAGAAGGCCGAACCATACGGAGTTTATCACCTAAGCCACCCTTCACACTTTGAACTTATTAAAGTTAATGGACAACGTCTGAAGCTGTACCATGGAGAGAAGCTGCAGAAAAATAAGGAGCTTGAGATCTTCCTCTTGGAAGATCCCCACAGGCCAGAAGATTGAGCTACTGGAGCGTCCAACTTACGGACGTTAAAGCAAAGTGCTAGGTGGGAGACAACCCACCATGGTATGATCGTTCTTTTCTTTCTATCTTTAGTTTTTCCTAGTCAATAACTCTTCTCTTTATTAGCACCTTCATGCATCTGCATTCGCATTTTATATATAAACAAAAGAGAGCTGCGCGACGTGACCGCATCAGCGACGCGTCCGCGTCGCATGAAAAGGTGAGAAAATAAAAAGCATACAGAGAGTCACGCTGGAGCGTGGCTGGAGGCGTGCCAATGGCACAAATCATCCCATGCGACCGCGTCACTGACGCGTCCACGTCACATGGGATTCCTGGCCTTCCACGCGATCGCATGCCCCACGCGACCGCGTGCCTTGGATTTCGACGTAAAAGGGTGCACAACCAATTATTGTGCTGGAGTGGTGCTGGATTGGTGCTGAACGCACAATTCTACCCATGCGGCTGCGTGACCCACGCGACCGCGTCACATTCCTCTAAAAAGCCCACTCACGCGATCGCATGCCCCACGCGATTGCGTCACCCCAATTTTGGCAAATTTATCTATTTGAACAGAGAGTTGTGCAGCTGCGAGGCTGTACTCGCGCTAGAAGCACAATATGGGTCACGCGACCATGTGACTGACGCGACCGCGTGACTGACGCGACCGCGCCACCTACCTTACAGTGCAATCACGCGAACGCGTGCCCCAGGCGGCTGCATCATTTGTGCCGCACAGCTCCACCAAAACTGCCAAATTATCTTATCTTTCTCTCCTTCAAATCCTAATTTTTCTTTTCCCTCCTTATTTCCCCCTTCTCCCTTCTCTTTTCTACCCCACCCCTTACTCTCTCTTTCTCTCACCTCCATTAACAAGGTTTTCTTTTCTTTCTTCCCTTCTTCTATTTTTATCATTATTCTTATTTTAGATGTTATTTTCTTTTCTTTTCTTTTTCTTTTCTTTATCATTATTTTCTTTCTTCTTATTTCCTTTTTACATGGTGCTAGCATATTTATTTGAGCCATCATTCCTCATTATTTGGTTGTGGATTATTGTAATTTGTTTGGCACTTATATCTCATTCTCAAAAAAGGATTGCTTGCATGTTTACTTTAATACTTTCTATGCCTTATTTACCATGCATGCTATGTGTTTGTGAAAAGGCCCATATGGCATTATGCACTTTTCTACATTATCCTATTCTACTATTCCATGCATGTTTTTCACAAAAGTCATTTACTATTTTATTAATCCATCTTAATTGCCAATACAAATTGTTAATTTGTTATGAAGTGATGCTTGATCTATGCTACTCATGCCCTTGCTGGCATGCCAATAATCATCTTGCATCTACTTCCCTTTTTGTGCACCTATCCTATTTCCTTTCTTGATCTTTTCACATGTTATCTAGACTATGTGTTTATTTCATTCATCTTCACCGTGCACTGTTTATTACCCACTCCATCTCCTTCCTTGCTTTGTTTCTTTGGATCTAACTTACTTTCTCTTCCCTTTTTTAGAATGGCCACCAAGAAAGGGAAAGAGAAAGCTACCCCTAATCCCACAGCAAGGAAATGAACGAAGAGAGCATTAGTGGCAGAACCTTCTTCAACTGCAGTCAAGCCCTCAACAAAGAGAATTAAAAGGATTATCAAGGTTGATGAAAAGGAACGAGCCTTCCCATCTAAGGACACTGCACGATTCCCAAATCGCTACTGTGAGCAGATGTTCCCTATTCTGGCAGCTCGAAATTACAACAACGAACACCTTCTTATCCTTTCGCCTCATATTGCTGCATTTGTTGAGCCACATATTGCACATCGACATTGGGGATTTTTACTGAGACAGCCACGACAGGTTAATCTCTCTTGGGTTGTTGAGTTCTACTCCAACTTCCACCTGCTGACTTTGTAGTCCATCTATTTACGCCAGAAACAAGTCCCCATTACCGAAGAAGCCATACGGCAAGCCTTAGATCTCCCACCTGCTCCAGAAGGATTGGACGCTTTTCAGAAAGCTGCAACCAAGCGCCAGGCATACACTTTTGACTGGGATGCTGTTCTTAGAGTTATTGCTCGCCCTGGCAGCAAATGGATCTTCGGATACCATCGTTCCCGTCCTAAGGGAATCTCGGCTTCCGCCCTTACCTTAGAGGTTCACGTATAGGCACAGATCATGTCCCATTACGTATTCCCGAGTACTCATGAGTCCTCCTTCACCGCAGACATGGCCGTTTTACTATGGTGCATCCTCACAGACCAGCCTCTCAATTTACCGCGACATATCCGGAATGCTATGGAACATGTGCAGATCGCAGGCAACCTACCTTTTCCCGCATTGGTCTCTGATCTCATCTCAGCAGCCGGAGTATCCCACAGAGCTGGGGACACCAAAGCCATTCTCCCACGGGATGATCAATATGTTCCTCACGGGAAATATCTCAGGCCACAACTTGCCACTACCAGGCAGTCCACAGAGGATGCTGCAGCTCCTCCACCATCTACTAGTCAACTGCTACATCAGATTCTGAAGCGGTTGGACCAACATGAAAAGAAAGCAAAGCTCCGTGAGCGCCGCAACCAACGCTGATTCAAACACCTCAGGGAGGTGCTTCGAGGAGATTGCAGAGGCTCAGCCACCCCGAACTCCACGTCCTTCACCAGCACAGGGAGCCTTGACAGCCCGTACTGTGGAGACACTGCCACCATCCCACCATTATTCCTGACAGATGGCACCGAGGATGGTGCAAAGCCTTAAGTGTGGGGAGGTCGGTCAGTACCTGACTTCCGGAGGTAAATTCTCTTCCCTAGCACCAATAAATTAGGATATTTTAGTTAGATTTTCTTTTTCTTAGAATAGGTTAGTTGCATGCATGTTCAACTTGATTGAAAAGACAATAAGTTTCTTCTAAAAAAAATATCTTTAGAACAAATTTTACTAATTCTAATCCTAATTTTTTAGGATAAATCTGCTTGAAGTTGTATTTGGAACATAATTTTTGAGCTAAAGAACACACAACCTATGAAAATTTGAGCCTTTATGCATGGTTACATTATTTAACCATGATTATTTTATTCTTGTGTGTTTACTTCTCTATGATTATAATCTATATTTTGTCTCATCCTATATGTCCAATAGTTATTATGTTTATATGCGTGCATGTGATTGAGGCCATTATTTGTTTAAACTCACTTATCCAAATTAAGCCTATCCTTTTTAATTACCTTTGTCAACCACTTTGAGCCTTAAAATCCCATTTATCCTGTATTTTACCACATTACTAGCCTTAAGCGGAAAAACAATTGTATATCCCAAATTGAATCTTTGGTTAGCTTAAGATAGAATTGTGTATGCTAGTTAAGTATGGGAATTTGTGGGAACAAAAAAATTATTAAGGGAATGTATCATGACAATATAATGGGAATTTGGGCACCTACTCATGTGAAGCTATAAGAATTACAAATCTATGTGCATTGATAAGCTATGTTTAATGAACAAGGGAACAAAATTGCCCCAATGTTAAATTAAAAATTAAAAATTCAAAGATCAATGCACACATAAAAAAAATATATATATTTGATACATGAGTATGGAAGGTAAAAGGGAATTCTGGGTAGCTAGGTATGAATTCTAAAGCTGTATAAAATATATAGGTTGGGTTAAAGCTGGGTTAATTAAAGATTCAATTTATAAGCTCACTTAACCATATATAAATTCCTATCCTTACCTTGGCCCCATTACAACCTTAAAAAGACCTCATGATGTTTGCATTAGCATATTAAGATTGGTTAGGAGAAAAACAAAAATTAGAGAGCATGATTAGAGAAGGATAGAGTGATCACCCTATACACTAGAGAGATTTGAGCGTACATACATCATCAGTGAGGGTTCAATGCTTGAATTTCCATGTTCCATGCTTTCATGAGCTATCTTCTTGCACTTTTATCTATTTTACTGTATAATGATAGAATTAGTGGAAGTTGATTTTTAATTGTTTGAAGAGCTTATTTACTTTTGATCAAGTGAGCAAGAATCATATAGTTGCATTCATATATATAGGTTACATTGCATTGCATTGCATGAGTTTCTACATGTTCATACTTATTTATCTTATCTCCTTCAATTAAGCATGAGGACATGCTAATATTTAAGTGTGGGGAGGTTGATAAACCACTATTTTATGGTCTATATTGTGTATAATTATATGGCTTTATCATGATCCTTACCCACTTATTCATTAATTTAGCATGCATTTATATTTCCTTCCTGGATTTATTACATGGTTGAAAACTGCTTCCTAGAGACTTTTTATTATGCATTTTAGTTCTCCTTTATCCCATTCAACGCCGTGATCTGTGTGTTAAGTGTTTCAGACTTTATAGGGCATGGATGAGTTGGAGATTGGAAGGGAATCTAGCAAAAATGGAAGGAACACAAGAAATTGAGGAAACAACCAGCGAGAAGTGACGCGGTCGCTTGGCTCACGCGTTCGCGCGGAAAGGAAAAGCACAAGTGACGCGGAGGCGTAGACGACGCGAACGCGTGGCACGGAAAAACGCGAATGACGCGTCCGCGTGGACGACGCGATCGTGTGACATCCGCGATCGGCATAATCTGCAGATTTCGCTGGGAGCAGTTTTGGGCCCTGTTTTGACCCAGTTTTCGGCCCAGAACAGTAGACTAGAACCAGAGAACATGCAGAAACGAAAAACAACATTCATTCTACACAGTTTTAAGTTTTTAGATCTAGTTTTTACTCCTCCTCTAGGTTTTCTCTCTACACAATTGATACTTTTAGGATATTATATTTCTACTACTTTTGCATTGGGATATTGAGAAGAGTTATTTCCTCATCAAGATTTCGTCATTCTAGTTCGTTCTCTTAACTTGGTTTATTTCTTCCGTATTCTTTGCCTTGTTCAATTTTGTCATTGGAATACTTTTATGATTATTTAATACAAGAATTATTTCTTTCATTTTAATCCATTTTACCTTCCAATAATCATGTCTTCTTTTGATTCCCTTTCATATGTAATGGATTTATTATTTACAATGAGTGAGTAGTTCCCTAACTTGATGGGGAGTTGATTGAAAAGAACCAATTGAGTTGGAAGGCTTGAAAGAAAGATTGTAATTGGGTTTACTATTGGATTGCCTTTTAGTCACTAACACCAATCCCTTTTAATTAAGTGGGTTGCAAATTGTGAACAGACGTATCATTCCAACATGTTTGACTTTCCTTTGCCTAGTAAGGGATAACCAAACAGAATAACTTTTAATTATCAATTAATCTTGAGAATACTCCAACTATAATAGGAATTCCAACTAATCAACTCCCAGTCAAGGCTTTTATTTACATTGTTCAAATTCATCAATTTAATTTCCTGTCATTCAACTCAAACCTTTTTGAAAACATCTGATTAATAAAATAGCATACCTTTCTGCAACTCGTTGGGAGACGACTTGGGATTCATACTCCCAGTATTTAAAATTTGAATTTCTGTGACATATTTTTAAATTGATAAGTGGATTTTCGGTGAGTTAAGAACTATACTAACAACATACACATTTTCATAATTTTTAATTCACCAATTTTCGCTGCATCATTGGTTAATTGCATTAAATGATTAGTTTTGTGAAGTTGTTGAATAAATTCTGGATGAACATGTGTTGGAATTTATGAGGTGTTGAAATTATTGAATGTGTGATCTTGAAATTGAGTTAGTGTTAGAAATTATGAGCATGAATTGTTGGTATTGAATTTGTGTTCTTGAAACCATTAATGAAGGGTTGATATATGTTAATGGAATTTAATTGATATATGTTGATAAAGGGTTGATATATGTGATGAAGGGTTAGTATATGTGAAGAGTTAATATATGTAAATGAGGTGTTGTTTGTATATGTGATGTGTGTTGATATATGTATTGTTGGTTAAGGCTTGTTGGATTAGTTAAAGGTAAATTGGAATTGGTTGTTAATGATATAGGCTTGATGTGTTAGTAATGTACAGGTCTTGATGGTAAGGAACTTGAAATTGGTGAAAACGAGGTTTGGAAGCAAATTGGTAAAAAGTGAATTTTGGTGAACATTGGAAGTCCATAACTTACTCCTCAAATTTTGCATGAAATTGTTGTTTATCTCAAATATAAGACGGTTTTATAAACTTTTAAACGATACCAATTTTGTAAAAAACGGAATTTTGCAGAGAAAGTTATGGACGACAGAAAATTGGTGCATAAAACTGTGTTATGCAGGTTTAAAAACTGGTTATGCAGCTTTCTGGACGACGCATGTGCGAGAAGCCATGCATGCGCGTGTGTGCATGATCACGCGTACACATGACTCACTTGTACGCGTGACTTGCTGTTCGCTCCACGTGTGCGCGTGACCTACGCGTATGCGTGGCACCTGTTTGCTGCAAAAAATGGATTTTTGGCATTTTAAATCAAATTTTCACTTCTAAACCTCCATTTTCTTTCCGTTTAGACTTAGAGTATAGTACTATGTCCGGTAGCTAATTGGAGCTAGGAAAATAAGATAACTTGGGGATGAAGTAAGAGATAAAATGATGAGTTATGTGAAGGAGATGAAAAGTTAAATGAAGTTTAGTGCCATGGCTTGATAAATGATTATATATTGATTGTGTAAACGAAAGGGCTTATGAATGATGATATCTGATATACGAGTTTCCTTAGGTAAGAACCATGGCTTGCCACCACGTGTTCCAGGTTGAATCTCGATACTCTATTGACCCTACGTCACGTATAAATTCCCGGGTATGGATAGCCCCCATTGAGCGATTACTTGATGTTGAATGTGAAATCTATGCATAGGCTCTTGTCGATGAACAGCGGGGGACAGTCTAAGGTTTTCGAACTTGTCGGGCTGGCTAGATAATCGACAGATGAGCCTCATCAGCCATAGGACAGGCATGCATCATATGCACTTGTTTGTTTTGATTGCTATGCATTTCCTGGGTTTGCCTAATTGAATATATACCTCCTGCTACCTGTTATACTTGCTACTTGCACTATCTGCTCATTACTTGTGCATAAACTTGGTTGGTTGCTTGTCTCTGCTGAATTATGGATGAGGGAGGGATAGAGGAAAGGGTGAGAGGTGTTATGTTAGGTTGGAAATTGAGCGAGTTTAGGCAGATTTAGATTACCTACCCCTATTTATGGCTTTTGTCTAGTAATTAAGTTTGATAACTAGATGACGGAGTTCTAGGATTGCCTTTAGCATTCCCAGGACCTTATTTATTATACGCGTGGCACCTTTACCATGCTGAGAACCCCCGATTCTCATTCTATACTGTGTTGTTGTTTTCAGATGTAGGTCGAGAGGCTCCTCGCTAGGCATCTGGATCTTTGAAGCGAAGTAGTTCCTAGGTGTATTTTGGGTTTCCGTTTATATGAATGTATATATATGTTTAGCTTACTCTCCAAGAAACTTGTGTATGCTGCTCCTCATAGAGGTTGAGGGAGAGATAGGAGCTTAGTTTTTAGTATTTTGATGTATTTTGGGATACCTATATATGTATATATGTATATATATATATCCTCTGGCCAGCATTGGCTTCCCAGGCTGAGTCAGGAGCTAGTTATGTTGTATACTTGGCCTTCTTTTACTCTGTTTCTTATTTTTATCCTTATCTTCTAGGTTTCTTAGCACGTAAGTAATCTTATCTCTTGAGCATTGTGCTTTTCAATTTGCGATTTTTGTTTACCCGTTTTTCAAGCCTCCTAGTGTATCACTTCCTTCCACTATTATATGTAAATATTTTTCATATAGAGGTCTGTAACACCACACTACCTCTGTTCTACGACTTAAGCGTAAAACTCTGTGTAGTAGGGTATTACATCCAACACCAGCCTCTTGCCCCAATCAATGCATCCAGCACCCAAATAAGGAGATCAGCGTCCAAACGCCCAAAGAAGACCCCCTAGCCAGAATTCAACGCCCTAAAGGCCTCAAAGCACGTGGGCCTCAGAAGTGGATTTTAGCACTAAAATAACGATTTTACCCTTCTCATGTAATCCTTAGTCATTAGTTTAGTATTTAAGGGATATTTTACATAATCATACGAGGACTTTATGCCATATTTTCATTTATCATTGTGTTTTCTATCAATATAAGTTTCTAAACCTCCTAGGTTGAGGGGAGCAGCTCTGCTAAGTTTTATGGATTAATAAAAGTATTACTGTTTATCTTAAATCCGTATTTGATTCAATTCTAAGATGTATCTTCGTTCTTCAACTTGATGAACGGGATGACCCGTGACAATCATCTTCGTTCTTCATACTAACACCGCGTGCTTGACAACCACCCGTGTTTTTCTTAGGTTTGTGTGAATACGTAACTGGAAAGCATCGAACCGCCAGCTTGACTGTACATCTCCTAGATGGCTAATCCACGACTTTGTTGGGGACTTCTTGAGACACCAGTTCAGCCGAGGTTTGGGGAGATTAGGGTTTCTTTGGTAGAGGCTAGAACCCAAAGGCTCAGCATTCTCTGATATGGAAGATCTGACCTTGACTGTGGCGTTTTGAGTAAGATCATTAGGGAGAATGGACTGCAGGAGCTTCACCTTCAATCAGAATGGATCCACACTAACCCTGGGGTTCAGATCTAGAGGAGATTGGCGACCGCGACCATACGACGTTGATCACACATAGCCTGCCATAGAGGAAATCATTCACAATTGAATAAGACAGTAACACCAGAGTTAATCCTGAAGGACAAACCATCTCCAAGCCTTAACCATCTTCTAATCACTGGTTACATTCGAATTCACAAAGTATTTTATACTCTATTTCACTTTTATGCATTCAAATCCAACAACTCTTCTATCCGCCTGACTAAGATCTACAAGATAACCATAGCTTGCTTCAAACCATAATCCTCGTGAGATCTATCCTGACTCGCTCAAGTATTACTTGGATGACCCAGTGCACCTACTGGTACAGTTGTATGAAGTGTGGGGATTCATGCACCAAGTTTTTGGTGCCGTTGCCGGGGATTGTTCGAGTTTGGACAACTGACGATTTATCTTGTTGCTTAGATTAGGTATTGCCTTTAAGTTTGTTAGAGTCTATTATTTTATTTTCTTTTTCTTTTTTTTTTCAAAAAATCAAAAAAATTTTCAAAAACCTTTTCTTTTCTTTGTTTTTGGTTTGAGTCTTTTGTTTTTGTTCTTGTTGAATTTTTTATTTCTTTGAGTCCTTTTTCTAAAAAACTTTCAAAAATAGTGTCTTCTGTTTGAATCTTGTGTCAATCTTTAAGTTTGGTGCCTTCTTGTGTCTTTTCTTTATATTTTCAAAAATTGTGTGTTTGGTTTTCAAAAGTTTTAAGTTTGAAGTCTTTTGCATGTTCTTGTTTTCTTTGAATTCTTTGAGTTTTGTTCTTGGTGTTCTTTTTGATCTTCAAAATGTTCTTGTTTTTCTTTTGTTTTGATCTTAAAATTTTTAAGTTTGGTGTCTCTTTGTGTTTTTCTTCTTAATTTTCGCATAGTAGGTGTCTTAGATCTAAAAATTTTAAGTTTGGTGTCTTTTTGCTGTTTTTCTCTTTCCTCATTAAATTCAAAAATAAAAAAAATATCTTTTCTATCTTTATTTTAAATAAAATTTCGAAAATTACAATAAAAATTCATATTTTAATTTTAAATTATTATCTTATCTTATCTTAGTTTTCAAATTTCAAAATTCAAATCTTTTCAAAAATTATATCTTTTTCAAAATCTTATCTTATCTTTTTATCTTTCCTTAAATTTCTAAAATTTAAAATTCAAAATTCAAAAGTCTTATCTTATCTTATTTCAAAATTTAAAAAATTAAACCTTTTCAAAATTCAAATCTTTTTCAAATCTTTATCTTATCTTGTTTCAAATTTAAAATTCAAAATTTAAAATTTCAAAATTTCAAAATTTAAATTTTAAAATTCAAATTTCAAATTTCAAAACTTATCTCTTCATAACTTCCTTATCTTATCTTTCTTACCTATCTTATCTTTTCTATCTTATATTCTTTTAAATTTTAAAATTAAATCTTTTTCAAATTTTTTCAATTCTTATCTTATCTTATTGACTTTTTCAAATATTTTTAAATTCAAATATTTTCTAATCTTCTATCTTATCTTATTTTCAATTCATTTCTTAATTAGTTACTTGTTCTCTCTCTTCTTTTTCAAAACTTACTAACTAATTCTTCTCTCTTCTAATTTTCAAAATCTCTTCTTCTATTTCTCTCTCTTCTATTTTGAAATTCATTAATTAATTTTCAATTTTTTTAATTAATTAACTTCTATTTTCGAATTACATAAATAAATAAAATAAAAACAAAAATATTTTAATTCTTGTCTATCTTTTCTACTTCTAATTTTCGAATTGCTCATCTCTTTATTCGAATTCTTCTTTTCCTTTTTCTATCTTTATTCTTCTTCTTCTTCTTTCTTCACATCTCACAAGGCTTCCTCTGTTCTTGAACATAGAGCTGTCATTCTCCTCTGTCCTTGGTTTCTTCTTTTCTTGGTTATGACCAGGAACAGGGATAAAGAGCTCTCTTTAACCTTGATCTTGATTATGGGAGGACTTTAAGGAGGAGCTTACAACAAATTAAAGCATAACACTCCAGAATAAACCCTTCAAAAAATTTTGAACAAGAAGCTAAAGACATGGCCGAACATGAAGGAGGGCAAGAAAGGTTCTTGGTGACTTTACCGTTCCTACCTCTAATTTTTATGGCAGAAGCATATCTGTACCTGCCATTGGAGCTAATAACTTTGAGCTTAAGCCTCAATTAGTCTCTCTTTTGCAACAGAATTGCAAGTTCCATGGACTTCCATTGAAAGATCCACATCAGTTTCTAGCTGAATTCTTGAAAATCTATGATATTGTTAAGACCAATGGAGTGGATCCTGAGGTCTACAGACTTATGCTCTTTCCCTTTGCTGTAAGAGACAGAGCTAAGATATGCTTGTATTCTCAACCAAAAGAGAGCCTAGACTCTTGGAAAAAGCTGGTCAATGCTTTATTGGTTAAATTCTTTCCTCCTCAAAAGATGAGCAAAATCAAAGTGGAAGTTCAAACCTTCAGACAAAAAGAAGGTGAATCCCTCTATGAAGCTTGGGAAACATAAAAGCAATTGATCAGGAGGTGTCCTCCTTACATGCTCTCAGAATGGTCTATCATAGGAGTATTCTATGATGGTCTGTCTGAGATGTCCAAAATATCATTGGACAGCTCTACAGGTGGATCACTCCATTTGAAGAAAACACCTGTAGAAGCATGAGAACTCATTGAGATGGTAGCAAACAACCAATTCATGTACACTTCTGAAAGAAACCCTATAAGTAATGGTGTACTTCAGAAGAAAGGAATTCTTGAAGTTGATATTCTGAATGCCATATTGGCTTAGAACAAGATCTTGACCCAGCAGGTCAATATGATCTATCAGCATTTGATTGGAATGCAAGCTATAGCTGGCAGCACTCAGGAAGCTTCTTCTAAGTTAGAAGCTTATGATCCTGACCAACCCACCATGGAAGAGATGAATTACATGCGAGAACCCTATGGAAACACCTACAATCCTTCATAGAGGAATCATCCTAACCTTTCATGGAAGGATCAACAAAAACTTCAGCAAGGTTTCAATAACAATCAAGGTGGAAGGAACCAGAATAGGTTCAACAATAGGCCACCATTCCCATCTTCTCAAGGGAATATTTAAACTCCTAAGCAGAGCCTTTCTGACTTAGCCATTCTAGTCTCCAACCTCTCTAAGACCATTCATAGTTTCAAATTGAGACAATGTCCTCCATCAGAAATTTGGAGATACAAGTTGGTCAACTGAGCAAGAGAATTCCTGAGACTCCTCCTAACACTCTTTCTAGTAACACTGAAGTAAACTGAAGAGAAGAGTGCAAGGCCATCACCACTAAGGCTGAGGCCAAATTTAGAGAGACTAGAAAGGAATTGAACACCAGTGAGAAAGATCTCAATGGGCGTTTAACACACAAAATGGTTGAGAGCCTGGCACTGAACGCTAGTGAGGAAGCCCTCACTGGGAGTTCAATGCCCAAACAAACAGGGAAGCTAACGTTGAACGCCATCAAGGACATCTCTGCTGGGCGTTCAATGCCCAAAATGGTAAGGAAACTGGCATTTAACGCCAGTAAGGGTATACAGCATGGGCGTTCAACGCCCACAAAGGTATTAGAGCTGGCATTGAACGCCAGTAAAGGCACACTCTCTGAGTGCTCAATACCTACTCAAGAAATCCCTATCCAAGAACTAAAGGAAGCCAAGGCTCATATAGAGACCATAGAGGTTCCTTTGCATGCACTCCTACAGTACATGAGTTCTGATGAACACTCATCCTATGATGAGGATGAAGCCACTAGGGAAGAGCAAGTTACTCGGTACCTAGGAGCTCTCATAAAGCTGAATGCCAAGTTATTTGGTACAAAGCCTTTGGAGGAAGAACCTCCAGTGCTTTTCAAAGAACTCAATGCTTTGGTTCAGTAGAAGCTACCCCAGAAGCTTCCAGATCTTGGACGCTTCTGATCGCTTGCACCATAGGCACCATGACCTTTGAAAAGACCCTGTGTGACATAGGGTCAAGCATAAACCTCATACCGCTCTCTGTAATGGAGAAGCTAGGAATCTTTAAGATACAAGCTGCAAACATCTCACTAGAGATGGTAGACAAGTCCATGAAGAAGCCATATGGTTTAGTAGAGGATGTCTTGGTAAAGGTTGAATGTAACAACCTCGGTTTTTGAGTACGTGATATCTTTTTTGAAGGTACAGATTTCTCTGAAAGATCAGTAAAGGGAACACCTCTGAGGTATCATCAAGCATCTCAATCCTCATTGTCATTATGTCATCTTTAAGATAGAACCTTTTCTGAGGCAAGCTCGATAACGCAGTCATGAAGAACCTAGTTTTTGAACCGTATCAGTTAGGAATTTTGATTCTGTTTTTCGTAAATAGTCTCAATTTAATGAACCGGGCTCGATTCATGAGAGAAGAGAGACAATAGGATAATATTATCATTATATTAGCATTAGAAGATGCTTGAATGATATTATAAGGTTACTTGGTCTATTTTAGTTGAAAACGAAAAAAATTGGTTTAACCGGGTTCACAGTTTACTGGTGCAGCTTAGCACCAGCACTCTTTGATGACTTTAACAATGCTAAGGCCTCGTTATACATGTTTTATTCTCATAATAAATATGTTACTAGTGTCATTTATGCTAGTAGCTCAGAAAATAATTTTTAAAGATGTTTTTACAAGTGTTCCAATACATCTAGTGTTAGTAGTTATACACCTGAGATATTTTAATATTATTTTAATCCACCTCCAACCCAACCAATCACAACTCACCCTACACCCCCAAAACCCCCAAGGCTGCCTCATTTGCTCATTGTGGCGGAAAATCATCTAGAGGAAAAGGAGAGAAATTTCTTGGTTCATAAATCTTTAAAGCTAGATTTCTGCTAAACTAAAACTCAAATCAAAATTCCAATCCAACCAAAATGATCCTCTCTTCTTTCTTTACATGAACATATGACTTATCAAGGCTGGAATCAAGGTGAGTTGGCTGCACCATCTCCCTTTTGCTTCGGTTTCAAGGAAACATGCTCAAACATGTGTTTTCTTGATGTTCTTCCTTAGGAATCATGCTTAATTAGACCTGAGGGCCAAGAAACGTTAATTTCCAGCAAGTCTAAGGTGAGATATCCCTTCCTAACGTGCTGAGAGAGATTTGGTCAGTTGAGGGCTTTTGGATTTAAAGTTGTTCTTGATGTGATTTAGGAGAAAAAAGTGCTTAAGGACCACATGAAAGTCTAACCGAATTAGGAGCAGCAAAACCAGGTAGGGTGTGATGAAATTAATCTTGATTATTTGTGTTTGAGTCATGTAAATTTTGTATTATTTGGCTGTGCTAAAAATTGGTTGCATATGTGATTGATTCTTGGTGAAAATTTGGTGAAATTTTGATGAAATTTGATGAAATTCAAGCTTTGAGTTCATGTTCTTGAAGTTTCTAGAAAAATGAAACCCTAGGCCTAAATTGGGGTTCAATTTATGTTGTAATCATGTGGAAAATATGGGGTTTTAGTTGCTGCAAATTTATTAGGAATTGTGTTAAAAATCGGTTGCTGAAAAGATTGAAAACGGGTAAAAATAGAGAAAGAATCTGAAGAATTTACGAAGAACATGAAGAACACTTTGAGTGTGATGAAGAACATTGAAGAATAGGCTTTAGATCTTAAAAAGGGCAAGGAAGTAAAATTTTTGGTGTTTTGGGGTTATTTGGTAATTTCTGAAAGTTAGGGTGGTTAAAGTAGAGATATTAAAAGTGAATTTTAAAGGTTAAAAGTTATAGAGGGATAATTTTTGAAAATTTAATGATAAAATAATAAATAATAATAAAATATTAAATAATGATATTTAATTAAAAATAATATTATAATAAAAATAATAAAATAATGCAAAAAAGGCAGTTTTCTGTAAAAGCTTTAGAAAGACAACTTTAAACGCAGAATCTCATAATTACCTTCATAAAACACCTAGGAAGTGGTAATAACATGATAGTGAGGCAAAGATAAAGGAAAGATAAGAAGTTAAAGAAAAGATAAACACCAAAGAAAAGTCTATAAAGTTTTAATGACAGAAAAACAGGCAAAGATTAGTAAACGAACTAGGAGCAACATAGTTAGTTCTTGAAAAGTTAAACTGTTTCAGTATAGACTTAATGAACCTATACTTGGGACAGGCTAAGTATTCATACTGAAATTTACATAAGCTTTAAATACATACGTTAAGCAAAGAGATCAGAGTAGAGTAGAGAAACACAGAAATCAGAGTAACTAGAGCAGAGTAAAGAGATAAAGAGAAAAGAGTAATTAGAGCAGAGTAAAGAGACAGAGAGAAAAGAGCAGAGTAAAGAGATAGAGAGAGAAGAGCAGAGTAAAGAGACAGAGAGAGAATTGCAGTAAAACACATGAACTGATAATGTTAAATACGGGAAGTACCCACGAACTGAATGATCATTGGTCTCAGGGAAACCTACGAACTGTTAACTATTTTGTGTGCAGGAAAAACCCACGAATTGATAATCATTGATTACGGGAATAATCCATGAATTGTTGATAATCTTTAATCTCGGGGAAACCCACGGACTGAGGATCTTTATTTCGTTGTGTATTGATCTCGTGTGTAACCCACGAACTGAAGATCGCTGTGTTGTTGTGTATCTATCTCGGAAAAACCCACGAACTGAGGATCTCTATTTTGTTGTATGTTGATCTCAGGGAAACCCATGAACTGAGGATCTTTGTTTTGTTTGTGTGTTGATCTCGGGGACACCCACGAACTGAGGATCACTGTTTCCCCTTGTGCGTATATTATAGGGTCGAGCTTTCCGCCGACTACTGGTAGTCACGAAGGAGTGGTATTCTTACCACTGACACGTGTCACTAAAAACACAAAGGGATACCATATTTGGGACTTGTTCCTAGCTAATGTCGGGATGTAGGGTGTAAACCGACATGTGAGCTCATGGCCTGCATAGGACAGACATGCATCATACTTGGTTGTGCATTTCCTCTGTTATGATTGTTGAGTGAATGTATGCTTTGTTTGTTTGTATTCTATTCTTTTTATTTGTGTTGTATTTTCTTGTATTCTTTTGCTTGTGTCCTGCTTTCTGTTTTCTCTATTTTCTCTATTTATCTGTATCTTCTGTTTACTGCTTCTCTATATTCTGCTATTTATCTGCTAAACAACACATAATTAATGAACGTAACTAATAACCCCAACCCTACTAAGAACTCCCCAATTCTTACCCATTCTCTCTCCCTTCCCCCTTCAGATGGAATCACGGGTACCCTTCCATAGTTTGCTGATGATCATTCGCAAAGACGATTCCGCTCTAGGTAGTCTTCTATGTCTAGAGTGAGCTCCGTTATCTATTGTACATACTATGAGACCAGCCAACATTTGCACCCCGTTTGTACGTGAACTTTAACCTAAATCCTGTGTACGAGACTCCTGTTGTGTGGCTACTTGATGAGGTACTAAAGAGACGTCATATGGCAATGTCTGATCTTGTAGAGGAGTAGCAGATGATGTTCTACCATTTGATGACATTCCACCTGACTTGAGTTTTGAAGACTTAGAATGTACTTTCCCTTGCTTTAGTAGTTTAGAGGGACTAGGTGAGTATAGAGTCTAGGCTAGCCTGGGTGCCAACTTAGGGACCTCTTGAACAGGTCAGGGCCTGGGATGTTGTATTTATACATATAGCTATATCTAGGGGCGTTCTAACTAAAGATCTTTACTCTAATAAAGGCTGGATAACTGAATGTTGTTAATTGTTTGAGATGTATATAAGTGTGGTTGTTTATAACTGTTGTATCTGTTATTATTTTCGAGTTGATTTATAAATGATTCCGAACGTTAGACAAATGCTATCGAAAAAAAAAGGTAGCTCGCCAAATAACTACGCTTTTAATAGCAAATCAGGCTCATATAATAAATAATAGGTAATAATTAGGAGGACAAATTCGCAACGCTCAGTTTCCGGTATGATCTAGACATACTGAAAATTAGGTTGTTACATTGAAGACCACTACATCCCTGCAAGCTACATAGGCTTGGATATTGGCGAGGATGAGGATGACTCTATCATCCGTGGAAGACCTTTCCCAGCCACTGCCAATGCTATCATTGATGTAGCTAAAGGAGAATTGATTTTCCAACTAGGAGAGGACTACATCTTGTTCAAGATGTCTAATCCCAATTCTCCCTCTGATAAGTAAGAGAAAATGGTGCAACACCTAGTGTTTTAACCATCTCTTTCAGTGCAAAGCTTTACTAGGCCCCCAAACATCAATTCTAAATTTGGTGTTGAGCAGCCATTAACAAGCACTATAAACAAAGGTACTCGAAAGAAAGTACCTTAAGGTTGGAGGGACATAAAAGTCCCTACTAAAGGTCTCTCACCGGCATGAGAGTTGTCTACACCAAGAAACCAGTCATACCACATATAGTGAGTCGTGTCCTGTCTCTAGAGCATGTGGAGCTCATTCATTAGAAGACAGGAAGAAAGTTCACTATAAGGGGCGAAATTCTGAACCCATACTCACCTCCGAAAGGAGCTAACCGTCAAGCTAATGATGTTAAAGAAGTGTTTGTTGGGTGGCAACTCAACCTTAATTAATTATTTCTATTTTCTTTCATTTTGGTTTTTCTTTAAGTTATTTTTTTTAGGTTCATGATCATGTGCAACAGTCAGAACAGAGACAGAAATGTTCAGCAGTGAAAATAGAACACTCTGGATAGAGTGTTGTTGGAGTTGAATGCCAGCCAGAAAGCAGACCCTGGGCGTTCAATGCCACAACATCTTTATCTACCCCGCTTCTTCCTTCTTTTTTTCACACTTTCCCAAACACACTTCCCTATAAACCCTAGCCCAATCACATCCATATTACTTCCCCAAAACCATCATAAATCACACCAAACCCCACCCACTTCAAAATCAAATTTCCCTCCCATTTACCCCACCCATGACCAAACTTACCCTAGCCCACTCCTATAAATTCCCCTCATTCTAAGCCTTCATATACACACCTCTCATACACATTAACACCCCCTAGGCCGAATCACTCTCCCCCTCCATCTCCTTTTATTTTCTTCTTCTTCTATTCTATTCTTCTTTTTTCTTTATTTTTGCTCGAGGACGGGCAAATCTTTTAAGTTTGGTGTGGTAAAAGTGTTGCTTTTCACTTTCTATTACGACTTATGGCACCCAAGGTTGGAGAATCCTCTAGAAAGAGGAAAGGAAAAACAGTAGCCGCCACCTCTAAATCTTGGAAGATGGAGAGATTCATCACCAAAGCCTACCGACACCACTTCTATGAAGTAGTGGCAGAGAAGAAAGTGATCCCTGAGGTCTCTTTCAGGCTCAAGAAGAATGAGTATCCGGAAATTCGAAAAACATCCAGAGAAGAGGTTGGGAAGTTGATGAGCGGATATTTTATACGCTTTTTGGGGGTGTTTTAATATAGTTTTTAGTAGGATCTAGCTACTTTTTAGTATATTTTTATTAGTTTTTATGCAAAAATCACATTTTTGGACTTTACTATGAGTTTGTGTATTTTTCTGTGATTTCATGTATTTTCTGGCTGAAATTGAGGGACCAGAGCAAAAATCAGATTCAGAGGCTAATAAAAGACTGCTGATGCTATGGGATTCTGACCTCCCTGCACTCGAAGTGAAAATTTTGGAGCTACAGATACCTAAATGGGGCGCTCTTAATTGCGTTGGAAAGTAGACATCTAGGGCTTTCCAGCAATATATAATAGTCTATACTTCGCCCAAGTTTAGATGACGCAAATTGGTGTTTAACTCCTGCTTTCTGCCCTATTCTGGCGTCAAACGGCAGAAACAAGTTACAAACCAGAGTTAAACACCAAAAATAGGTTACAAACTGGCGTTTGACTCCAAGAATAGCCTATGCACGTGAAAGCTTCAATGCTAAGCCCCAGCACACACCAAGTGGGCCTCGAGAGTGGATTTCTGCACTATTTTAGTTTACTCATTTTCTGTAAATCTAGGTTACTAGTTGAGTATAAAAACTACTTTTAGAGATTTAGTTTGTACCTCATGACATTTTGACATCTAAAATTGTACCTTTGATGGCATGAGTCTCTAAACCCCATGGTTGGGGGTGAGGAGCTCTGCAGCGTCTCAATGAATTAATGCAAGTATTTCTGTTTTCTATTCAATCTCGCTTGTCTCTATTCTAAGATATTCATTCACACTTCAACATGATGAATGTGATGATTCGTGACACTTATCACCATTCTCAACCTATGAACGCATGCCTGACAACCACTTCCATTCTACCTTAGATTGAATGTATATCTCTTGGGTTTCTGGTTCACGAGTTTGACTGTCTCTCCTGACAACAGAGCTTTCAATCCGTGAGTCCAGAGTCCTCGTGGTATAAGCTTGAACCAATTGGCAGCATTCCTGAGATCCGGAAAGTCTAAACCTTATCTATGGTATTCCGAGTAGGATCCGAGAAGGGATGACTGTGACGAGCTTCAAACTCATGAATGCGGGGCGTGGTGACAGGCGCAAAAAGATTAATGGATCCTATTCCAACATTCGTGAGAACCAACAGATGATTATCCATGTACATGGACCCTTTTCACTGAGAGGATGGCTGGTAGCCATTGACAACGGTGATCCACCAACATACAGCTTGCCATGGAAGGAGACCTACGTGGGTGAAGAAGAAGACAACAGGAAAGCAGAAATTCAGAAGACAGAGCATCTCCAAAATTCCAACCCATTCTCCATTACTGCATAACAAGTAATTATTTAATGTTCTTTTATTTTTCGCAATTAAAACTAAGAACACTATTGATATTCTGACTAAGAATAATAAGATAACCATAGCTTGCTTCAAGCCAGCAATCTCCGTGGGATCGACCCTTACTCACGTAAGGTATTACTTGGACGACCCAGTGCACTTGCTGGTTAGTTGTGCAGAATTACAAAGTGTGATTGTAATTTTCGTGCACCAAGTTTTTGGCACCGTTGCCGGGGATTGTTCGAGTTTGAACAACTGACGGTTTATTTTGTTACTTAGATTAGAAAAAAATTGTCTTTTTGGTTTAGAGTCACTAGGATTACATCTTTTATTATTCCTTTTAAAAATCTTTAAAAAATATTATTTTTCTTCATTAGTTTTTAATTTTTCTTTGAGTCTTTTGTTTAAGTTTAGTTTCATATCTTAAGTTAGGTGTCAATTGCATGTTTTTATTTTCCTATAATTTTTCGAGTTTGTGTTCATTGTTCTTGCTTGATCTTCAAGTTGTTCTTGCTATTTTTCTTGTTTGACCTTTAGTTTGTCTTATTTTGTGTCTTTCCTTGTTTTTCTTGTGCATTTTCAAATTTTTAGTTTTCAAAAAATTTATATATTTTAAAAATACCTTTTTAAAACACGTTAAATTTATAGCTCAGTTGGCTAGAGCATTGTGCTTGTGTTCTTGGTAATTGGGTATCTTCCTTTTAAAACTTTTTCAAAAATAATTTTTCTTTGATTAAATCTCGTGCCAAACTTTAAGTTTGGTGTTCTCTTGTTAATTTTTCTTTAGTTTTCGAAAATTTTATTTTGGTTTTCTAAAAATTTTAAGTTTGGTGTTCTTTCTTTTTGTTCTTATTGTTCTTGTGAGTCTTTAAAGTGTTCTTGAGTCTTCTTTGTGTCTTGATCTTAAAATTTTTAAGTTTGGTGTGTCTTGGTGTTTTCCCTCCAAAATTTTCGAAAACATGGAGCATTGAATCTAAAAATTTTAAGTCTTATGTCTTTTGTGTGTTTTTTATTCTTTCATAATAAAATTCAAAAATAAAAAATATATTTTCCTTTAATTTCTCATAGTTTTCGAATCCCTTGGGTTGACTTCGTCAAAATTTTTCAAATCATAACCTTTTAAGATTTTTTTTAAATCATGTCTTTTTCAAAAACATCCTAACCACTTTCTCTCTCCTCACTTTTTCGAAAATCTTCATAAAATATTTTCAAATCTTTTTTTTTTTATTTTTTTATTTTTATTTTACTATTTCGAAAAAAATATATATATATAAATAAATAAATAAATATAAAATAAAATTTTTATCTACATCATCTCCCTTACTCCATCATGGACCTAAGTGGAAATGAACATTCCAGAAGGACTTTGGGGTCATAGTTTTGAGTCAGTAGTTTTGAGTTGAATCCTCAGCTCATTATCATGGTGCAGCAAAATTGCCAGTATTCCGATCTTCCATAGGAAGAACCTACTGAGTTTTTGGCACAGTTCTTACAAATTGCTGACACAGTACATGATAAGGAAGTAGATCAGGATGTCTACAGATTATTACTATTTTCATTTGCTGTAAAAGACCAAGCTAAGAGGTGGTTAAATAACCAACCTAAAGCTAGCATAAGAACATGGAAACAGTTGTCAGACAAATTCCTGAATCAATATTTCCCTCCTAAGAGGATGACACAACTAAGGCTGGACATACAAGGCTTTAAACAAGAGGATAATGAATCCCTTTACAATGCCTGGGAGAGGTATAGAGAGATGCTAAGGAAATTCCCCTCTGAAATGTTTTTGGAATGGGTGCAGTTAGACATCTTCTACTACGGGCTTACAGCAAAAGCTTAGATATCTCTAGACCACTCAGCCGGTGGAACTATACACATTAGAAAAATAATTGAAGAGGCTCAAGAGCTCATTAATACAGTTGCTAGAAATCAGTATCTGTACTTAAGTAGTGAGTCCTCCATAAAAGAAGAGGCTAAGGCAGTGTCCATTGAACTTAGTCCTCTAGAACAAGTTGCTGAAATCAATCAGCATTTATGTTATCTGACAGAACAGTTGGCAGAATTTAAAGAGATGTTACAAGACACTATGGATGCTAACAGGAACATGGAAGCACAACTTGACCAGACAAGACAGCAGTTATCAAAACAGATAACAGAAGAGTGCCAAGCAGTTCAATTAAAGAGTGGAAAAACATTGAATACCTCAGCTCAAAGCAGCAGAAAGCCAAGAAAAGAACAAATAATAGAGGATGAGCAAACTGTTACCCAAAATCTTTCTGAGGACAGTAAGAGCCCAGAGAGGAATGATTCTGATGTTCAAACACCAGAAAGGGGTGAAAAACTGGCGTTAAACACCCAGTGGACGCCCAGTTCTGGTGTTCAAACGCCAGAAAAGGGAGAAAAGTGGCGTTAAATGCCCAAACCATGTTCAGTTCTGGTGTTCAAACGCCAAAAAAGGGAGGGAATCTGGCGTTAAACGCCAATCCAGCCCCCAATCCTGGCATTCAAACGCCTATGAGGGGTCAGACACTTGCGAGTGCTGATAATAACTCCCTCAAGAAGGCTTCTCAACCTACCTCTGTAGGAAATAAACCTGCAGTAACCAAGGTTGAAGAATACAAAGCCAAAATACCTTATCCTCAGAAACTCCGCCAAGCGGAACATGATAAACAATTTGCTCGCTTTGAAGACTATCTCAGGACTCTTGAAATCAAGATTTCGTTTGCAGAGGCACTTGAGCAAATACCCTCTTATGCTAAGTTCATGAAAGAGATCTTAAGTCATAAGAAGGATTGGAGAAAAACTGAAAAAGTTTTTCTCACTGAAGAATGCAGTGCAATTATTTTGAAAAAGCTCACCAGAGAAGCTTAAGGATCTTGGAAGCTTTATGATACCATGCACATTAGAGGGACCCTATACCAAGATAGCTCTATGTGATCTTGGGGCAAGTATCAATCTAATTACTGCATCCACTATCAGAAAGCTTGGCTTGACTAAAAAGGTCAAACCAACCAGGATATGTCTTCAACTTGCTGATGGCTCCATTAAATACCTATCAGGCGTGATTGAAGATATGATTGTCACAGTTGGGCCATTCGCCTTTTCCACTGATTTTGTAGTGTTGGAAATGGAGGAGCACAAGAGTGCAACTCTCATTCTAGGAAGACCTTTTCTAGCAACTGGACAAACCCTTATTGACGTCCAAAAAGGGGAAGTAACCCTGAGAGTCAATGAAGATGAGTTTAGGCTGAATGCTATTGAAGCAATAAAGCACCCAGATACATCAAAAGACTGCATGCGTGTTGGTATTATTGATTCCCTAGTACAGGTGATCAATATGGCTGAGAGTCTCGAATCAGAGCTAGAGGATATCTTTAAAGATGTTCAGCCTGATCTGGAAGAACCAGAGGAAATAAAAGAACCTCTAAAAATTCCTCAAGAAGAGGAGAAACCTCCTAAACCCGAGCTCAAGCCACTACCACCATCCCTAAAATATGCTTTTCTGGGAGAAGGTGAAACTTTTCCTATAATCATAAGCTCTGCCTTAGAGCCACAGGAAGAGAAAGCACTAATTCAGGTGCTAAGGACACACAAGACAGCTCTTGGGTGGTCCATTAGTCTCAAGGGCATTAGCTCAGCTAGATGCATGCACAAGATCCTATTGGAGGATAATGCCAAACCAGTGGTTTAACCACAAAGGCGGCTGAATCCAATCATGAAGGAGGTAGTGCAGAAAGAGTTCACTAAATTACTAGAGACTGGGATTATTTATCACATTTCCGATAGCCCCTGGGTGAGCCTTGTCCAAGTTGTACCCAAAAAGAGAGGCATGACAGTGGTTCATAAAGAAAAAAATGAACTGGTTCCTACAAGAACAGTTACAGGGTGGCGTATGTGTATTAACTACAGAAGACTCAATACAGCCACCAGAAAGGATCATTTTCCTTTACCTTTCATAGACCAAATGCTAGAAAGGCTAGCAAGTCATGACTATTACTGCTTTCTTGATGGGTACTCAGGCTACAACCAGATTGCAGTAGATCCACATGATCAAGAGAAAACAGTATTCACATGTCCATTTAGAGTATTTGCCTACAGAAGGATGCCATTTGGTCTGTGTAATGCACCAGCAACCTTTCAGAGATTCATGCTCTCTATTTTCTCTGATATGGTGGAAAATTTTCTGGAAGTCTTCATGGACGACTTCTCAGTATTTGGAGAGTCATTCAGCTCCTATCTTGACCATCTAGCACTTGTTCTGAAAAGGTGCCAAGAGACTAACCTGGTTTTAAACTGGGAGAAATGTCACTTTATGGTGACTAAAAGAATTTTCCTTGGGCACAAAATTTCGAACAAAGGCATAGAGGTGGATCAAGCTAAGGTGGAGGTAATCAAAAAATTACCACCACCCACCAATGTTAAGGCAATCAGAAATTTTGTGGGACATGCAGGATTCTACAGGAGGTTTATAAAGGATTTTTCAAAAATCGCAAAACCTCTGAGTAACTTGCTAGCTGCTGATACACCATTTGTCTTTGACACAGAGTGTTTGCATGCCTTTGATATCTGAAGGCTAAGCTGGTCACAGCACCTATCGTTTTTACACCAGACTGGAGATTACCGTTTGAACTAATGTGTGATGCCAGTGACCATGCTATTGGTGTAGTATTGGGACAGAGGCATGACAAGCTTTTTCACGTCATTTACTACGTTAGCCGTGTTCTAAATGACGCGCAGAAAAATTACACAACCACAGAAAAGGAATTGCTTGCAGTGGTTTATGCCATTGACAAGTTCAGATCCTATTTGGTAGGATCAAAAGTGATTGTGTACACTGACCATGCTGCTCTTAAATATCTACTTACAAAGCAGGATTCAAAACCCAGACTCATAAGATGGGTGTTGCTTCTGCAAGAGTTTGATATAGAAATAAAAGACAGAAAAGGGACAGAGAATCAAGTAGCAGATCACCTATCCCAGATAGAACCAGTAGAAGGAAGGTCTCTACCCCTCACTAAGATCTTTGAAACCTTTCTAGATGAGCAACTATTTGCCATTCAGGAGGTGCCATGGTTTACAGACATTGTAAACTATAAAGCTGCAAAATTCATTTCCAATGAGTTCAGCAGGCAGCAAAAGAAAAAACTGCTTTCTGATGCGAAGTACTACTTGTGGGATGAACCATATCTCTTCAAGAGATGCGCAGACGGACTAATCCGTAGGTGCGTGCCTAGAGAAGAGGCGCAGAAGATCCTATGGCATTGCCATGGATCACAATATGGAGGACATTTCGGAGGTGAGCGAACAGCCACCAAAGTCCTCCAATGTGGCTTCTACTGGCCTACAATCTATAGAGACTCCCGAGAGTTTGTACGTAACTGTGACAGTTGCCAGCGAGCTGGTAATCTTCCTCATGATTACGCCATGCCTCAACAAGGGATCTTAGAGATTGAGTTGTTTAATGTATGGGGTATTGACTTCATGGGTCCTTTCCCACTATCATACTCAAACACTTACATTCTGGTGGTAGTAGACTATGTATCTAAATGGGTGGAGGCAATTGCAACACCCACTAACGATACTAAGACAGTACTGAAGTTCCTCCAGAAACATATCTTTAGCAGATTTGGTGTCCCTAGAGCACTGATCAGTGATGGAGGCACTCATTTCTGCAATAAACAACTTTATACAGCCATGGTCCGATATGGAATTAGCCACAAGGTGGAAACTCCATATCATCCACAGACCAATGGGCAAGATGAAGTCTCTAATAGAGAACTAAAAAGAATTCTGGAATGGACTGTAATTGCCCGTAGAAAGGATTGGGCAAAGAGATTGGATGATGCTCTATGGGCATACAGAACAGCATTCAAGACTCCTATAGGAACCTCTCCATACCAACTTGTGTATGGGAAGGCCTGTCACCTGCCCGTGGAACTGGAGCATAAAGCCTATTGGTAACCAGATTCCTAAACCTTGATGCCAAATTAGCTGGAGAGAAAAGATTGCTCCAGCTGAATGAGCTAGAGGTATTCAGACTCAATGCTTTTCAAAATGCCAAAATTTAAAAGGAGAAAGCAAAGAGATGGCATGATAAGAACCTATCATCTAGAGTCTTTGAGCCAGGACAAAAGGTTCTGCTATTTAACTCTAGGCTCAGGCTATTCCATGGGAAACTAAAATCCCTGTGGAGAGGGTCATATGTGATTACAAGCGTGTCATCATATGGATATGTAGAGCTTCAGAATATTGATTCTGACAAAAAGTTCATTGTTAATGGACAGAGAGTCAAACATTATCTTGAAAGCAATTTTGAGCAAGAATGCTCAAAACTGAGACTAGATTAAAGCTCAGTAAGGTTGGTGCACAAAATTGTGATTTCTTTGTTATTGTATTTTGTAAAATTCATTGCTTTTTCAACTATGTGTGGACACAACTCCGTTCAACTTAACCAGCAAGTGTACTAGGTCATCCAAGTAATACCTTACGTGAGTAAGGGTCGATCCCACAGAGATTGTTGGTATGAAGCAAGCTATGGTCACCTTGTAAATCTCAGTTAGGCAGATTATTGGTTTAAATTTGATTAATGGAATAAATAGAAAATAAAAGGGTTAGAAATACTTATGTAAATCAATAGTGGGAATTTCAAATAAGTGTATGGAGATGCTGTGCTCCTCTCGTATCTCTACTCTCTTATTACATTCATCCAATCCTTCTTACTCCTTTCCATGGCAAGCTGTATGTAGGGCATCACCGTTGTCAATGGCTACATCCCATCCTCTCAGTGAAAATGTTCCTATGCTCTGTCACAGCACGGCTAATCATCTGTCGGTTCTCAATCAGGTTGGAATATAATCCCTTGATTCTTTTGCGCTTGTTATCACGCCCAGCCTTCAGGAGTTTGAAGCTCGTCACAGTCATTCAATCCCAGAATCCTACTCGGAATACCATAGACAAGGTTTAGACTTTCCGGATCCTCATGAATGCCACCATCTATCTAGCTTATACCACGAAGATTCTGTTGGGGAATCTAAGAGATATGCGCCCGGTCTAAAGTAGAACGGAAGTGGTTGTCAGTCACGTACGTTCATAGGTGAGAATGATGATGAGTGTCACGGATCATCACATTCATCAAAGTTAAGTATAACGTATATCTTGGAATAAGAATAAAAGAGAATTGAATAGAAAGTAATAATAATTGCATTGAAACTTGAGGTACAGCAGAGCTCCACACCCTTAATCTATGGTGTGCAGAAACTCCACTGTTGAAAATACATAAGTAAAAGGTTCAGGCATGGCCGAATGGCCAGCCCCCTAAAACGTGATCAATAGCCTCTTAAGATGAAGAATAATACAAAACTGAGACCAAAGATGTCTAATACAATAGTAACTTATCCTATTTATACTAGACTAGCTACTAGGGTTTACATGAGTAAGTATTTGATGCATAAATTCACTTCCGGGGCCCACTTGGTGTATGTTTGGGCTGAGCTTGATCTATCCACGAGCTAAGGCTTTTCTTGGAGTTGAACTCCAAGTTATAACGTGTTTTGGGCGTTCAACTCCGGATCATGACGTTTTTCTGGCATTTAACTCCAGACAGCAGCATGTACTTGGTGTTCAATGCCAAGTTACGTCATCAATTTCCGAATAAAGTATGAACTATTATATATTGCTGGAAAGCTCTGGATGTCGACTTTCCAACGCCATTGAGAGCGCACCAATTGAAGTTCTGTAGCTCCAGAAAATTCATTTCGAGTGCAGGGAGGTCAGATTCCAACAGCATCAGCAGTCCTTTTGTCAGCCTTTTTCAGAGTTTTGCTCAAATCCCTCAATTTCAGCCAGAAATTACCTGAAATCACAGAAAAACACACAAACTCATAGTAAAGTCCAGAAATGTGAATTTAACATAAAAACTAATGAAAACATCCCTAAAAGTAGCTTGAACTTACTAAAAACTACCTAAAAACAATGCCAAAAAGCGTATAAATTATCCGCTCATCACAACACCAAACTTAAATTGTTGCTTGTCCCCAAGCAACTGAAATTCATTGAGGATAAAAAGAAGAGAATATACTATAGATTCCAAAATATTTTCTGAACAGTTTTGGCATCTCACTTTTTCCTTTGAAGTTTAGAATGATTGGCTTCTCTAGGAACTTAGAATTTTGGATAGTGTTATTGACTTTCCTAGTTAAGCATGTTGATTCTTGAACACAGCTACTTATGAGTCTTGGCCGTGGCCCTAAGCATTTTGTTTTCCAGTATTACCACCGGATACATAAATGCCACAGACACATGACTGGGTGAACCTTTTCAGATTGTGACTCAGCTTTGCTAGAGTCCCCAGCTAGAGGTGTCCAGAGCTCTTAAGCACACTCTTTTTGCTTTGGATCACGACTTTAACCACTCAGTCTCAAGCTTTTCACTTGGACCTTCATGACACAAGCACATGGTTAGGGACGGCTTGATTTAGCCGCTTAGGCCTGGATTTTATTTCCTTGGGCCCTCCTATCCATTGATGCTCAAAGCCTTGGATCCTTTTTTTTACCCTTGCCTTTTGGTTTTAAGGGCTATTGGCTTTTTCTGCTTGCTTTTTCTTTTTCTTTCTATATTTTTTTCGCCTATTTTTTTCTCTTTTTTTTCGCAAGCTTTTGCTATTCACTGCTTTTTCTTGCTTCAAGAATCAATTTCATAATTTTTCAGATCATCAATAACATTTCTCTTTGTTCATCATTCTTTCAAGAGCCAACAATTTTAATATTCATAAACAACAAGATCAAAAATATGCACTGTTCAAGCATTCATTCAAAAAACAAAAAGTATTGTCACCACATCAATATAATTAAATTAAATTCAAGGATAATTTCGAAATTCATGTACTTCTTGTTCTTTTGAATTAAAACATTTTTCATTTAAGAGAGGTGAAGGATTAATGGAATTTATTCATAGCTTTAAGACATAGTTACTACATACTAATGATCATGAAGTAGAGACACAAAACATAGATAAACATAACTTTAAAAACCGAAAAACAGAAAGAAATAAGAACAAGGAATGAATCCACCTTAGTGGCGTCTTCTTCTTGAAGGACCAATAATGTCCTTAAGCTCTTCTATGTCCCTTCCTTTCCTTTGTTGCTCCTCCCTCATTGCTCTTTGATCTTCTCTTATTTCTTGGAGAATGATGGAGTGCTCATGATGTTCCACCCTTAATTGTTCCACATTGTGGCTCAAATCTTCTAAGGAGGTGTTGAGTTGCTCCCAATAGTTGTTAGGAGGAAAGTGCATCCCTTGAGGCATCTCAGGGATTTGTTGATGATGAGATTCCTCATGCATCTCTTAAGAAGCGTGAAGGATCTCTCTTGCTTGCTCCATCCTCTTCTTGGTGATGGGCTTATCCTCTTCAATGGAGATGTCTCCTTCTATGATAACTCCGGCTGAGTAACACAGATGGCAAATAAGGTGAGGAAAAGCTAGCCGTGCCATGGTGGAGGACTTGTCAGCTATTTTGTAGATTTCATTGGAGATGACCTCATGAACTTCTACTTCCTCTCCAATCATGATGCTATGAATCATGATGGCCCGATCCACAGTAACTTCAGATCGGTTGCTAGTAGGAATGATGGAGCGTTGAATGAACTCCAACCATCTTCTAGCCACAGGCTTGAGGTCCAGTCTTCTTAGTTGAACTGGCTTGCCTTTGGAGTCTATTCTCCATTGGGCTCCTTCCACACATATGTCCATTAGGACTTGGTCCAACCTTTGATTAAAGTTGACCCTTCTAGTGTAGGGCCGTTCATCTTCTTGTATCATTGGCAAGTGAAACGCCAACCTCACATTTTCCGAACTAAAATCTAAGTATTTTCCCTGAACCATTGTGAGGTAATTCTTTGGATTCGGGTTCATACTTTGATCATGGTTCCTAGTGATCCATGCATTGGCATAGAACTCTTGAACCATTAAGATTCCAACTTGTTACATGGGGTTGGTTAAGACTTCCCAACCTCTTCTTCGGATTTCATGTCGGATCTCCGGATACTTATTCTTTTTGAGCTTGAAAGGGACCTCAGGGATCACCTTCTTCTTTGCCACAACATCATAGAAGTGGTCTTGATGGCTTTTGGAGATGAATCTTTCCATCTCCCATGACTCGGAGGTGGAAGCTTTTGTCTTCTCTTTTCTTTTTCTAGAGGATTCTCCGGCCTTGGGTGCCATTGATGGTAATGGAAAAAAAAAAGATTGTGCTTTGACCACACTAAACTTAAAATATTGCTCGTCCTCGAGCATTAAAAGAAAGAAGAGAAGAAGAAGAAGAAGAAAAGATGGAGGAGAGGGAGATATGTAGGTTCGGCCAAGGGGAAGAATAGGGGGTGGTGTTGTGTGAAAATGAAGTAGAATGGAAGGGTATATATAGGGAGAGGGGGTAGTGGATGTTCGGCCATTTAGGGTGGGAATGGGTGGGAAAATGGTTTTGAATTTTTGAAGATAGGTGGGGTTTATGGGGAAGAGTGGATGGATGTGAGTGGTGAAAGGGGTGATTGGGAAGAGGAATTGAGGTGATTGGTGAATAGTGTTGGGAAGTGTGACATGGGGAAGAGTAATCACAAAAATAGGATTAAGAGGTAAGGTGGGAATATAGTAGGTGGGGATCCTGTGGGGTCCACAGATCCTGAGGTGATCCTGTGGGGTCCACAGATCCTGAGGTGTCAAGGAATTCCATCCCTGCACCAAATAGGCATGTAAATTGCCTTTGCACACCATTCTGGTGTTTAAACTCCGTGTGGTGCAAATTCTGGGCGTTCAACGCCCATGTAAATCATGTTTCTGGCGTTGAACGCCAATTTCATGCTTGTTACTGGCATTCAGCGCCAGCTTTTCTTCTCTAGGCACGTTCCTGGCGTTCAGCGCCAGAATGTTGCTTATTTCTGGCGTTCAGCGCCAGAATGATGCTCTGTTCTGGCGTTGAACGCCGGCCAGATGCATCTTACTGGCGTTGAACGCCAGCCTGTGCTTCCTCCAGGGTGTGATTTTTTTCTTCTGCTGTTTTTGATTCTGTTCTTAATTTTTATGATTTTTTCGTGACTCCTCATGATCATGTACCTAATAAAACATAAAATAACAATAAAAAAAGAATTAGATAAATAAAATTGGGTTGCCTCCCAACAAGCGCTTCTTTAATGTCAATAGCTTGACAGTGGCTCTCATGGAGCCACAAGGTGATCAGGTCAATGTTGTATAGTCCCAACACCAAACTTAGAGTTTGGATATGGGATCTTAACACCAAACTTAGAGTTTGGTTGTGGCCTCACAACACCAAACTTAGAGTTTGACTGTGGGGGCTCTTCTTGACTCTGAACTGAGAGAAGCTCTTCATGCTTACTCTCTTTTGTCACAGAGGGATGGCCATGTGCTTTAAACACAAGGTAGTCCCCATTCAATTGAAGGACTAATTCACCTCTATTGATATCTATCACAGCTTCTACTGTGGCTAGGAAAAGTCTTCCAAGGATGATGCATTCATCCTCTTCCTTCCTAGTGTCTAAGATTATGAAATCAGCAGGGATGTAAAGGCCTTCAACCTTTACTAACACGTCCTCTACTATTCCATAAGCTTGTCTCAATGACTTGTCTGCCAATTGTAATGGGAACAAGGCAGGTTGTACCTCAATGATCCCCAGCTTCTCCATTACAGAGAGTGGCATAAGGTTTATCCCTGACCCCAGATCACATAGAGCCTTTTCAAAGGTCATCGTGCCTATGGTACAAGGTATTAAGAATTTGCCAGGATCTTGTTTCTTTTGAGGTAGAGTTTTCTGAATCCAGGTATCTAGTTCACTAATGAGCAAGGGAGGTTCACTTTCCCAAGTCTCATTACCAAACAACTTGGCATTCAGCTTCATGATAGCTCCTAAGTATTGAGTGATGGTGTTTTTGTGGAAAAATGAATTTCCAACACATAAATCCAACCGGCAAGTATACCGGGTCGCATCAAGTAGTAATAACTCACTTAGAGTGAGGTCGATCCCACAGGGATTGATGGATCAAGCAACTTTAGTGGGTGATTAGTTTAGTCAAGCTAACATTGAAGTGGAATTGAGTGAAATTGTAGCCAACAGAAAGTAAATTGCAAGGAATTTAAATGATGCAGAAAATAAAAATTACAGGAAACTTAAATAACAAGAAAGTAAAAGAGCTGAAACTTAAATTGCAAGAAATGTAAATTGCATGAAAAGTAAAGGGGATGGGGTGCTGGAGATTAAAATTCAACAAGAAAATGTAAAGAGCATTCAAGCAGAGAGCTAGAATATGAAATGGGATGCAGCAGATTTCAAACAGAAAAGTAAAAATGCTTGAAAAAATAAAAATAGAAAGCGATGCTTAATTTGCAGCAATTTAAAAGAATGTTGAAGATCTCAGGAAAAATCAATGAGACTAGAAAACAAGTCTAGATCTCAATTCCTTCCTTGATCCAACCAAGAATAATTGCAGAAGGAAAGAAGATGAAAGCAGTAAAGAGAGCTTCGATTCAAATCCAAATTCCTTGAATTATGCAGAAGAACAAAGTAGAGATGTTGCGGATGGAGAATGAAAACAGAATTCCTTTCAATCTCAATCCAAAATTCAAACAGAAATGAAAACTAAGAGAGAGAACTCTCAATTCCTAATTCTCCCTAGTGGAGCTTCCTTTACAAAGATGGAAATGATGCCTTATATAGGCTTTACAAAATAAAATGAAAATGAAATTAAAACAAATTACAAAAATGAAAATCCTAATTTAATTGATCCATGTGCCTTTGAGTGATGATGTGGGCTTTGCTTGCTTTGGATTTGAGGAGAAATGGGTTTGGTTGTCCTTGATTCAATTTGGAGAGGAATTGAATTTAAATGAATTTTGGTTGATTTTTGGCCCATGACACTCCCAGGAGGCTGCCCTGCCCTTGTGGAGGGCAGGGCAGAAAATGTTCGTGCGGCCATGGTGCGGGCTTGGTGCGTTGGTGTGCGCTGCAGGATGCTTGTGCGTGCGAGCTTGGTGTGTGAAGATGCTGCCCTGCCCTTGTGGAGGGCAGGGCAATGTTGCCTTGCATGTGAGTCTTGCGCACTCACTTCCTTGGACCGTGTCATGATGCGCTCCTCACTCCCCTTAGGTGCTTGGTTCGAAACTTGGTGAAAGCACTTGAGGGGCAATTTTTCCTTGATTTTCCATGAAGAGCACGACATTGCCCTGCTCTCCAAGAGGGCAGGGCAGAAAATTTGAGCGCCACTTTGTTTTGGAGTGAGGCTCCAGCTTCGAGCCTTGGTGGAAGCATTCTAGTTTATTTTCGCTTATTTTTGGCCCTTAAAGATGCCTCTCGTTCCTGCCTCAATTTTACGCCAAATAGGGATTGCTATATATCGTTGGAAAGCTCTGAATGTCAGCTTCCAACGCAACTGGAAGCACATCAATTGGACGTCTGTAGCTCAAGTTATAGCCCTTTGAAGGAGGCATGGTCATGCTGTGAGCGCCCAGATTTTACCTTAGCGAAATTCTTGCTTCCAACCTCAATGTGGATCACGATTCTGCCCTGCCCTTGGCAAGAGCAGGGCAGTGTGCGTGCTGGCTGCTTCCTTCCTTGATTTGGTCATGAGCCACGCTTTTAAAAGCGTGGCCTAAGGCTCCAAAGTGTACCCCAACTTCAAAGTGTACCCCAAAGCTCTTTTTTCTCCTTTTTTTGTGCTTCTTTGCTTCTTTTTCTTCTTATTTTCTACAAGATTTATAAAATTAAAATATCAAGAAAATATATCATTTAAGTACAAAAGCATTCAATATTTAAGCACAATTCATCAATTTCTTGTATGAAAAAGCATAGAAAAATAGGTATATGATGACATGTCATCATTGAGCAACTTGCTCTCCAGTCACATCTTCATCCTCTTCAGAGGAAGAATAGTCTTCAGAGCTCATGAATGGCAGAAGGAGATTTAATGGAATCTCTATGGTCTCTGTATGAGCCCCAGATTCCTTTGGATCCTTAACAGGAAACTCCTTCTTGCTTGAAGGACGTCCCAGGAGGTCTTCCTCACTAGGATTTTCATCCTCCTCCTCCCTTGTGCATTCGGCCATATTGATCACGTCAATGGCCTTGCACTCTCCTTTTGGATTCTCTTCTGTATTGCTTGGGAGAATACTGGGAGGAGTTTCAATGACTTTCTTACTCAGCTGGCCCACTTGTGCCTCCAGATTTCTGATGGAAGATCTTGTTTCATTCATGAAACTGAAAGTGGCCTTTGACAGATCAGAGACTAGATTAGCTAAATTAGAAGTGTTTTGTTCAGAATTATCTGTCTGTTGCTGAGAAGATGATGGATATGGCTTGCTATTGCTCAGCCTATTGCGTCCACCATTGTTAAAGCCTTGTTGAGGCTTTTGTTGATCCTTCCATGAGAAATTTGGATGATTTCTCCATGATGAGTTATAGGTGTTTCCATAAGGTTCACCCATATAATTAACCTCTGCCATGGCAGGGTTCTCAGGATCATAAGCTTCTTTAGAAGCTGCCTCCTTAGTACTGTTGGATGCATGTTGCCATCCATTCAGACTTTGAGAGATTATGTTGACCTGTTGAGTCAACACTTTGTTCTGAGCCAATATGGCATTCAGAGCATCAATTTCAAGAACATCTTTCTTCTAAGGTATCCCATTATTCATGGAATTCCTCTCAGAAGTGTACATGAATTGGTTATTTGCAACCATGTCAATGAGTTCTTGAGCCTCTTCAGGCGTTTTCTTTAGGTGAATGGATCCACCTGCAGAATGGTCCAATGACATTTTCGAAAATTCAGATAGACCATAATAGAATATATCTAATATGGTCCATTCTGAAAACATGTCAGATGGACATCTTTTGATCAGCTGCTTGTATCTTTCCCAAGCTTCATAGAGGGATTCACCATCTTTTTGTTTGAAGGTTTGAACATCCACTCTTAGCTTGCTCAATTTTTGAGGAGGAAAGAATTTATCAAAGAAGGCAGTGACCAGCTTATCCCAGGAGTCCAGGCTATCCTTAGGTTGTGAATCCAACCATATTCTAGCTCTATCTCTTACAGCAAAAGGGAAAAGCATGAGTCTGTAGACTTCAGGATCAACTCCATTCGTCTTTACAGTCTCACAGATCTGTAAGAACTCAGTTAAAAACTGGTAAGGATCTTCAGATGGAAGTCCATAAAACTTGCAGTTTTGTTGCATTAAGGCAACTAGCTGAGGTTTCAGCTCAAAATTATTGGCTCCAATGGCAGGAATGGAGATGCTTCTTCCATCAAACTTGGACGTTGGCTTTGTGAAGTCACCAAGCATTCTCCTTGCATTATTATTATTTTCGGCTGCCATCTCCTTCTCTTGTTCTAATATTTCTGAAAGGTTACCTTTAGATTGTTGTAACTTAGCTTCTCTTAATTTTCTCTTCAGAGTCCTTTCAGGTTCTGGATCAATTTCAACAAGAGTGCCTTTATCCTTGCTCCTGCTCATATGAAAGAGAAGAAAACAAGAAAAGAAAGAGGAATCCTCTATGTCACAGTATAGAGACTCCTTTATGTTAGTAGAAAAAGAAAGGGGGAAGAAAGTAGAAGAGGGGATTCGGATATTTAGGTGAAGAGGGGTGAAGAGAAGTGTTAGTAATTAAATAAATAAATAGAATAAGAAAAGAGAGGGAGAATTTCGAAAACAATTTTGAAAAAGGGGTTAGTAATTTTTGAAAATTAGAGATAAGATAGGATTAAAATTTAAAAGAATTTTTGAAAAAGAGATGAGATATTTTTGAAAATTAGAGAGGGAAAAATAGTTAGGTGGTTTTGAAAAAATAAGAAACAAACAAAAAGTCAAAGAGTTAGTTAAAAAAGATATTAAAATCAAAATTTGAAAAGATAAGAAGATAGGAGGTTATATAAGATATTTTGAAATCAAATTTTGAAAAAAGATAAAATTTTTTAAAAAGATAAGATAAAAGATAAAAAGATTTAATTTAAAATTTTAAAATTACTTACTTCACTAACAAGAAACTACAAGATAAGATTCTAGAACTTAAAGATTGAACCTTTCTAAACAAGAAAGTAACAAACTTCAAATTTTTGAATCAATCACATTAATTATTAGTGAATTTTTGAAAATATGATATAAAGATAAGAAAAAGATTTTGAAAATATTTTGAAAAAGATTTTTGAAATTTTCGAAAAAAATAGAAAAAATGAAAAAGATATAATTTTTGAAAAAGATTTTGAAAAGATAAGATTTTTTTTAAAATTGAAAATTTGACTTGACTTGTAAGAAACAACTAATTTTGAAAATTTTTGACTAAGTCAACTCAAATTTTCGAAAATTATGAGAAAAATAAGGAAAATATATTTTTTTGATTTTTGAAATTTTTATTGATGAGAGAGAAAAACAACAAAAATACTCAATGCATGAAATTTTTAGATCAAAACAATGAATGCATGCAAGAATGCTATGAATGTCAAGATGAACACCAAGAACACTTTGAAGATCATGATGAACATCAAGAACATAATTTTGAAAAATTTTTGATGCAAAGAAAACATGCAAGACACCAAACTTAGAAATCTTTAATGCATGGAAAATATGAATGCAAAAGTGCACATAAAAATCAACAAACAACACAAAACAAGAAATCATCAAGATCAAACAAGAAGACTTGTCAAGAACAACTTGAAGATCATGAAGAACACTATGAATGCAGGAGATTTTCGAAAAAAATGCAAGAAAAATTCTAAAAGCATGCAATTGACACCAAACATAAAAATTAACACAAGACTCAAACAAGAAACACAAAATATTTTTTATTTTTATGATCTTCTAATTTTTTTTAATTTAATTTTTTTCGAAAAACATGGTTAGAAAAACGAAAAAGAGAAGAAAAATTTTGAAAAAGATTTTTGAAAAGAAAATTTACCTAATCTGAGCAACAAGATGAACCGTCAGTTGTCCATACTCGAACAATCCCCAGCAACGGGGCCAAAAACTTGGTGGACGAAATTGTGATTCCTTTGTTATTGTATTTTGTAAAATTCATTGCTTTTTCAACTGTGTGGACACAACTCTGTTCAACTTAACCAGCAAGTGTACTGGGTCATCCAAGTAATACCTTACGTGAGTAAGGGTCGATCCCACAGAGATTGTTGGTATGAAGCAAGCTATGGTCACCTTGTAAATCTCAGTTAGGCAGATTATTGGTTTAAATTTGATTAATGGAATAAATAGAAAATAAAAAGGATAGAAATACTTATGTAAATCAATAGTGGGAATTTCAGATAAGTGTATGGAGATGCTGTGCTCCTCTCGTATCTCTACTCTCTTATTACATTCATCCAATCCTTCTTACTCCTTTCCATGGCAAGCTGTATGTAGGGCATCACCATTGTCAATGGCTACATCCCATCCTCTCAGTGAAAATGTTCCTATACTCTATCACAGCACGGCTAATCATCTGTCGGTTCTCAATCAGGTTGGAATAGAATCCCTTGATTCTTTTACGCTTGTTATCACGCCCAGCCTTCAGGAGTTTGAAGCTCGTCACAGTCATTCAATCCCAGAATCCTACTCGGAATACCATAGACAAGGTTTAGACTTTCCGGATCCTCATGAATGCCACCATCTATCTAGCTTATACCACGAAGATTCTGTTGGGGAATCTAAGAGATATGCGCCCGGTCTAAAGTAGAACGGAAGTGGTTGTCAGTCACGTACGTTCATAGGTGAGAATGATGATGAGTGTCACAGATCATCACATTCATCAAAGTTAAGTATCACGTATATCTTGGAATAAGAATAAAAGAGAATTGAATAGAAAGTAATAATAATTGTATTGAAACTTGAGGTACAGCAGAGTTCCACACCCTTAATCTATGGTGTGCAGAAACTCCACTGTTGAAAATACATAAGTAAAAGGTTTAGGCATGGCCGAATGGCCAGCCCCCTAAAACGTGATCAATAGCCTCTTAAGATGAAGAATAATACAAAACTGAGACCAAAGATGTCTAATACAATAGTAACTTATCCTATTTATACTAGACTAGCTACTAGGGTTTACATGAGTAAGTATTTGATGCATAAATTCACTTCCGGGGCCCACTTGGTGTATGTTTGGGCTGAGCTTGATCTATCCACGAGCTGAGGCTTTTCTTGGAGTTGACCTCCAAGTTATAACGTGTTTTGGGCGTTCAACTCCGGATCATGACGTTTTTCTGGCGTTTAACTCCAAACAGCAGCATGTACTTGGCGTTCAATGCCAAGTTACGTCGTCAATTTCCAAATAAAGTATGGACTATTATATATTGCTGGAAAGCTCTGGATGTCTACTTTCCAACGCCGTTAAGAGCGCGCCAAATGAAGTTCTGTAGCTCCAGAAAATCCATTTCGAGTGCAGGGAGGTCAGATTCCAACAGCATCAGCAGTCCTTTTGTCAGCCTTTTTCAGAGTTTTGCTCAAATCCCTCAATTTCAGCCAGAAATTACATGAAATCACAGAAAAACACACAAACTCATAGTAAAGTCCAGAAATGTGAATTTAACATAAAAACTAATGAAAACATCCCTAAAAGTAGCTTGAATTTACTAAAAACTACCTAAAAACAATGCCAAAAAGCGTATAAATTATCCGCTCATCAAAGGTCCAGCTAAAGACAATAAAGAAGCACTTGCTGGGAGGCAACCCAGCCATTACTATAGTTTATTTTTTATTTAAATAATAATTATAGGAGTTAAATAAATTATCATCAGAACTAATTCTCATTTACAGGAATTCACAGAGTTACAGAAAGATTCAGAACGGAAAGCAGAAAAAAGAAGCTCACTAGTTCAAAAATGCCAGTAAGAGAGGTACCGGGCGTTAAACGCCCAAAATAAGCAACTTCTGGGCGTTAAACGCCAGAATCGATGCCATTCTGGGTGTTTAACACCAGAAATACAGCATCCTGGGCGTTTAGAAAAATGCCTAGTGATAAAGACGTTCTGGCGTTTAATGCCAGCCAAGGGTACCTGGCTGGGCATTAAATGCCCAAAACAAGCAGCAAATGGGTGTTAAACGCCCAAAACAAGCAGTGTTTGGGCGTTTAACGCTAGGAATGTGGAGGGGAGGTAATTTTGTTTTCCAACCCAATTTTTTTAAATTTTTATGTTTTCATCCATAATTTCTTGCATAAACATATTTCAAATCCTCATCTCTTCAATTTCAAATTTCAAAAAAATTTATAACTCTTAATCCTAAAATTCTTTTCTTATTTTCAAATCTTTTTCAAAATTCATATATCTTTTTAATTTCTTTTCAAATCTTTTTCAAAATTTATATATCTTGTTACTATCTTTTCAAATTCAGATTTATCTTTTTCAAAACTCTCTCCTATCTTTTCAATTTTAAAATTACATCTTTTGCCTATCATAATTATCTTCTTACAAATCATATCTTCTATCATATCATTTTCAAAAATTTTCGCACCCACCCCTTCCTTTTAAATTAACATCCGGCCACCCCCTCTCCTCCACAATTCGAATTTGGCTCTCCTCCTTCTCCTCTCCTTTCCTTTCTTTTGCTTGAGGACAAGAAAACCTCTAAATTTGGTGTGTTTTGTGTGATCACTGAGCTAAGACTCACTAAGATCATGGCTCCTAAGGGAAAACAAACCACTTCAAGAGGCAAGAAAGAGAATAATCCAAGACCACTTTGGAATCAAGAGATGTTCTTAACCAAGGAACATTCAGACCATTACCATAAAAGAATGGGTCTAAGGTTAGTGATCCCAGAAGTAAAATTCGATCTGAAAGAAGACAAATATCTAGAGATCCAAGAGTAAATTTGAAACAGAGGCTGGGAAATCCTAGCCAATCCTGAGACAAAAGTGGGTAGAAATATGGTTCAGGAATTCTACTCAAATATGTGGCAAACAGAGAGGCAGAGAATGACTGGAACCACTTTTTATACCTTTCAAACCATGGTCAGAGGGAAGATGATTTACTTCCACCTTGACAAGATAAGAGAGGTCTTCAAGCTGCCTCAACTACAAGATGATCCAGAATCCTTTAATAGGAGAATGGTGTGTGATGATAAGCGCTTGGACCAAATTCTAGAAGATATATGCATCCCTGGAACCAATTGGACAACTAGCACAAAAGGTGTTCCAAATCAACTCAAGAGAGGGATCTCAAACCAATTGCTAGGGGCTGGCTGGATTTTATTGGGCGTTCTATACTACTTACCAGCAACCACTCCGAAGTCACTATCAAGAGAGCAGTGATGATCCATTGCATAATGCAAGGAAACAAAGTGGAAGTTCATCAACTGATTTCTTGTGAGCTCAACACAATTTCAAATAAGAACTCCAAGGACGCCAAATTGGCTTATCCAAATTTTATTTCTCTGCTATGTAAAGAGGCTGGGGTGAAGATGGGAGTAGATGAGTTCATCCCAGTCGAACATCCAATCACCAAGAAGTCAATGGAGGGACAACAAGTACAAGAAAACTCTATCAAAAAGAGGGTGCAGGAGTTTCTCCCAGAAATCTCTCAGATTGACTACTGGACCCACCTAGAAGCATCTGTCACTAAGCTGCAAGAAACTATGGATCAACTCAAGGAAGAACAGCAGAAACAAAATTTTATGATCTGCAAACTGCTTAAGGAACAGGAGAAGCAAGGGCGTGAACTACAGGAGCTAAAACGTCAGAAGCTTTCTCTTGAAGGTCCAGACAACCCACAAATTGAAGGAGCATCCATCTCCCAAAATAAAGGTTGTTGAATCCTAATCTTAATTCTGTGATAACTTCTGCTATTAGAAATCCATCTTAGGAGTCATATGAGTAGTAGTAATTAGTATTTTTATTTTTATTTTTATCATCTCCAAGTAAGCTATAATCTATTTTTCTCATCATCATTAAACATGAATAAAATAGCAGATATTTTTAGAATAAGGAGGAAATTTTTTGGAGTTCTTAATAAGAAAAATTCAAATTATTTATATGTGGTGGCAACACTTTTTGTCTTCTGAATGAATGCTTAAACAGTGCATATTTTTTATCTTGTTATTTATGAATGTTAAAACTGTTGGCTCTTGAAAGAATAATGAGAAAGAGAAATGTTATTGATAATCTGAAAAATCATAAAATTGATTCTTGAAGCAAGAAAAAGCAATGAAAAAAAAAGGAGAAAAACAAAAAGAAAAACAAAAAACCAATAGCCCTTAAAACTAAAAGGCAAGGGTAAAAAGGATCCAAGGCTTTGAGCATCAATGGATAGGAAGGCCTAAAGGAATAAAATCCTGGCCTAAGCAGCTGAACCCAGCTGTCCCTAACCATGTGCTTGTGGCATGCAGGTCCAAGTGAAAAGCTTGAGACTGAGTGGTTAAAGTCGTGATCCAAAAGAGTGTGCTTAAGAACTCTGGACACCTATAATTGGGGACTATAGCAAAGCTGAGTCACAATTTGAAAAGGTTCACCCAATTATGTGTCTGTGGCATTTATGTATCCGGTGGTAATACTGGAAGACAAAGTGCTTAGGGCCACGGCCAAGACTCATAAAGTAGCTGTGTTCAAGAATCAACATACTAAACTAGGAGAATCAATAACATTATCTGAATTCTGAGTTCCTATGGATGCCAATCATTCTAAATTTCAAGGGATGAAGTGAGATGCCAAAACTGTTCAGAAGCAAAAAGCTACTAGCCCCGCTCATCTAATTAGAATTGAGCTTCATGTAAAACTTTGAGATTGCCTCTTAATCCTCGTACTATCCTATTTTATTTATCTAGTAGCTTGGGGACAAGCAACAGTTTAAGTTTGGTATTGTGATGAGCGGATATTTTATACGCTTTTTGGGGGGTGGTTTAATATAGTTTTTAGTAGGATCTAGCTACTTTTTAGTATATTTTTATTAGTTTTTTTGCAAAAATCACATTTCTGGACATTACTATGAGTTTGTGTGTTTTCTGGGATTTCAGAAATTTTCTGGCTGAAATTGAGGGACCTGAGCAAAAATCTGATTCAGAGGTTGATAAAGGACTACTGATGTTGTTGGATTCTGAACTCCCTACACTCGAAGTGGAATTTTTGGAGCTACAAAAATTCAAATGGTGCGATCTTAATTGCGTTGAAAATTAGAGATCCAGGGCTTTCCAACAATATATAATAGTCCATACTTTGCTCAAGTTTAGATGACGCAAACTGGTGTTTAACGCCTGCTTTCTGCCCTATTCTGGCGTCAAACGCCAGAAACAAGTTACAAACCAGAGTTAAACGCCAAAAACAGGTTACAAACTGGCGTTTGACTCCAAGAATAGCCAATGCACATGAAAACTTCAATGCTCAGCCCCAGCACACACCAAGTGGGACCCATGAGTGGATTTCTGCACTCTCTATCTTAGTTTACTCATTTTCTGTAAACCATAGGTTACTAATTGAGTATAAAAACTACTTTTAGAGATTTATTTTGTACCTCATGACATTTTTACATCTGAAATTGTACCTTTGACGGCATTAGTCTCTAAACCCAATGGTTGGGGGTGAGGAGTTCCGCAGCGTCTCAATGAATTAATGCAAGTCTTTCTGTTTTCTATTCAATCTCGCTTGTCTCTATTCTAAGATATTCATTCGCACTTCAACATGATGAATGTGATGATCTGTGACACTCATCACCATTCTCAACCTATGAACACGTGCCTAACAGCCACTTCCGTTCTACCTTAGATTGAATGTATATCTCTTGGATTTCTGGTTCATGAGTTTGACTGTCTCTCCTGACAACAGAGCTTTCAATCCGTGAGTCTAGAGTCTTCGTGGTATAAGCTAGAACCAATTGGCAACATTCCTGAGATCCGGAAAGTCTAAATCTTGTCTGTGGTATTCCGAGTAGGATCCGGAAAGGGATGACTGTGATGAGCTTCAAACTCATGAATGCGGGGCGTGGTGACAGACGCAAAAGGATCAATGGATCCTATTCCAACATTCATGAGAACCAACAGATGATTAGCCATGTACATGGACCCTTTTCACTGAGAGGACGGCTGGTAGCCGTTGACAACGGTGATCCACCAACATACAGCTTGCCATGGAAGGAGACCTCCGTGCGTGAAGAAGAAGACAGTAGGAAAGCAGAAATTTAGAAAACAAAGCATCTCCAAAACTCCAACCCATTCTCTATTACTGTATAACAAGTAATTATATAATGTTCTTTTATTTTTCGCAATTAAAACTAAAAACCCTATTGATATCCTGACTAAGAATAATAAGATAACCATAGCTTGCTTCAAGCCGGCAATCTCCGTGGGATCAACCCTTAGTCACGTAAGGTATTACTTGGACGACCCAGTGCACTTGCTGGAAAGTTGTGCAGAATTATAAAGTGTGATTGTAATTTTCGTGCACCAGAAGTCCTAACCAATCCCATCCAAGAGGTTGGGATCTTAATAGTGCAAGAGTTCTATGGTAATGCATGGGTCACCTAAAAACCATGACATTAATGTGAACCCAAATCCTAAGAATTAGAGCACCATGGTCCGAGGGAGAATTTTAGATTTTAGCCCGAAACATGTGAGGATGGCGTTCAACTTACCCTTGATGCGAGGAGATCCACATCCTTACACTAGAAAAGTCTACTTTGATCAAAGATTGGATCAAGTGCTCTCAGACATCTGTGTGGAAGGAGCACAGTGGAAAAGGGATTCCCAAGGCAAGCCTGGTGCACGAAATCGTAAATCACACTTTTCACAATTCGTACCACTAACCAGCAAGTGCACTGGGTCGTCCAAATAATACCTTATGTGAGTAAGGGTCGAATCCCACGGAGATTGCTGGCTTGAAGCAAACTATGGTTATCTTGTAAGTTTTAGTCAGGATAATAATAATTCTCAGTTTTGATTGGTAGTAAATAAAAAGCATGGATTAAATAATACTTGTTATGCAGTAATGGAGAATATGTTGGAGTTTTGGAGATGCTTAGTCTTTTGAATCTTTGCTTTTCCCCTGTCTTCTTCTTCACACACGCAAGGTTCCTCCTATGGAAAGTTGTGTGTTGGTGGATCACCATTGTCAACGGCTACCATCGGTCCTCTCAGTGAAAATGGTCCAGGTGCGCTGTCACCGCATGGCTAATCATCTGTCGGTTCTCACTCATGCTGGAATAGGATCCATTGATCCTTTTACGTCTGTCATTACGCCCAACCCTTGTGAGTTTGAAGCTCGTCACAGTCATTCAATCCCTGAATCCTACTTGGAATACCACAGACAAGGTTTAGACATTTCGGATTCTCAAGAATGCTACCAATGGATTCTAGCTTATACCACGAAGATTCTGATTAAGGAATCCAAGAAATACTCATTCAATCTAATGTAGAACAGAGGTGGTTGTCAGGCACGTGTTCATAGGTTGAGAATGGTGATGAGTGTCACGGATCATCACGTTTATCAAATTGAAGTGCGAATGAATATCTTTGATAGAAACAAGCATGTTTGAATAGAAAACAGAAATAATTGCATTAATCCATCGAGACACAGCAGAGCACCTCACCCCCAACAATGGAGTTTAGAGACTCATGCCGTCAAAGAGTACAAAGTTCAGATCTAAAAATTTCATGAGGTATAGAATAAATCTCTAAAAGTTGTTTAAATACTAAACTAGTAACCTAGGTTTACAGAAAATGGGGTTGAGATTTGAGCTTTTCACGTGTCTGGGCTGTTTCTGGAGTTAAACGTCAGGTTGTAACCTGTTTTGGGCGTTTAACTTCAATTTGCAACCTTTTTCTGGCGTTTAACGCCAAAATGGAACATGGAACTGGCGTTAAATGCCAGTTTACTTCATTTATCTTCGAGCAAAGTATGGACTATTATATATTGCTGGAAAGCCCTGGATGTCTACTTTCCAACCCAATTGAGAGCGCGCCAATTGGACTCCTGTAGCTCTAAAAAATCTATTCCGAGTACGGGGAGGTCAGAATCCAACAACATCAGCAGTCCTTTTTCAGCCTGAATCAGATTTTTGCTCAGCTCCCTCAATTTCAGTCAGAAAATACCTGAAATCACAAAAAAAACACACAAACTCATAGTAAAGTCTAGAAATATGAATTTTTCCTAAAAACTAATAAAAATATACTAAAAACTAACTAAAAGATACTAAAAACTACATGAAATTACCCCCAAAAAGCGTATAAAATATCCGCTCATCACAACACCAAACTTAAACTGTTGCTTGTCCCCAAGCAACTAGATATATAAAATAGGATAAAAAAAAACCAGGAAGCAATAATATCTTTGAGTTTTAAGTGAAGCTCAGATTCTAATTAGATGAGCGGGACTAGTAGCTTTTTGCTTTCGAACAGTTTTGCCATCTCACTTTATCCTTTGAAATTCAGAATGATTGGAATCCATAGGAACTCAGAATTCAGATAGTATTATTGATTCTTCTAGTTTAGTATGTTGATTCGTGAACACAGCTACTTTATGAGTTTTGGCCGTGGCCCTAAGCACTTTGTTTTCCAGTATTACCACCAGATACATAAATGCCACAGACACATAACTGGGTGAACCTTTTCAGATTGTGACTTAGCTTTGCTAAAGTCCCCAATTAGAGGTGTCCAGAGTTCTTAAGCACACTCTTTTACTTTTGATCACGACTTTAACCACTCATTCTCAAGCTTTTTACCTGGACCTTCATGACACAAGCACATGGTTAGGGACAGCTTGATTTAGCCGCTTAGGCCAAGATTTTATTCCTTTATGCCCTCCTTTCCATTGATGCTCAAAGCCTTGGATCCTTTTTGCCCTTGCCTTTTGGTTTAAAGGGCTATTGGCTTTTTCTGCTGCTTCTTTTTTCACTGCTTTTTCTTGCTTCAAGAATCAATTTCATGATTTTTCAGATCATCAATAACATTTCTCTTGTTCATCATTCTTTCAAGAGCCAACAATTTTAACATTCATAAAATTCAATATAAAAAATATGCACTGTTCAAGTATTCATTCAAAAAACAAAAAGTATTACCACCACATATAAATAATTAGAATTTTCCTTATTAAAAACTGGAAAAAATATTGCCTCCTTATTCTAAAAATCTGCTATTTTATTCATGTTTGATGATGATGAGAAAAATAAATTATAGCTTAATTGGAGATAAAATCAAAGTAGAGATACTGATTACTACTACTCATATATAACTTCTAAGGTAAATTCCTAATAAGAATAATTATCACAGAGTTAAGGCAAAGATTAGGACTCAACAACCTTTAGTTTGGGAGATGATAGGTGCTCCTTCAACCTGTGGGGTGTTTGGTTCTTCAAGAGACAGATTCTGGCGCTTCAGCTCCTGTATCTCCGAATATTTGTCTTCTTTCAGATCGAATTTAACTTCCAGGATCACTGATCTCAGACCCATTATTTTGTGGTAATGGTCTGCATGTTCTTTAGTTAAGAACTTCTCTTAATTCCAAAGTGGTTTTGGAATATTCTCTTTCTTGCCTCTTGAAGTAGTTTATTTTCCCTTAGGTGCCATGATCTTGATGAGTTTTAGCTCAGTGATCATGGAAAAAAACACCAAACTTACAGTTTTGCTTGTCCTCAAGCAAAAGAAAGGAAAGGAGAGGAATAGAAGGAGAGGCAATTTTGAAAATTCATAGATATTATGAGATTTTTAAAAAAGATAACTTTGAATTTTAAAAGATAATATGATGAGTTTGAAAAAGATTTGAGAAGAAATTAAAAAGATTTGAAAAGAATTCAAAAAGATAGATGAGTTTTGAAAAAGATTTGAAAAGAGATTGAAGAAGAATGAAGAAATATTTTTAGGATTAAAATTTTTTTTTTGCATTTTGAAGTTGAAAGTTGAGAATTTGTAACATGTTTATGCAAGAAATCATAAATTGAAACATGAAAAATGGAAAAAAATTTGAAGTGAAAACGAAATTACCTCCTCCCCACAATCCTGGCATTAAACACCCAGGAGATGCTTTCTTTGGGCGTTGAATGCCCAGTCCTTGCTTGTTTTGGGCGTTTAACGCCCACTTGCTGCTTCTTTCTAGCGTTAAACACCAAAAACCTTCCTTACTGGCGTTTTTGCGCTAGTGATGTCCTTTTCTCTGTGATTCCTCTGCTTTATGTCCTGAACCATTATTTCTCTATATCATTCACTGAAATGTATTATCTAATTTAGAATTAAAATTACAAATAAAATAAACTCGTGACTGGGTTGCCTTCCAGCAAGCGCTTCTTAACTGTCTTTAGCTGGACTATTACTGGGCTTTTAATCTAGTCTACAATGTCTGCAAACCACGGAGCTTTATTAATAGCAAACAATTGCTCATTCGGTAAGGTTTTAGAGATCTCAGTAGGAGGGAGGGATGCTCCTGCTACTGGTTTTATCTGAGACAAGTGATCAACTACTTGATTTTCTGTCCCTTTTATGTCTCTTATTTCTATATCAAACTCTTGTAGAAGCAACACCCATCTTATGAGTCTGGATTTTGAATCCTGCTTTGTGAGTAAATATTTAAGAGCAGCATGGTCAGTGTACACAATCACTTTTGATCCTACTAAATAAGATCTGAATTTGTCAATGGCATAAACCACTGCAAGCAATCCCTTTTCTATGGTTGTGTAGTTCTTCTGCGCATCATCTAGAATACGGCTGCTATAATAAATGACGTGCAGAAGCTTATCATGCCTTTGTCTCAATACTGCACCAATGGCATGGTCACTATCATCACACATTAGTTCGAATGATAATGCCTAGTTTGGTACAGAAATGATTGGTACTATGACCAACTTAGCTTTCAAAGTCTCAAAGGCCTACAAACACTCTTTGTCAAAGACAAATGGTGTATCAGCAGCCAGCAGATTGCTCAGAGGTTTTGCGATTTTCGAAAAATCCTTAATAAACCTCCTATAGAATGCTGCGTGCCCCAGAAAGCTTCTGATTGCCTTAACATTAGCAGGTGGTGGTAATTTCTCAATTACCTCTACCTAAGCTTTATCCACCTCTATTCCCTTGTTTGAAATTTTGTGCCCAAGGACAATTCCTTCAGTCACCATAAAGTGACATTTCTCCCAGTTTAAAACTAGCTTAGTCTCTTGGCACCTCTTTAGAACAAGTGCTAGATGGTCAAGACAGGAGCTGAATGAGTCTCCAAATACTGAAAAGTCATCCATGAAGACTTCCAGAAATTTTTCCACCATATCAGAGAAAATAGAGAGCATGCACCTTTGAAAGGCTGCAGGTGCATTGCACAGACCAAATGGAATCCTTCTGTATGCAAATACTCCAGATGGACATGTGAATGCTGTTTTCTCTTGATCCTAGGGATCTACTGCAATTTGGTTATAACCTGAATATCCATCCAGAAAGTAGTAGTAATCATGACCTGCTAGTCTTTCTAGCATCTGGTCTATAAATGGTAAAGAAAAATGATCCTTTCTGGTAGCTGTATTGAGCCTTTTGTAATCAATACACATACGCCACCCTGTAACTGTTCTTGTAGGAACCAGTTCATTTTTTCATTATGAATCACTGTCATGCCACCCTTCTTAGGGACAACTTGGACAGGGCTTACCAAGGGGCTATCAGAAATAGGATAAATAATCCCAGCCTCTAGTAATTTAGTGACCTCCTTCTGCACCACCTCCTTCATGGCTGGATTCAGCCGCCTTTGTGGTTGAACCACTGGCTCAGCGTCATCCTCCAGTAGGATCTTGTGCATGCATCTGGCTGGGCTAATGCCCTTAAGATCACTGATGGACCACCCAAGAGCTGTCTTGTGTGTCCTCAGCACTTGAATTAGTGCTTCCTCTTCCTGTGGCTCTAAGGTAGAGCTTATGATTACAGGAAAAGTGTCACCTTCTCCCAGAAATGCATATTTCAGGGATGGTGGTAATCGTTTGAGCTTGGGTTTAGGAGGTTTCTCCTCTTCCTGAAGGATTTTCAGAGGTTCTATTATTCTCTCTGGTTCCTCCAAATCAGGCTGAGCATCTTTAAAGATATCCTTTAGCTCTGATTCAAGACTCTCAGTCATATTGACCTCTTCCACCAGAGAGTCAATAATATCAATGCTCATGCAGTCGTTTGGGGTGTCTGGATGCTGCATAGCTTTGACAACATTCAACTTAAACTCGTCCTCATTGACTCTCAGGGTTAATTCCCCTTTTTGGACGTCAATGAGGGTTCGTCCAGTTGCTAGGAAAGGTCTTCCTAGAATGAGGGTTGCACTCTTGTGCTCCTCCATTTCCAGCACCACAAAGTCAGTGGGAAAAGCAAATGGCCCAACCTTGACAATCATGTCTTCAATCACGCCTGATGGGTATTTAATGGAGCCATCAGCAAGTTGGAGACATATCCGGGTTGGTTTGACTTCTTCAGTCAAACCAAGCTTTTTGATAGTGGATACGGGTATTAGGTTGATACTTGCTCCAAGATCACATAGAGCTTTCTTGGTACAAGTACCCTCTAATGTGCATGGTATCGTGAAGCTTTCGTGATCTTTAAGCTTCTTTAGTAAGCTTTTCAGAATGACTGCACTGCATTCTTCAGTGAGGTAAACTTTTTCAGTTTCTCTCCAATCCTTCTTACGACTTAAGATCTCTTTCATGAACTTAGCATAAGAGGGTATTTGCTCAAGTGCCTCTGCAAACGGAATCTTTATTTCAAGAGTCCTGTGATAGTCTGCAAAGTGAGAAAATTTCTTATCCTGTTTCGCTTGGCGGAGTTTCTGAGGATAAGGCATTTTGGCTTTGTATTCCTCAACCTTAGTTGTTGCAGGTCTATTTCCTACAGATGTGGTTGGAAAAGCCTTTTTAGAGGGGTTGCTATCAGCACTTGTATGTGTCTGATCCCTCACTGGCGTTTGAATGCTAGGGTTGGAAGCTGGATTGGCATTGGACGCCAACTCCTTACCTATTTCTGGCGTTTGAACGCCATAACTAAGCTTCCCTTGGGCGTTTAACACTAACTCCTTTCCTGTTTGTGGCATTTCAACGCCAGAACTGAGCATGGGTTGGGCGTTTAACACCAGCTATCCACCCTTTTCTGGCGTTTAAGCGCCAGAATTATTCCTCTCTGGGCTCTTACTGTCCTCAGAGGGATTTTGGGTAGCAGTTTGTTCATTTTTTGGCTTCCTGCTGCCTTGAAGTGGGGTATTTAATGTTTTCCCACTTCTTAATTGAACTGCTTGGCACTCTTCTGTTATTTGTTTTGATAACTGCTGTTCTGTTTGCTTCAGCTGTACTTCCATATTCATATTAGCCATTCTTGTGTCTTGTAGTATCTCCTTGAATTCGGCTAGCTGTTTTGTTAGAAAATCTAATTGCTGATTAAATTCAGTAACTTGTTCTATAGGACTGAGTTCAGCAGTTACTATTTTAGCCTCTTCTTTTATGGAAGGTTCACTACTTAGGTACAGATGCTAATTTCTGGCAACTGTATCAATGAGCTCTTGAGCTTCTTCAATTATCTTTCTCAAGTGTATAGATCTACCAGCTTAGTGGTCCAAGGACATCTGAGCTTTCTCTGTAAGCCCATAATAGAAGATGTCTAACTGCACCCACTCTGAAAATATTTCAGAGGGGCATTTTCTTAGCATCTCTCTATATCTCTCCCAGGAATCATAAAGAGATTCATTATCTCCTTGTTTAAAGCCTTGGATGTTCAGCCTTAGCTATGTCATCCGTTTTGGAGGGAAATATTGATTCAGGAATTTTTCTGATAGCAGTTTCCATGTCCTTATCTAACCTTAGGTTGGTTATTTAACCACCTTTTAGCTTGGTCTTTTATAGCAAATGGAAATAGTAATAATCTGTAGACATCCTGATCTACTTCCTTATCATGTACTGTGTCAGCAATTTGTAAAAACTGTCCCAGAAACTCTGTAGGTTCTTCCTGTGGAAGACCGGAATACTGGCAACTTTGCTAAACCATGATAATGAGCTGAGAATTCAACTCAAAACTACTGACTCTGATGGAGGGTATACAGATACTACTCCCATATGAAGCAGTAGTTGGGTTAGCATATGACCCCAGAGTCCTTCTGGACTGTTCATTTCCACTTAGGTCCATGATGGAGAAAGGGAGATGACATGGATTTATTTTATTTATTTTATTATATAAAACAATTTTTGAAATAATAAAATAAAATAAAATAAAAACTACAATAAAAATAAAAAAATATTTGAAAATATTTTATGAGGATTTTCGAAAAAGTGAGGAGAGAGAAAGTGGTTATGATATTTTTGAAAAAGATATGATTTTAAAAACTTGACAGCTAAGATATGATAAGATAAAATTTTAAAATTGAAATCTGAATTTTTATGAAAAATTTTGAAAAATTTGCTTAAAAATGGTTAAAAGAGATATTTTTTTTTTAATTTTATTATGAAAGAGAAAAACACACAAAAGACACAAGACTTAAAATTTTTAGATCCAATGCTTCTTGTTTTCGAAAATTTTGGAGGAAAAACACCAAGGCACACCAAACTTAAAAAATTTTAAGATCAAAACAGAAAGAAGACTCAAGAACACCTTGAAGACTTACAAGAACAACAAGAACAAAAGAAAGAACACCAAACTTAAAATTTTTAGAAAACCAAAATAAAATTTTTGAAAATTAAAGAAAATTAACATGAAAGAACACCAAACTTAAAATTTGGCACAACATTTAAACAAAGAAAAATTATTTTTGTAAAGGTTTTAAAAGGAAGATACCCAATTACCAAGAACACAAGCACCACGCTATAGCCAACTGAGCTATAAATTTAACGTGTTTTAATAAGGTATTTAATAAATAAAAATTCTTTGAAAACTGATATTTTGAAAAAGCACAAGAAAAACAAGAAAAGACACAGAACAAGAAATACTAAAGATCAAACAAGAAAAATTGACAACAACAATTTGAAGATCAGGGAAGAACAAAGAACATGCAATTCGAAAATTGAAAAACAAAAAAAGCATGTAATTGACACCAAACTTAAAACATGACACTAAACTCACAGAAAAAGTAAAGTTTAATAAAGAAAAATAATATTTTTGAAAAAAATTTTTGAAAAGAAAATAAAAGACTCTGACCCAAAAGACAAAATTTTTCTAATCTAAGCAACAAGATTCACCGTCAGTTGTTCAAACTCGAACAATGCCCGGCAATGGTGCCAAAAACTTGGTGCATGAAATTGTAAATCACACTTTTCACAATTCGTACCACTAACCAGCAAGTGCACTGGGTCGTCCAAGTAATACCTTATGTGAGTAAGGGTCGAATCCCACGGAGATTGTTGGCTTGAAGCAAGCTATGGTTATCTTGTAACTCTTAGTCAGGATAATAATAATTCTCAGTTTTGATTGGTAGTAAATAAAAAGCATGGATTAAATAATACTTGTTATGCAGTAATGGAGAATATGTTGGAGTTTTGGAGATGCTTAGTCTTTTGAATCTTTGCTTTCCCCTTGTCTTCTTCTTCACGCATGCAAGGTTCCTCCTATGGCAAGCTGTGTATTGGTGGATCACCGTTGTCAATGGCTATCATCCGTCCTCTCAGTGAAAATGGTCCAGGTGCGCTATCACCGCACGGCTAATCATCTGTCGGTTCTCACTCATGTTGGAATAGGATCCGTTGATCCTTTTGCGTTTGTCACTATGCCCAACCCTTGTGAGTTTGAAGCTCGTCACAGTCATTCAATCCCTGAATCCTACTCGGAATACCACAGACAAGGTTTAAACTTTCTGGATTCTCAAGAATGCTGCCAATGGATTCTAGCTTATACCACGAAGATTCTGATTAAGGAATCCAAGAGATACTCATTCAATCTAATGTAGAAGGAGGTGGTTGTCAGGCACACATTCATAGGTTGAGAATGGTGATGAGTTTCACGGATTATCACATTTATCATATTGAAGTGCGAATGAATATCTTAGATAGAAACAAGCGTGTTTGAATAGAAAACAAAAATAATTGCATTACTCCATCGAGACACAACAGAGCTCCTCACCCCCAACAATAGAGTTTAGAGACTCATGCCGTCAAAGAGTACAAAGTTAAGATCTAAAAATGTCATGAGGTATAGAATAAATCTCTAAAAGTTGTTTAAATACTAAACTAGTAACCTAGGTTTACAGAAAATGAGTAAACTAAGATAGATAGTGCAGAAATTCACTTATGGGGCCCACTTGGTGTGTGCTGGGGCTGAGACTTGATCTTTTCACATGCCTGGGCTGTTTTTGGAGTTAAACGTCAGGTTGTAACCTGTTCTGGGTGTTTAACTCCAATTTGCAACCTGTTTCTGGCGTTTAACGCCAAAATGGAACATAAAACTGGCGTTAAACACCAGTTTAAACGCCAGTTTAAGTCATTTATCTTCGAGCAAAGTCTGGACTATTATATATTGTTGGAAAGCCCTAGATGTCTACTTTCTAAACCAATTGAGAGCGCGCCAATTGGACTGTTGTGGCTCCAAAAACTCCATTCCGACTGCAGGGAGGTCAGAATCCAACAGCATCAATAGTCCTTTTTCAGCCTGAGTCAGATTTTTGCTCAACTCCCTCAATTTCAGCCAGAAAATACCTGAAATCATAGAAAAAATACACAAACTCATAGTAAAGTCCAGAAATATGAATTTTGCCTAAAAACTAATAAAAATATACTAAAAACTAACTAAAACATACTAAAAACTACATGAAATTACCCCCAAAAGCATATAAAATATCCGCTCATCAAAGCGCATTCAACTAAGGAGGCTTGACCTCAAGCCTATAGCTAGAGGATGGTTGGAATTCATCCAACGCTCTATCATCTCCACTAGCAACCGGTTAGAAGTGACTATTGAAAGAGCGATCATGCTCCATTGCATCATGATTGGAAGTGAGGTGGAAGTACATGAGGTGATCCCTCAAGAATTGTACAAGATAGCTGAAAAGCTATCCACCAAAGCAAGGTTGGTATTCCCTCACCTCATTTGCCATCTATGCAATTCAGCTAGAATTGTCATAAAGGGAGATATCTCTATTGAGGAGGATAAGCCCATCACTAAGAAGAGGATGGAGCAAACTAGAGAGCATGCATATAAACCTGTGTAACTGCCTCATCATTAGATCCCTGAGATGCCTCAAGGGATGTATTTTCCTCCTCAAATCTATTGGGATCAATGGCATACTTCTATGAGAGAATTAAGCTCTAACATGAATCAGTTGAGGATGGAGCATCAAGAGCATTCAACCATCCTCAATTAAATTAGAGAATATCAAAAGGCTATGAGGGAAGAACAACAAAGGCAAAGGAGTGACATTGAAGAGATCAAGCACTACATTGGATCCTCAAGGAGGAGTAGTAGCCGCCACCATTAAAGGTGGATTCATTCTCATTAATCCCCTCTCCTTATGTCATTTTTTTCAGTTTTCTGTTATGTTGTATTGTCTGTTTTCTTGTTCTTATTGCATGATCATTTCCATCTATGTCTTAAAGTTATAAAATGTTCCATATATCTCTCATCTTGCTTAAAAGAAAATTTTAATTGAAAAGAATTGAGAGATACATAAATTTCAAGTTATATAATAAGAATAGTTCAATTATTTTGATGTGGTGGCATTGCTTTTGTTTTTTGAGTGAATGAATAAATAGTGCATATTTGAAGTTGAAATTTTAGAATGTTGGCTCTTGAAAGAATGATGGAAAAGAAAAAGTATTATTAGTAATCTGAAAAATCCAAAAATTGATTCTTGAAGCAAAAAAAAAAAGGCAGCAAAAAGGAAAAGAAAAAGCATGTTGCAAAAGAAAAAAAATTATATAAATATATGCATGCAAAAAAAATAATAAAATGGCAAAAAAAGATAAAATGAAAAAAAATAAAAATCAGAAAAAGCCAATAACCCTTTAAACCAAAAGGCAAGAGAAAAAAGCCAATAACCCTTTAAACCAAAAGGCAAGGGTGAAAGGATCTAAAGATCCTAAGAGTGTGCTTAAGAACTCTGGACACTTCTATCTAGGGATTCTAACAAACCTGAATCACAATCCGAAAGGGTTCACCCAGTTAAAGTGTCTGTGGCATTTATGTATCTGTTAGTAATATTGGAAAACAAAGTGCTTAGGGTCAAGGCCAAGACTCTGAAAGCTGTGTTCAAGAATAAAAAAGAAATGAACTAGGAGAGTCAATAATATCATCTGGATTTTAAGTTCCTAAAGAGACCAACATTTCTGAGTTTCAATGGACAGTGAGATGCCAAAACTATTTAGAAGCAAAAAGCTACTAAGTCCCGCTCATCTAATTGAAACTAAGCTTCATTGGAAACTCTGAGATTTATTGTACCTTACTCTTCTTTTTATCCTACTGTGTTTTTAGTTGCTTGGCGACAAGTAATAGTTTAAGTTTGGTGTTATGATGAGCGGATATTTTATGAGCTTTTGGCATCATTTTCATATAGTTTTTAGCATGTTTTGTTTAATTTTTATTATATTTTCATAAGTTTTAATGTAAATTTTACATTTTTGGATTCTACTATGTTTGTGTGTTTTTATGCAATTTCAGGTATTTTCTGGCTGAAATTGAGGAGCTGGAGCAAAAGTCTGATTCAGAGACAGAGAAAGCATTACAGATGTTGTCCAAATTTGACCTCCTTGCACTCAAAAGAGCTTTTCTAGAGCTACAGAAGCCCAAATGTGGCGTTCTCAACAACTATGGAAGGCTGACTTCTAGATCTTTCCAACAATATATAATAGTCCATACTTTACTTCAGAATTGCAGGTACAAAACTGGCGTCTAATGCCAGCCTCCTGCTCTAGTCCAAGCATTCAGCGCCCAAAGGAGGAGACCAGCATCCAAATGCCCAAAGAGGACCCCCTAGCCAGCGTTCAATGCCCTAAAGGCCTCATAGCACATGGATATCATCAAAGCTTAGCCCAAACACTCATCATGTGGGCCTCAGAAGTGGATTTTAGCACTAAAAAGAATGTTTTACACTTCTCATGTAATCCTTAGTCATTAGTTTAGTATTTAAAGGATATTTTACATAATCATACGAGGATTTTATGCCATATTTTCATTTATCATTGTGTTTTCAGTCAGTATGAATTTCTAAACCTCTTAGGTTGAGGGGAGGAGCCCTGCTAAGTTTTATGGATTAATAAAAGTATTACTATTTTCCTTCAATCCGTGTTTGATTCAAATCTAAGATGTATCTTCGTTCTTCAACTTGATAAACGGGATGACCCGTGACAATCATCTTCGTTCTTCACACTAAGACCGCATGCCTGACAACCACCCATGTTCTTCTTGGGTTCGTGTGAATACGTAACTAGAAAGCATCGAACCGCCAGCTTGATTATACATCTCTTAGACAGCTAATCCACGACTTCGTTAGGGACTTCTCGAGACACCAGTTCAGCCGGGGTATGGGGAGATTAGGGTCTCTGTTGTAGAGGCTAGAATCCAAAGGTGTAGCATTCTCTGATCCGGAGGATCCGACATTGTCTGTGGCATTTTGAGTAGGATCATTAAGGAGAATGGACTGTAGGAGCTTCCCCCTCAATCAGAATGGATCCACACTAACCCTGGGGTTTAGATCTGGAGAAGATTGGCGACCGCGATCGTACGACGTTGATCACATACAGCCTGTCATAGAAGAAATCATTCACAATTGAAGAAGATAGTAAGACCAAAGTTAACCCAAAAGGACAAAGCATCTCTAAGCCTTAACCATCTTCTTATCACTGGTTACATTCTAATTCACAAAGTATTTATGCTCTATTTCACTTTTATGCATTCAAATCCAACAACTCTTCTATCCGCCTGACTAAGATCTACAAGATAATCATAACTTGCTTCAAACCACAATCCTCGTGGGATTGACCCTGACTCGCTCAGGTATTACATGGATGACCCAGTGCACTTGCTGGTACAGTTGTATAAAATGTGGGGATTCGTGCACCACTCATCTCAAGTCAAGATCCCATTTATGTTTTGAATCATACATACACATCAATCACTTTCAACCTTTACTTGTTCATACTACATAGATAGTTCTTTAATTAGTTTTTTGGTTCATTAGTTGCAATTTTGATTGTTCTTTTATTTCTTTAATTATTCATTTTTTACTGAAAATCCCCCTTATTTGACACCACCAAAATTATACACTTGTGGTTATAAATTTCTTAGGAACTGTGATTCTATTCTCGAATTACATTTTTTAGTTGCGAATCACCTTATCCCTTGAGGCTATACATGTAACATTAAATTCCATCTTTCCTCCCTTGTGAAAAAGAAAATTTCTTAACCGATGATCCGGTGAGCACCACTATGCTCATAAGAAGTATCATCAAGTTACAAGCCAATAAGTTTTTATAACGAGGAAGCTACTAAGGTTTGAAAGCTAGAGTCAACGCTACGCTATAGTAAGCTATTTGGTATACTGCTGTTTTCTTTCATCCAATTATTTTTTATCTATACAAATGACTTGTTAACCTGCATAAGTTTGATTCTCTAAGAATATAATAAATCTTCCATGATTGCCAAGTTTCATTTTTCAATGTGTATTAATAATAAGTTGAAGAAATCTGTTTGATCATTTTATGTGTTTCTTAGCTGTGCGTTAAGTAAATATTTTTACGTGGAAAGTGTATTTACACAATATTGTAAGGAATTTAATTATCATATACTATTATTGGCCAATATAAAAGTGCCACATATATGGCCGATATAGTATAAGATTACTATTAATTTAAACATTATGAACTGTCTATCTTTTATTGGCTGAAGTGTAAAAATAATTTATGTTCTAGTACATGACTATTAGTTTCTTATTCTAAAAAGAAAAATAGACTTCTTTTATAAGGAAATAAGTCCAACTTTTGACTTTTTGGGTTGTGATATAGCTGGACAAGTACATTTTCTTTTCATGCATTCAATTGTACATTTTAATTTTTCCCCCTCAAAGGTAGAATGCATTTATGAGAAAAATGAATTATGTAGTAGAGCAGTACCAACTACTAAGGCCTTGTTTGGGTAAGCTTCTAAGAAAAGATCTTTTTTCGAGTTATCTTCTTTTAAAAGATCTTATAGAGAAGTAAAAGTAATTTTATGTTTGGATATCTCATGTAAAAAGGTATTTTTATCTATCAACTATGTTTGGATATAACAATATAAAAGTACTTTTTTGTTTATTTATTACATAAAAAACATCTTTTTTTTAAGGAAAAAAGATCTTTTAAAAAAAGATGTAAATTACAGCTTCTCAAAAAAGATCTTTTTTTGATTTTACTAGTGCTTTTACTTTTACTACTAGAAATTTACCAAACACGTTAAAAAATAAAAAAAGATCTTTTTTCATTGAAAAAAGATCTTTTTTTAACAAAATAATGGCGTCCAAACATGCACTAAGATTCATCAGCATAAGAAGAGAATGGACTCACTAACAAAATTAAAAAATAAATAAAAAAAACTGTGATTTGTCTGGAAAAAATTAAATGTACATTTTAATGTCTGAAAAATATCAGAATTTAATGGAATAGTCTATCAAAATTAATCTGTTGTCAGTTTTAGCTATCTCTAAACTTAAAATATGTTATATTAAAGAAATTTAATAATTTAGTTATACCATTTTCCTTCATTAGATGTCATATTGTATTTGACCTTCACATATTGCTGCTTCAATAATAAAATGAGCAAGGCTACTGATATTAGGTGGTGTTTGTTTAAAGGTACCTAAAACTATATATATATATATATATATATATATATATATATATATATATATATATATATATAATTTTGTAAAGATTAAATAAAGCAATGCACTCTAAAACCTGTCTCTTCTATTAAGAATAAAAAAAGTGCGATCCGAACATATAGAAATAAGAAATATTACGCTTCCTTTTTTTTTTTTTTTAACAAAGCTCATATATATATATGGAATAAGTCTGAGGATAAATTTTATAAAAGCTCTATTTTAAATATAATAAAATTTTATTTATTTTTTAATTCAATATTTTTGATAAATTAAGTTTTAAAAACATTGTTTTTGTTATTTTTGTAAACTTCTATTTTTTTTCAACTATCCTATTTTATGTAGGAGTTTTACAACTTTTTTTTTTTTAAATTCGAGTTTACAAACACACCAGCATCATCAAATCAAATCAAATGGTAGAGATTGTAACTATTTTTTATTCTATTATTTTTTTAACAAATTCAATAAACTTTTCAAAGACTTTATCCTTATGAACTATATGAAAATAACCCCTGTGAATTTAGGATAATCATTAACAACTATAAAAGCATATTTTTACCACAGACTTGCTAAAGGTGCATAGATATTAAAAATTAAAAATAATCAATATGAAAAGAACTCATAAATCTAGAATAATCATTAACAATTGAAATTGGTAAAAGGTGCACAAGAAAGGAGCTTGAAACATGCATAAATATTTTTGCTGAACTTCATTACTATAATTATCAAATATTTGGGCTTATATACAACATAATATGTTAGCATCTAATTCAAGAGACCCTAAGATAGTGATTAAAACATTTCTGTAATTACTATTGATAAGACAAGACAGTAATTTTTAAGATATACGAGTTATATTAACGAACAGTTAAAAAATTTTTTAAAGTTATTTTTGAGATATATATCCAACCAATATATAAGAAGAATAATTGCTACATGACCAGTAAATATTATAAATATTGACTAGCATTTGGCTAGAAATAATTTGCGCTCATATTCACAGATATTTTGTTTATAAGAAACATATAATTTGCACATATATTTATTAAAGTTTTGCACATATAAACCAATACAATTTGTACCCACATTAAAGGTGAAATAAATAAATACAGCAAAATTAAAGGACAAGGAAAATGGTAAATAGAAAACATAATTATGGGACAGATTGTCAAATTATATGAAACTTGGGGATTGATTTGTATCAATTTGTGTATGTGAACACCTACAGCAATAACCAAGATGGTAACTATACAAAAGAAAATGATTGCATGAACTAAAATGGAAATTCCATAGTTTGGTTTTGGTATACACAAATTCTGTATCACCTGGATTGTTTTAATAAGATTTTTGTTTGCAGGGTTTCATAACATTTTATTTATTCAACAATCTAAGTTTTCACATAGATTTTGATTATCAAGGTTTTGGGGCTACAAGATTATATCCAGTTTGCCTCTTGCTAACTGCTATCTTTCCTTTTTCGTTTTCTGGATTTTCTTCTTAACGAACAAAATAATAAAATAACAGGAGATGAAGTCTCAGTAGCTGATAACAACACATGCATTACAAGTTTTTAAAGTAACTAGCAGCAACGCTGCGTAAAATTGGCTAGGATGCTTTTTAAGTATATCTGCTAAAAACATATATTAAAAAAATAAAAGAAAATAAAAAAAGGAAAACGATAGCAACAAGAACATTCAATTCAATTGTATTCTATATTAGGATAACGAACTGACTTAGGGGGAATTTCTGTATAATGTTCACTATCTAAGCCTTAAGATTAAAGCACGTGTAAGGGTTACAGAAAACACTTCGTTCCCTAAACTCATTTTAAAATCTACAAGGACTGCAGACAAGGATATAGCACGATGTGCAAACTATTATGCCACATCACAAGTCACAAGATACATCAACGCATCACTTACGATAAAAATCTCAAACCTTAGAACAAATTGAAAATATAAATGCCGCTCAAATCAACCTGTTCGGGAGTTCCTTCAAGAAGCTTCCCACACAATAAGTGTAAAATCCGAAAAACTTTAACCAAACAATTAATTAATTAAAAATTTAGCTAAGAGAGTTTAAACCATCTGGTGTAAGTTTAAAATTTAAAATTTATAATTTATAATTTCAAAATTTACAGATAAAATTTGAATTCAAAAAATAATTAAAACGCAAAAATATAATTATTTATGAAAAAAGACATACTAGCGTTATAAATATGAGAGAATAATGAGAGAGAGAATAATGAAGGGTTAGAGATCACACTTTACACTCTTAATTTTTTTAACAATTGAGATGATCTATTCTCTCAACTATACACGTTTAGGACTATTCGATATTGCGTATGACAAAAAATAAAAATGTAGAAATAACCAGAAAAATAATTAGAATACAAATCGGAGCAGATATCTTTAAAAATTTTACTCTAATCAAAGCTAACGGGTAGAAAGACAAAAATACCCTTCATTTATAAGAGTCACAAAATGTGACCCCTATTCCCATTTCAATTTATTTTCCCAAAATTGAGAGAGAAGGGCACGAGAGAGAGGAGAGAAGAAAGTTGTCATTATTCACTTTAACCGTCAAGTCCATTTTTCTCACAAATCGAGCTCCAATCAATGACCCGTTTGCGGCCACGTGTCCCTCTCAACTCTCTCTACGTTTCTATATAAATTTTGCGGTGAATAATCATGAGAACTCAAACCTATTTCTCCATTTTCATCTGTTTTCGCGTTTTGGGTATGTGGGTGTTGAAAATTGTGATTTTGATACTTTAGAAAAAGCTGAAGCTCAAATTCTAGCTGAGTTTTAATCCATGCTCATATGGAAGAAGGTAAGGGAACTCTTTCACCTTATTTTAACCTAATTTGTGTGAAAATATCTAGTATGAACAATGTCAAAATTTGAATAAAATTAGGTTGAATAGAGTTGGCTGAAGCTTGGATTTGTGAGGAATTAATTGAGGCTTGGATTGACCAGAGAGAAGGACTCAAGAGGTTGGAACCGTCATCAACTAAGGTACGGATTTTGGTTTCGAATAAGCACTATATAATGCTATGTGATAACCTAGTCTAGTTGACTTCAAGATATTGTTGGATTTAAGTTGTTGATGATAATGGTTTAGCAAGATTTTGTAAGATATTGGATGTTGAATGTAAATGGCCAAAGGCCTTGATTGATTGAATTCTCTTGTTTGGTATGTGTTGGTGTTATGTTCAATTTATTGAAAATTGGAGTGGTTTATGATGAGTATGTGATGACTTGCATCATCTACCTTTTTCTCCTATCTAAAAGAACCATAAAATGAATGCAATTTTGTTCAATCAATGCAATTTCATGAGTTAAATGATTAATATTATGGTGCATTGTTTTTAAATAAATTTTGTTTGAATTTCAGGTGAAAAGAGCAACAAATTAAGGAGGAAATAAGAAAAAAAAGCTGGGCGTGTGAAGCTGGGCGTGCCACTTGATACAAACGCCACCAAATGGTATAGGCGTGGCAAGCCAATTGACAATTCTAGAGAAGCATTCATACAGCGTTAACATGGGCGTGGCACGCCAAGGCCAGGCGTGGCACGCCAACTATATTTTCCAAAGAAGCACTCCTGGAGCTTTAACATGGGCGTGACACACCAGGACCAGGCGTGGCACACCAACTATACTTTCTAGGAAGCAACTTTGAAGACCACAAAGGGGGACATGGCACGCCAGGCTGGGCGTGGCACGCTAACCCCCTTGTCAATACTGGGCGTGCCACTTGGGTTCGAAGGCGTGGCACGCCAGTTCATTGGTCCAGAAAGGGAACTTGAAGATTTAACACTAGGCGTGCCACTTGGGCTAGAAGGCGTGGCACGCTAATTCTACTCATGTCTTGGGCGTGCCACTTAGGTTCAAGACGTGGCACGCCAAGCTTGAAGGAGCTTACACCAACAAAGGGCGTGCCACATGAACTCGAAGGAGTGGCATGCCAACACGTTTGACCAGAGGAACATGGAAGAAGTACCAATGCTGGGCGTGCCACTTGGGTCCCAAGCATGGCACGCCAATACTTGCAGAGCTTAATCACCAACATTGGGCGTACCACATGATGTCGAAGGCGTGGCACGCCAACTCTAGTACCCAAGGAAGAAGAAGACTGGGCGTGCCACTTCAGACTTAAGGCGTGGCACTGATAAACCACAATTTTATGGTTTATATTGTGTTTAATTGAGTGGTTTTATCAAGCTTTTCACCCACTTATTCATATGATTTGCATGATTTTACAATTCCTTCCTAGTTTAGTTCTATGATTGAAAATATGCTTCTTTGGTCTTAATTTAGCTAATCTTAATCCTCTCTTGTTATCATTCGATGCCTTGATCTGTATGTTAAGTGTTTCAGACTTCATAGGGCAGGAATGGCTTAGAGCATGAAGAGGAAGCATGCAAAAACGGAAGGAACACAAGAAATTGAGGAGATGACCAGCGAGAAGTCACGCGGTCGCATGGCTCACGCGACCGCGCGAAATGGAAGAAATCACAGTAACGCGCTCGCGTGCCTGACGCGACCGCGCGGATTAGAAGCTGCACGAACGACGCGAATGCGTGGACGATGCGGATGCGTGGTACGAGAAACGCTGAGTGACGCGAACGCGTGGACGACGCGGCCGCGTGACATGCACGATCTGCAGAATTACAGAAGTCACTGGCACAGATTCTGGGCTGCATTTTAACCTAGTTTTCACCCAGAAACACAAATTAAAGTCAGAAAACATGCAGAGACTCAAGACAACACTTCAGACCGGATCATAACTCACTTTTCATAATTTTAGATGTAGTTTTTAAAGAGAGAGATTCTCTCCTCTCTCTTAGGATTAGGATTAGGATTTTTAGAACTTAGGAATATTTTTTTCTCATCTTTCTATCAGGTTCAATATTCCTCTTTTTTGACTTCTCTTCTACTTTGAGATACTTTAATGCTTGTATTACTTGTGTTTTCTATTTGGCTTATGAACCATTCATGTTAGGATTTTCTCTATTTAGTATAATTTGTGGTATTTCAGACTCATGATTGTTTTCTTTTATTTATATAAATAATTTAGATTTTTTCCCCTTTTGGCTTGGGTTAGGTAATTGGTAACACTTGAGTTGTCAAACTCAGCAGTAGTTGAAATTGACAGATTCTAATTGATCTAGTTCGCTCTAAAGCTAGTCTTTCCACAGGGATTGACTAGGATTTGAGGATCAAGCTAATTAGTACACTTGACCTTCCCTTGTTTATTAAAGGATAACTAAGTGGGATTAAAACCCAATTCTCATCACACCTGATAAGGATAACTAGGATAGGAATTCCGATTCTAATACCTTGCAAAGAGTTTATTTTATCATTACTATTTTATTTTTCTTATCACTTAACATACTTGTTCCTTACTTTCAAAACTCCCAATTTACAAGACTCATAACCAATAATAAGAACATACCTCCCTGCAATTCCTTGAGAAGACGACCCGAGATTTAAATACTTCGGTTATCAATTTTATCAGGGGTTTGTTACTTGTGACAACCAAAACGTTTGTAAGAAAGGACTTTTGTTGGTTTAGAAGCTATACTTGCAACGGAAATTTATTCTGAATTCTAGACCACACAAAAGTTCTCTTTTCAAAATTGGTCCACGCGACCGCGTCGATGATGCGTCCGCGTCATGTGGGAAAAATGCCTCCCACGCGTTCGCGTCACCCACGTGAACGCGTGCCTCACAATCGACGTAAAAAGGGTGTATGGCCGAAAGTTGAGCTAGAATTGGGCTGGACTCATGCTTGAAGCACATGCCTAGCCACGCGTACGCATGCCCCACGCGTCCACGCCGTTTCCAAATTTAGGCCACCCACGCGATCGCGACAACCACGCGACCGCGTCACCCAAAGATTTGGGAATATGAATTTCTAACAGAGAGTTGCGCAACTGCGAGGCTCCATTCGCGCTGAAGGCACGAATCACTTCACGCGAACGCGTGACCTACGTGTTCGCGTCACTTCATCGAAGCGCTATCCATGCAACCGCGTCACTCACGCGTCCGCGTCACAAGCGGCGCACATCTTATCTTAATCTGCCAAAATATCTTATCTTTTTCTTCCCCAAATCCTACTTTTTCTTTTCCTTTCTTATTTCTTTCTTCCTCCTTCCTCCTTCTTCCTTCTTTCTTCTTCCTTCTTTCTCCTTTCTTTTTTATTTTCATGCATTTTTATGTTGGTGTTGAAACTTTATTTATGTCCTTCACTATTACTTGTGGATTATTATGGAGTTATTTGACAATTCATATTATTTGTTTTCAGAATGCTTACATGTTCCAATTTCATTCTTCCCTTATCATATTCAACATGCATACTAAGTGTTTGTGAAAAAGCTCGTATGACATTGTGCATTCTTCATTATTCTATCCTTCTACTCTAATGCCTGTTTTTCACAAAATCCTTTCCCATATTTTATTAATTAAATATGATTGTCAATACAAACGTTATTGTTAGTTTCTCATGACTAATAATACATTATAGCTTTTAATGCTTGATTTATGCTACTCATGTCTTTGCCAGCATGCCAATAAACATCTTGCATCTAATTGCCTCAATTTATCATGCCCTATTTCCATTGTTGTCCTAATTTCATGGAGTCGTGACCATGTGTTAACGACATTATTCTTTACTTTGGCATGATTATCACTCATACTGCCCTCTTCTCTACTCTATCCCTTTGACTTCATGTCCCTTTCTCTTCTCCTTTTTCAAGATGGCCACCAAGAAGGGTAAAGAGAAAGACTCTACTAAGAGCACCAGTTGAGGAACCACAACCCCCGTCCACCTGTACAGTTTTGCATGCTGATGAGCGGATAATTTATACGCTTTTTGGCATTGTTTTTAGTATGTTTTAGTTAGTTTTTATTATATTTTTATTAGTTTTTAGTTAAAATTCACTTTTCTGGACTTTACTATGAGTTTGTGTATTTTTCTGTGATTTCAGATATTTTCTGGCTGAAATCGAGGGACCTGAGCAAAAATCTGATTCAGAGGCTGAAAAGGACTACAGATGCTATTGGATTCTGACCTCCCTGCATTCGAAGTGGATTTTCTGGAGCTACAGACGCCCAATTGGCGCGCTCTCAATAGCGTTGAAAAGTAGACATCCTGGGCTTTCCGGCAATGTTTAATAGTCCATACCTTGCCCGAGATTTGATGGCCCAAACAGGCGTTCTAAGTCAGCTCAAGAATTCTGGCGTAAAACGCCGGAACTGGCACAAGGATGGGAGTTAAATGCCCAAACTGGCACAAAAGCTGGCGTTTAACTCCAAGAAGAGTCTCTACACATGAAAGCTTCAATGCTCAGCCCAAGCACACACCATGTGGGCCGGAAGTGGATTTTTATGTCATTTAGTCATCTTTGTAAACCCTAAGCTACTAGTTCTCTACAAATAGGACCTTTTGCTATTGTATTTTTCATCGTTTGATCACTTTAAATCTCTAGATCATCTTTTGATCATGTTTTTATTATTAACCCTCTTTGGGAGGCTGGCCATTCGGCCATGCCTAGACCTTGTTCTTATGTATTTTCAACGGTGGAGTTTCTACACACCATAGATTAAGGTGTGGAGCTCTGCTGTACCTCGAGTATTAATGCAATTACTATTGTTCTTCTATTAAATTCAGCTTATTCTTGTTCTAAGATATCACTTGTTCCTCAACTTGATGAATGTGATGATCCGTGACACTCATCATCATTCTCACCTATGAACGTGTGCCTGACAACCACCTCCGTTCTACCTTAGATTGAGTGGATATCTCTTGGATCCCTTAATCGGAATCTTTGTGGTATAAGCTAGAATTGATGGCGGCATTCAAGAGAATCCGGAAGGTCTAAACCTTGTCTGTGGTATTCTGAGTAGGATTCAATGATTGAATGACTGTGACGAGCTTCAAACTCGCGATTGTGGGGCGTTAGTGACAGACGTAAAAGAATCACTGGATTCTATTCCGACATGATCGAGAACCAACAACTGAATAGCCGTGCTGTGACAGAGCGCGTTGAACATTTTCACTGAGAGGACGGGACTGTAGCCATTGACAACGGTGATGCCCAACATACAGCTTGCCATGGAAAGGAGTAAGAAGGATTGGATGAAGACAGTAGAAAAGCAGAGAGACGGAAGGGACAAAGCATCTCCATACGCTTATCTGAAATTCTCACCAATGAATTACATAAGTATCTCTATCTTTATTTTATGCTTTATTCATAAATCATCCATAACGATTTGAATATGCCAGACTGAGATTTACAAGATGACCATAGCTTGCTTCATACCAACAATCTCCGTGGGATCGACCCTTACTCGCGTAAGGTTTATTACTTGGACGACCCAGTGCACTTGCTGGTTAGTTGTGCGAAGTTGTGATAAAGAGTTGAGATTGCAATTGAGCGTACCATGTTAATGGTGCCATTGATGATCACAATTTCGTGCACCACATGCACCGAGGATGGTGCAATCTTTAAGTGTGGGGAGGTCGATACCGATCTCCCTGGGTTAGTACCTTCCTGTATCAAAAGCAATGTTTAAATTAGTTATTGCATTTGCATATTTGTTTGATTTTGTGCATATATTACCATTACTTGGTCGAAGTAATATTTTCTTTTTCAACAAACTTTTTATAGTATTTCACTAATTTAAATAAAAAAAAACTTTTTGAAAAACTTGCTTGAAGAAATATTATTTTAGAACATGATTTGTAGCTCGAACACACAAAACCAGTGAGATTTTGAGCCTACTTGATTGGTTGCATTTTACCAACCAATATTTTATTTTTGGTGTGTGTTTTTCTCTCTAAAATTGTGACCTTTGTCTTGCTTAATTCTATATTTCTATTATTTGATGTATGCATGCACTTATATGATTGAGGCCTTATTTCACTGAGCTTACACACCCATATGGCCTTACCTTTCATTATCCTTTGCAAACCAATGTTGAGCCATTTTACCCCTTTGTTCTTTACTTTAACACATCATTAACTCTAAGTGAAAAACAATAATGTCCTTAATTTGAATCCTTGATTAGCTTAGACTAATGAAAGCGCTCATAAATTAAGTGTGGGGAAAGTGGGTTTGGAAACGTTTGGTTTGAGAATTGAGTATGTTAGACTTTGCGTGAAAATGCGAAAAATGTTAAGAACATGTTTATGCATTCAATACCTTAATCATATGCATTGAAAAAAAAAGTGAAAAAGAAAAGAAAAAGGAACAGAAAAATAAAAAGGGGACAAAATGCCCCCAAAGTGAATGGTGAAATCAATGCATATGAGTTGTACTTAAATTTAGGATGCATGAATATGTGGTAAACATAGTTAATGGACAGTTAGATCTTGTATTGTGGTTATATGGATTGTCTTAAGTTAGGTGGGAAAAGTTTATGTTAATTAAGGATTCAGATTTTAGTCCACTTGGCCAAATACAATCCTACCTTGACCCTAATCCCATTACAACCCTTAAAAGACCTCTTGATTTGTGTATTGGTGCATTAAATTTTTGTTGATTGTTAGATGAAGAGCAAGCTATAGAAAGCAAGATTAGTAGAGAATTGAGAGAATTGACCCTAGACACTTGAGAGTTAGAATGATATACACTACTAGTAAGGGTTCAGTGCTTAATTCTATGTTCCCTGCTTTCATGAGCTATCTTCTTCTTGCAAGTTATTTGTATTTTATTTTGTGATTTGAATCCGTGAAATCCAGTTCATATTTGTTCTTGAAAGATTTATTTACTTTTTCACTGAGCAGGTAGAATCATTTTAGGATGTAGTTGCATTCACATTCATAGGTTGCATTGCATGAGTCCTGCTTTTCTCTACTCATTTATTTTGTCTCCTTGAGCTTAGCATGAGGACATGCTAATGTTTAAGTGTGGGGAGGTTGATAAACCACTATTTTATGGTTTATATTGTGTTTAATTAAGTGGTTTTATCAAGCTTTTCACCTGCTTATTCATATGATTTGCATGTATTTACAATTCCTTCCTAAAAATATTCTATGATTGAAAACTTGCTTCCTAAAGACTTTTTAGTTGTATATTTTTATTTTCCTTCATACCATTTGATGCTGTGATCTGTGTGCTAAGTGTTTCATGCTTCATAGGGCAGGAATGGCATAAGGAATGAAGAGGAAGCGTGCAAAAATGGAAGGAACACAAGGAATTGAGGAGATGACTAGCGAGAAGTCACACGGTTGCATGGCTCACGCGATCGCGCGAAATAGAAGAAATTAGGGTGACGCGTGCCTGACGCGACCGCGCGGATTAGAAGCTGCACGAATGACGCGAATGCGTGGATGATGCGCACGCGTGGTACGAAAAACACTGAGTGACGCGATCGCGTGGACGACGCGGCCGCATGACGTGCGCGATCTGCAGAATTACAGAAGTTGCTGGCAGAGATTCTGGGCCGTATTTCAACCCAGTTTTTGGCCCATAAACATAGATTAAAGTCAGGGAACATGCAGAGACTCAAGACATCACATCACCTCAGATCATAATTCACTTTTCATAATTTAGATGTAGTTTTTAGAGAGAGAGGTTCTCTCCTCTCTCTTAGGAATTAGGATTCGGATTAGGATTTATCTCGTTGGGATTGTTTCTTCATCACAGGTTCAATGTTCCTTTTATTTACTTTTCCAATTTAATTTATGAATTCCATGTTAAAATTGATTTCCTTATTTAATATAATTTGAGGTATTTCAGACCCATGATTGTTTTCTTATATTTATATAAATAATTTGGATTTTTCCCCCTTTTGGCTTTGGTTAGGTAATTGGTAACACCTGAGTTGTCAAACTCAGCAGTGATTGAAATGGGCAGATTCTAATTGATCTAGATCGCTCTAAAGCTAGTCCTCCCACAGGGATTGACTAGGACTTGAGGATCAAGCTAATTAGTCTAATTGACCTTGCTTTGTTCAATAATGGATAACTAAGTGGGATTAAAATCCAATTATCAACACACCTGATAAGGGTAACTATGATAGGAATTCCAATTCTAATACCTGATGACAAGTCATCATATACCTATTTTTCAAGCTAATTTCACTTGTTTCACTAGTCTTTATGCACTTTCTTGCATCCTAAGTAAGTAATTTGGAATGAAAATGCATGACTTTTTTAAATCAAACAACCACCATTAAATTGATGCTAAATTATGAGGTTTGAGCTAAAATTTATTGATTTTTAATGAATTATAAACCTTATGAGTTTAGAGATACTTTGATTGGTTGTTTTGGTTTCTTGTAGTTGAAGAAAGGAGGAAAAGAAGAAAAATGTGGCTTAAGAAAGCGTGGCCCATGGAAAAAAGAACGTGGCGCATGGAGGGGAGGAAGCACACTGCCCTCCAAGAGAGCACACTGCCCTCCAGGAGAGTAGCATATTGAACCAAGCCTTGAAAAGCATCACTGCCCTGCCCACAACAAGGGCAGAGCACAATTTGATGCCAAGGACCAAAGGAAGCAAAAACTCTGCCCTGCCCTCCTCAAGAGCAATATCGGGCTTCATCCAAGGATAATTCAAAGGAAATTGCTTCCTAGTGCTTTCTATGGGTTTCGAACCCAAGAACAAGGAGGAAAGGAGTAGCGCTCAAGCACAAGGAAAATAAGCAAAAACTGGCTTGCTTTCAATCTCCCAGGATCGAACACGGCACCATGAGGAAGCAAGGAACTAAGCATTACTTTGGTGCCAAGAAAACCAAGGAAAAGGAGCATCATGTGCCTCCACTGAGTTTCGAACGTGGGACTTCACCATTGGCAACATTGCCCTGCCCTCCACAAGGGCAAGGCAACATTTTGTGGTGCATGGCTGATGAGCGGATAATTTATACGCTTTTTGGCATTGTTTTCATATAGTTTTTAGTAAGTTTGAGCTACTTTTAGGGATGTTTTCATTAGTTTTTATGTTAAATTCACATTTCTGGACTTTACTATGAGTTTGTGTGCTTTTCTGTGATTTCAGATAAATTCTGACTGAAATTGAGGGATTTGAGCAAAACTCTGAAGAAGGCTGACAAAAGGACTGCTGATGCTGTTGGAATCTGACCTCCCTGCACTCGAAATGGATTTTCTGGAGCTACAGAACTCCAATTGGCGCGCTCTCAACGGCGTTGGAAAGTAGACATCCAGGGCTTTCCAGCAATATATAATAGTCCATACTTTATTCGAAGAATGACGACGTAACTTGGCGTTGAACGCCAAGTTCATGCTGCTGTCTGGAGTTAAACAACAGAAAAACGTCATGATCCGGAGTTGAACGCCCAAAACACGTCATAACTCAGAGTTCAACGCCAAGATATGCCTTAGCACGTGAATTCATCAAGCTCAGCCCAAGCACACACCAAGTGGGCCCCGGAAGTGGATTTATGCATCAATTACTTACTCATGTAAACCCTAGTAGCTAGTCTAGTATATATAGGACATTTATCTATTGTATTAGACATCCTGGATTGTATTTTGATCCTGTGATCACGTTAGAGAGGGCTGGCCATTCGGCCATGCCTGGACTCTTTGCTTATGTATTTTCAACGGTGGAGTTTCTGCACACCATAGATTAAGGGTGTGGAGCTCTGCTGTACCTCAAGTATTAATGAAATTCTATCTTCTTTTATTCAATTCTCTCTTATTCTTATTCCAAGATATTCATTCGTACCCAAGAACATGATGAATGTGATGAGTCAGATTACCCTCATTATCATTCTCAATTATGAACGCGCGTGATTGACAACCATGTCCGTTCTACATGCAACAGAGCTTGAATGTATATCTCTTAGATTCCCCAACAGAATCTTCGTGGTATAAGTTAGATAGTTGGCAGCATTCATCTGGATCCGGAAAGTCCAACCTTGTCTGTGGTGTTCCGAGTAGGATCCTGGGAGTCCGGAAAGTCCAACCTTGTCTGTGGTGTTCCGAGTAGGATTCCGATCATGAATGACCGTGACGTGCTTCAAACTTTAACCTGCTGGGCGTTGGTGACAGACGCAAAAGAGGGATTCTATTCCAGTAGGAGCGGGAACCAACCGGTGATTAGCCGTACTGTGACAGAGTGCGTTGCATAGTTTTCACTGCGAGGATGGGATGTAGCCATCAGCCATGGGTGATGCCTCCAGACTGGTTAGCTGTGCGAGTGACAGCCGCACAGGTTATTTTCCCGTGAGGAATGAAAGTAGCCACAGTTGATGGTGAACCCCTATACAAAGCTTGCCATGGAAAGGAGTAAGAAGGATTGAGTAGAAGGAGTAGGAGAGCAGGCGTCCTTGGGCTCTACAGCATCTCCATCCGCTTATCTGAAATTCCCACCAATGAATCTGCATAAGTGTTCTATCCCTTTTATTATTCCTTTTTATTTATTATAATTACAATTCCTCTTTCTTCTGCCTGACTGAGATTTACAAGGTGACCATAGCTTGCTTCATACCAACAATCTCTGTGGATTCGACCCTTACTCACGTAAGGTTATTACTTGGACGACCCAGTACACTTGCTGGTTAGTTGAACGAGATTGTGAAGAAAATAAACAATGCCCTCAGAGTATACATCTTTTATAAATACATACAAGTGATCACAATTTCGTCCACCAAGTTTTTGGCGCCGTTGCCGGGGATTGTTCGAGTATGGACAACTGACGGTTCATCTTGTTGCTCAGATTAGGTAATTTTCTTTTCAAAAATCTTTTTCAAAATTTTTCTTTTATTTTTCGTTTTTCCAAAAATGTTTTTCGAAAAAAATCAATAAAAATACAAAAAAATTAGAAAATCATAAAAATCAAAAATATTTTGTGTTTCTTGTTTGAGTCTTGTGTTAATTTTTAAGTTTGGTGTCAATTGCATGCTTTTAAAATTTTTCTTGCATTGTTTTCGAAAATTCATGCATTCATAGTGTTCTTCATGATCTTCAAGTTGTTCTTGACAAGTCCTCTTGTTTGATCTTGATGATTTCTTGTTTTGTGTCTTTTGTTGTTTTTCATGTGCATTTTTGCATTCATAATTTTCATGCATTAAAGATTTCTAAGTTTGGTGTCTTGCATGTTTTCTTTGCATCAAAAATTTTTCAAAATTATGTTCTTGATGTTCATCATGATCTTCATAGTGTTCTTGGTGTTCATCTTGACATTCATAGCATTCTTGCATGCATCTTGTGTCTTGATCCAAAATTTTCATGTTTTGGGTCATTTTTGTGTTTTTCATTCAATATTTAAAAATCAAAAATATCTTTTCCTTATTTTCCTCTAAAATTTCGAAATTTTGGGTTGACTTGGTCAAAAATTTTTAAAAATTAGTTGTTTCTTACAAGTCAAGTCAAAATTTCAATTTTAAAAATCTTATCTTTTCAAAATCTTTTTCAAAAATCATATCTTTTTCATTTTTTTAGCATTTTCGAAAATTTCAAAAATATTTTTCAAAATATTTTCAAAATCTTTTTCTTATCTTTTTATCAAATTTTCGAAAATTAGCTAACAATTAATGTCATTGGTTCAAAAATTTGAAGTTTGTTACTTTCTTGTTAAGAAAGGTTCAATCTTTAAATTCTAGAATCTTATCTTGTAGTTTCTTGTTAGTTAAGTAATTTTTAAAATTAAATTTTTTTTTCAAATATCTTTTTCAAATATATCTTTTTATCTTTTGTCTTATCTTTTTCAAAATTTGATTTCAAAATATCTTATCTAACTTCTTATCTTCTTATCTTTTTCAAAATTTGATTTCAAATCTTTTTTCAATCAATTAACTAACGTTTTGTTTGTTTCTTATCTTTTTCAAAACCACCTAACTACCTATCCTTCTCTAAATTTCGAAAATTCTCCTTCTCTTTTTCAAAAATTCTTTTTGTTTTAAATTTTAATTTTAATTATATTTTGTCTTTGATTTTCGAAAATTACTAACCTCTTTTTCAAAAATTATTTTCGAAATCTTCCTTCTCTTTTCTTCTTCTATTTAATTATTTAATTACTAACACTTCTCTTCACCTCTCTTCATCCAAAAATCCGAATCCATCCTTCTTCTTTCTTATACCCCTTTCTTCTTCTACTAACATAAGGGAATCTCTATACTGTGACATAGAGGATTCCTTTTTCTTTTCTTGTTTTCTTCTCTTTCATATGAGCAGGAACAGGGAAAAGGGCACTCTTGTTGAAGTTGATCCAGAACCTGAAAGGACTCTGAAGAGAAAATTAAGAGAAGCTAAATTACAACAATCCAGAAATAACCTTTCAGAAATTTTCGAACAAGAGAAGGAGATGGCAGCCGAAAATAATAATAATAATAATGCAAGGAGAATGCTTGGTGACTTCACAAAGCCAACATCCAAATTTGATGGAAGAAGCATCTCCATTCCTGCCATTGGAGCCAATAACTTTGAGCTTAAGCCTCAACTAGTTGCTTTGATGCAACAAAACTGCAAGTTTTATGGACTTCCATCTGAAGATCCTTATCAGTTCTTAACTGAATTCTTGCAAGTCTGTGATACTGTAAAGACGAATGGAGTTAATCCTGAAGTCTACAGACTCATGCTTTTCCCTTTTGCTGTAAGAGACAGAGCTAGAATATGGTTGGATTCACAACCTAAGGATAGCCTGGACTCCTGGGATAAGCTGGTCACTGCCTTCTTGGATAAATTCTTTCCTCCTCAAAAGCTGAGCAAGCTAAGAGTGGATGTTCAAACCTTCAAGCAAAAAGATGGTGAATCCCTCTATGAAGCTTGGGAAAGATACAAGCAGCTGACCAAGAGATGTCCATCTGACATGTTTTCAGAATGGACCCTATTAGATATATTCTATTATGGTCTCTCTGAATTTTCGAAAATGTCACTGGACCATTCTGCAGGTGGATCTATTCACCTGAAGAAAACGCCTGAAGAGGCTCAAGAACTCATTGACATGGTTGCAAACAACCAGTTCATGTATACCTCTGAGAGGAATTCCGTGAATAATGGGGTCCCTCAGAAGAAGGGAGTTCTTGAAATTGATGCTCTGAATGCCATACTGGCTCAGAACAAAGTGTTGACTCAACAGGTCAACATGATCTCTCAAAATCTGAATGGATTGCAACATGCATCCAACAGTATTAGAGAGGTAGCTTCTGAAGAAGCTTATGATCCTGAGAACCCTGCCATGGCAGAGGTTAATTATCTGGGTGAACCATATGGAAATACCTATAACCCATCATGGAGAAATCATCCAAATTTCTCCTGGAAGGATCAACAAAAACCTCAACAAGGTTTTAACAATGGTGGACGCAATAGGCTGAATAATAGTAAGCCATATCCATCATCTTTTCAGCAACAGACAGAGAACTCTGAACAAAATAATTCTAATTTAGCTAATATAGTCTCTGATCTGTCAAAGGCCACCTTCAGTTTCATGAATGAAACAAGATCCTCCATTAGAAATTTGGAGGCACAAGTAGGCCAGCTGAGTAAGAAAGTTATTGAAACTCCTCCCAGTACTCTCCCAAGCAATACAGAAGAGAATCCAAAAGGAGAGTGCAAAGCCATTGACTTAGTCAACATGGCCGAATGCACAAAGGAGGAGGAGGACGAAAATCCCAGTGAGGAAGACCTCCTGGGACGTCCTCCAAGCAAGAAGGAGCTTCCTAATAAGGATCCTGAGGAATCTGAGGCTCATACAGAGACCATAGAGATTCCATTAAATCTCCTTCTGCCATTCATGAGCTCTGACTATTATTCATCCTCTGAAGAGGATGAAGATGTGACTAGTGAGCAAGTTGCTCAATATCTAGGTGCTATCATGAAACTGAATGCCAAGCTATTTGGTAATGAGACTTGGGAAAGTGAACCTCCCTTGCTCATTAGTGATTTGGATACTTGGATTCAGGAAACTCTACCTCAAAAGAGACAAGATCCTGGCAAGTTCTTGATACCTTGCACCATTGGCACCATGAGCTTTGAAAAAGCTCTGTGTGATCTTGGGTCAGGGATAAACCTTATGCCACTCTCTGTAATGGAGAAGCTAGGGATCATTGAGGTGCAACCTGCTTTGTTCTCACTGCAATTGGCAGATAAGTCAGTGAGACAAGCTCATGGGATAGTAGAGGACGTGCTTATGAAAGTTGAAGACTTTTACATCCCTGCTGATTTCCTAATCCTAGATACTAGGAAGGAGGATGATGAATGCATCATCCTAGGAAGACCTTTCCTAGCCACAGCAGAAGCTGTGATAGATGTCAACAGAGGAGAGTTAGTCCTTCAATTAAATGGAGAATACCTTGTGTTTCAAGCACATGGCAATCCCTCTGTGACAAAAGAGAGTAAGCATGAAGAGCTTCTCTCAGTTCAAGGTCAAGAAGAGCTCACACAGTCAAACTCTAAGTTTGGTGTTGTGAAGCCACAACCAAACTCTAAGTTTGGTGTTCAAACCCCATATCCAAACTCTAAGTTTGGTGTTGGGACTAGACAACATTGACTTGATTGCTCTGTGGCTCCATGAGAGCCACTGTCAAGCTATTGACATTAAAGAAGCACTTGTTGGGAGACAACCCAATTTTATTTATCTAATTTTATTTTATTTTGTTTCTTTGTTATTTTTATGTTTAATTAGGCACATGATCATGAGGAGTCACGAAAAAAATCAAAAAAATTAAAAACAGAGTCAAAAACAGAAGAAAAAAATTTTTCACCCTGGAGGACGCGCGGGCCGGCGTTCAACGCCCAGAAGATGCATCTGGCGGGCGTTCAACGCCAGAACAGAGCATCTTCCTGGCGCTGAACGCCCAAAACAAGCTACATCCTGGCGTTTAACGCCAGGATGCGCACGCAGAGGACAATCTGGCGCTGAACGCCAGAAACAAGCTTGAAACTGGCGTTCAACACCAGAATCAAGCATCACATGGGCGTTTAACGCCCAGAACATGCACCAATGGGCATTTGAACGCCAGAATGGTGCATGAAGGCAATTTACACGCCTATAGGGTGAAGGAATGGTATTTCTTTTCACCTCAGGACCTGTGGACCCCACAGGATCCCCACCTCAGGACCTGTGGACCCCACAGGATCCCCACCTACCTTTTCTTTTAATCCTATTCACACTCTCCTAATCCAAATCTCATTCTCAATGTCACCCTTCCCAAAAACCTTCACCAATCACATCAATTTCTCTTCCCAATTACCCCATGCACCATTCACATCAACCTTCTCTTCCCCATAAACCCCATCTACCCCCATTACATTCAAATTCAATTTCCCACCCATTCCCACCCAAAATGGCCGAAACCTAACCCTCCCCCCTCCCTATAAATACCTCCCTTTTCTTCTTCATTTTCACACAACATAACCCCTTCTTCTCTCATATAGCCGAACCCCTCTTCTCCTTCTCTACCCAAATTCTCTTCTTCTTCTTCTACTCTTCTTTTCTTTTTTGCTCGAGGACGAGCAAATTTTAAGTTTGGTGTGGTAAAAAGCCTAGCTTTTTATTTTTCATTCACCATCAATGGCACCCAAGACCGGAGTTTCCTCAAGAAAAGGAAAAGGGAAGGCAAAAGCTTCCACTTCCGAATCATGGGAAAAGGAGAGATTCATCTCCAAGAGCCACCAAGACCACTTCTATGATGTTGTGGCAAAGAAGAAGGTGATCCCTGAGGTCCCCTTCAAGCTCAAAAAGAATGAGTATCCGGAAATCCGACATGAGATCCAAAGAAGAGGGTGGGAAGTCATAACCAACCCCATGCAACAAGTCGGATTATTGATGGTTCAAGAGTTCTATGCTAATGCATGGATCACTAGGAACCATGATCAAAGTATGAACCCGAATCCAAAGAACTATCTCACAATGGTTCGGGGGAAATACTTAGATTTCAGTCCGGAAAATGTGAGGTTGGCGTTTCATCTACCCATGATGCAAGGTGATGAACGCCCCTACACAAGGAGGGTCAACTTCAATCAAAGGTTGGACCAAGTCCTAATGGACATTTGTGTGGAAGGCGCCCAATGGAGAGTAGACTCCAAAGGCAAACCAGTCCAACTAAGAAGACTGGACCTCAAGCCTGTAGCTAGAGGATGGCTGGAGTTCATCCAAAGATCCATCATCCCTACAAGCAACCGATCTGAAGTTACTGTGGATCGGGCAATCATGATTCATAGCATCATGATTGGAGAGGAAGTAGAGGTTCATGAAGTCATAGCCAATGAACTCTACAAAATAGCTGACAAGCCTTCATACATGGCACGGCTAGCCTTCCCCCACCTCATATGCCATCTATGTTATTCAGCTGGAGTTATCATAGATGGAGATGTCTCCATTGAAGAAGACAAGCCCATCACCAAGAAAAGGATGGAGCAAACAAGGGAAGTCCCTCACGGCCCCCAAGGAGAACATGAGGAAGTTCATCAACAAATGCCTCATGGAATGCACTTTCCTCCCAACAACTATTGGGAGCAACTCAGTACCTCCTTAGAAGACTTGAGCCAAAACGTGGAACAACTAAGGGTGGAACACCATGAACACGCCCTCACTCTCCAAGAAATAAGAGAAGATCAAAGAGCTATGAGAGAGGAGCAACAAAGGCAAGGAAGGGACATAGAAGAGTTAAAGAACATCATTGGTCCTTCAAGAAGAAGACGCCACTAAGAGGTGGATTCATTCCTTGTTCTTTATTTTCTTTCTGTTTTCGGTTTTTAAGTGTTATGTTTATCTATGTTTTTGTGTTTCTACTTCATGATCATTAGTGTGTAAACCATGCCTTAAAGCTATGAATAAAATCCATTAGTCTTTCACCTCTCTTAAAAGAAAAATGTTTTAATTCAAAAGAACAAGAAGTACATAATTTTCGAAATTATTAGTGAATTTAATTTAATTATATTGATGTGGTGGCAATAATTTTTGTTTTCTGAATGAATGCTTGAACAGTGCATATTTTTGATCTTGTTGTTTATGAGTGTTAAAATTGTTGGCTCTTGAAAGAATGATGAACAAAGAGAAATGTTATTGATGAACTGAAAAATTCATGAATTGATTCTTGAAGCAAGAAAAAGCAGTGAAAAAAAAAGAAAAAAAATGGCGAAAAAAAAAAATATAAAATAGAAAGAAAAAGCAAGCAGAAAAAGCCAATAGCCCTTAAAACCAAAAGGCAAGGGTAGCAAGGATCCAAGGCTTTGAGCATCAATGGATAGGAGGGCCCAAGGAAATAAAATCCAGGCCTAAGCGGCTAAATCAAGCTGTCCCTAACCATGTGCTTGTGTCATGAAGGTCCAAGTGAAAAGCTTGAGACTGAGTGGTTAAAGTCGTGATCCAAAGCAAAAGAGTGTGCTTAAGAGCTCTGGACACCACTAACTGGGGACTTTAGCAAAGCTGAGTCACAATCTGAAAAGGTTCACCCAGTTATGTGTCTGTGGCATTTGTGTATCCGGTGGTAATACTGGAAGACAAAGTGCTTAGGGCCACAGCCAAGACTCATAAAGTAGCTGTGTTCAAGAATCAACATGCCTAACTAGGAAATTCAATAACACTATCTGAAATTCTAAGTTCCTAGAGAAGCCAATCACTCTAAACTTCAAAGGAAAAAGTGAGATGCCAAAACTGTTCAGAAGCAAAAAGCTACAAGTCCCGCTCATCTAATTAAATTAATATTCATTGATATTTTGGACTTTATAGTATACTCTCTTCTTTTTATCCTATTTGATTTTCAGTTGCTTGGGGACAAGCAACAATTTAAGTTTGGTGTTGTGATGAGCGGATAATTTATACGCTTTTTGGCATTGTTTTCATATAGTTTTTAGTAAGTTTGAGCTACTTTTAGGGATGTTTTCATTAGTTTTTATGTTAAATTCACATTTCTGGACTTTACTATGAGTTTGTGTGCTTTTCTGTGATTTCAGATAAATTCTGACTGAAATTGAGGGATTTGAGCAAAACTCTGAAGAAGGCTGACAAAAGGACTGCTGATGCTGTTGGAATCTGACCTCCCTGCACTCGAAATGGATTTTCTGGAGCTACAGAACTCCAATTGGCGCGCTCTCAACGGCGTTGGAAAGTAGACATCCAGGGCTTTCCAGCAATATATAATAGTCCATACTTTATTCGAAGAATGACGACGTAACTTGGCGTTGAACGCCAAGTTCATGCTGCTGTCTGGAGTTAAACAACAGAAAAACGTCATGATCCGGAGTTGAACGCCCAAAACACGTCATAACTCAGAGTTCAACGCCAAGATATGCCTTAGCACGTGAATTCATCAAGCTCAGCCCAAGCACACACCAAGTGGGCCCCGGAAGTGGATTTATGCATCAATTACTTACTCATGTAAACCCTAGTAGCTAGTCTAGTATATATAGGACATTTATCTATTGTATTAGACATCCTGGATTGTATTTTGATCCTGTGATCACGTTAGAGAGGGCTGGCCATTCGGCCATGCCTGGACTCTTTGCTTATGTATTTTCAACGGTGGAGTTTCTGCACACCATAGATTAAGGGTGTGGAGCTCTGCTGTACCTCAAGTATTAATGAAATTCTATCTTCTTTTATTCAATTCTCTCTTATTCTTATTCCAAGATATTCATTCGTACCCAAGAACATGATGAATGTGATGAGTCAGATTACACTCATTATCATTCTCAATTATGAACGCGCGTGATTGACAACCATGTCCGTTCTACATGCAACAGAGCTTGAATGTATATCTCTTAGATTCCCCAACAGAATCTTCGTGGTATAAGTTAGATAGTTGGCGGCATTCATCTGGATCCGGAAAGTCCAACCTTGTCTGTGGTGTTCCGAGTAGGATCCTGGGAGTCCGGAAAGTCCAACCTTGTCTGTGGTGTTCCGAGTAGGATTCCGATCATGAATGACCGTGACGTGCTTCAAACTTTAACCTGCTGGGCGTTGGTGACAGACGCAAAAGAGGGATTCTATTCCAGTAGGAGCGGGAACCAACCGGTGATTAGCCGTACTGTGACAGAGTGCGTTGCATAGTTTTCACTGCGAGGATGGGATGTAGCCATCAGCCATGGGTGATGCCTCCAGACTGGTTAGCTGTGCGAGTGACAGCCGCACAGGTTATTTCCCCGTGAGGAATGAAAGTAGCCACAGTTGATGGTGAACCCCTATACAAAGCTTGCCATGGAAAGGAGTAAGAAGGATTGAGTAGAAGGAGTAGGAGAGCAGGCGTCCTTGGGCTCTACAGCATCTCCATCCGCTTATCTGAAATTCCCACCAATGAATCTGCATAAGTGTTCTATCCCTTTTATTATTCCTTTTTATTTATTATAATTACAATTCCTCTTTCTTCTGCCTGACTGAGATTTACAAGGTGACCATAGCTTGCTTCATACCAACAATCTCTGTGGATTCGACCCTTACTCACGTAAGGTTATTACTTGGACGACCCAGTACACTTGCTGGTTAGTTGAACGAGATTGTGAAGAAAATAAACAATGCCCTCAGAGTATACATCTTTTATAAATACATACAAGTGATCACAATTTCGTCCACCAATGGCCAGCGCACAACACTGACGTGCACCAAGGGAGTCTCGGCCAGCAAGCACGCACGCACAGGCAGCTTGGTGCACCATGACAACTCTGCCAGGGTAGGGCAGCATCCTGCAGCATCTTGAACGCACCAATCACGCACGCAACGAGGGCCACACGCACCATTTCCTGCTCTGCCCTCCACAAGGGCAGGGCAGCCTCCTGGAAGCTACTTCCTCATGGGCTGAAAATTGGATTAAAAATCCAATTTAATTCATTTCTTCACCAAATCAAAAGCCCATCCAAATTCCAAAATCCAAGAATAGAAAGTGTATAAATAGGAGATAGTTTGAAGTAATTAGGATCTCATTTTGGACCCTTAAACTTTCTTTTGATTTTTGAAATTTTACATTTTGAAACTTCATTTTCTCTGAGAGCTTTGAACTGAGATTTTAGAGAATTGGGAAGGAGAATTGATCTCTCTTCTTCGTCGTTCTTGCTTGAGCATTTTTACTTTTCTTGTTTGAGTACTGGGTGTGAAGAATTGAGGAATTTCTGTCTCAATCTCCATTCAAGATCTCTTTAATTTCTCTTCTGCATAATTGAGTTCAATTACATTTCCTTTACTGCTTCTTCTTTAATTTCTTGTTAATTGCTTTGTGAACTTGGATCTGGGAAGGCAATTGAGACCTAGACTTTGCTATCTAGTCTCTGGAGTCCTGAGATCCCATTTCCCCTTTTGGTTCTTCTGTGAACCCCTGCTGCAATTTAATTTCCCTTCCTGTTTGAATTCTAGTTACTTCCAATTCATCTTCTGCTTTATTAATTGCTACAATTTAATTTTCCTTGCTTAAATTCTGAATTCCCAGTCCTCAACTCCCTTTTTCCATTCATGTAATTTATATTTCTTGCACTTTAAGTTACTGTAATTTACATTTCTTGCACTTTAAGTTTCAGTCATTTAATTTCTTGTTCTTTCAGATTCAGCACCTTTATTTTCAGTTCTCTTTAATTTCTGCAATTCATCCCTCTCCCTTTACATTTCCTGCTATTTACTTACTGTTGGATACAAAATCACTCAACCAATACTTGATTCGCTTGACTAAATCAACAACTAAACTAAAATTGCTCAATCCTTCAATCCCTGTGGGATCGACCTCACTCCCGTGAGTTTTATTACTTGATGCGACCCGGTACACTTGCCGGTGAGTTTTGTGTTGGATCGTTTTCCACACATCAAGTTTTTGGCGCCGTTGCCGGGGATTGAATTAGATTGACAATGATTAAGTGAGGTGGTGGTCTAGATTAAGCATTTTTTCTTTTTTTACTAAGCACATTAACTGTTTGACACATTGTGTCACCTAACCCTCTAACCACATTCTAGCATTAGAATGTCCATGTTTCATTTGGTTTGTTTGTGATTCTTGCAAGTCAGGAGGCTGAGGTGCGTGAAGAGGGAGTGAGCAACAATACCCAGCCTGCAAGAAGGGTGTTGGCCTCTTACACTATCCCCAATGCAAGAAACTGCGGGAGTAGCATACTAACTCCCAACATTCATGCAAATAATTTTGAGTTGAAGCCTCAACTTATCACTCTGGTGCAGAACAATTGCTCCTATGGAGGAAGTCCACTTAAAGATCCAAACCAACACTTATCCATCTTCCTCAGGATTTGTGAAACTGTCAAAACAAGTGGTGTGCATCCAGACATCTACAAGCTACTGCTGTTTCCATTCTCTCTGAAGGATAAGGTCACTCAATGGCTAGAGACATTTTCCAAAGAAAGCATCAATAATTGGGAAGACTTAGTGAGCAAATTCCTAGCCAAGTTCTATCCTCCCCAAAGGATTATCAGACTCAAAACAGAGGTCCAAACATTCACTCAGATGGATGGAGAGTCATTGTATGATACATGGGAAAGATACAAAGCTTTACTCAGGAAGTGTCCACCAGAAATGTTCAAAGAATGGGATAAACTTCAAAACTTCTATGAAGGTTTGACTTTGAAAGCTCAGGAAGCACTAGACCATTCAGCAAACAATAACTGAGTTATCATTGTCTGCATAAAAACTCCATGAATCAAGTTCTGCTATATGCCTAATAAGGATATGTATGCTTTCTTTTTTTCACTTCATTTTCTCTTAGTTTTGATGCTTGCTTGGGGACAAGCAAGATTTAAGTTTGGTGTTGTGATGACAAGTCATCATATACCTATTTTTCAAGCTAATTTCACTTGTTTCACTAGTCTTTATGCACTTTCTTGCATCCTAAGTAAGTAATTTGGAATGAAAATGCATGACTTTTTTAAATCAAACAACCACCATTAAATTGATGCTAAATCATGAGGTTTGAGCTAAAATTTATTGATTTTTTAATGAATTATAAACCTTATGAGTTTAGAGATACTTTGATTGGTTGTTTTGGTTTCTTGTAGGTGAAGAAAGGAGGAAAAGAAGAAAAACGTGGCTTAAGAAAGCGTGGCCCAAGGAAAAAAGAACGTGGAGCATGGAGGGGAGGAAGCACACTGCCCTCCAAGAGAGCACACTGCCCTCCAGGAGAGCAGCATATTGAACCAAGCCTTGAAAAGCATCACTGCCCTACCCACAACAAGGGCGGAGCACAATTTGATGCCAAGGACCAAAGGAAGCAAAAACTCTGCCCTGCCCTCCTCAAGAGCAATATCGGGCTTCATCCAAGGATAATTCAAAGGAAATTGCTTCCTAGTGCTTTCTATGGGTTTCGAACCCAAGAACAAGGAGGAAAGGAGTAGCGCTCAAGCACAAGGAAAACAAGCAAAAACTGGCTTGCTTTCAATCTCCCAGGATCGAACACGGCACCATGAGGAAGCAAGGAACTAAGCATTACTTTGGTGCCAAGAAAACCAAGGAAAAGGAGCATCATGTGCCTCCACTGAGTTTCGAACGTGGGACTTCACCATTGGCAACATTGCCCTACCCTCCACAAGGGCAGGGCAGCATTTTGTGGTGCATGGCCAGCGCATAACACTGACACGCACCAAGGGAGTCTCGGCCAGCAAGCACGTACGCACAGGCAGCTTGGCGCACCATGACAACTCTGCCCTGCCCTCTACAAGGGTAGGGCAGCATCCTGCAGCATCTTGAATGCACCAAGCACGCACGCAACGAGGGCCGCACGCACCATTTCCTGCTCTGCCCTCCACAAGGGCAGGGCAGCCTCGTGGAAGCTACTTCCTCATGGGCTGAAAATTGGATTAAAAATCCAATTTAATTCATTTCTTCACCAAATCAAAAGCCCATCCAAATTCCAAAATCCAAGAAAGTGTATAAATAAGAGATAGTTTGAAGTAATTAGGATCTCATTTTGGACCCTTAAACTTTCTTTTGATTTTTGAACTTTTACATTTTGAAACTTCATTTTCTCTGAGAGCTTTGAACTGAGATTTTAGAGAATTGGGAAGGAGAATTGATCTCTCTTCTTCGTCGTTCTTGCTTGAGCATTTTTACTTTTCTTGTTTGAGTACTGGGTGTGAAGAATTGAGGAATTTCTGTCTCAATCTCCATTCAAGATCTCTTTAATTTCTCTTCTGCATAATTGAGTTCAATTACATTTCCTTTACTGCTTCTTCTTTAATTTCTTGTTAATTGCTTTGTGAACTTGGATCTGGGAAGGCAATTGAGACCTAGACTTTGCTATCTAGTCTCTGGAGTCCTGAGATCCCATTTCCCCTTTTGGTTCTTCTGTGAACTCCTGCTGCAATTTAATTTCCCTTCCTGTTTGAATTCTAGTTACTTCCAATTCATCTTCTGCTTTATTAATTGCTACAATTTAATTTCCCTTGCTTAAATTCTGAATTCCCAGTCCTCAACTCCCTTTTTCCATTCAAGCAATTTATATTTCTTGCACTTTAAGTTACTGTAATTTACATTTCTTGCACTTTAAGTTTCAGTCATTTAATTTCTTGTTCTTTAAGATTCAATACCTTTATTTTTAGTTCTCTTTTTCTGCAATTCATCCCTCTCCCTTTACATTTCCTGCTATTTACTTACTGTTGGATACAAAATCACTCAACCAATACTTGATTCGCTTGACTAAATCAACCACTAAACTAAAATTGCTCAATCCTTCAATCCCTGTGGGATCGACCTCACTCTCGTGAGTTTTATTACTTGATGCGACCCGGTACACTTGCCGGTGAGTTTTGTGTTGGATCGTTTTCCACACATCAAGTTTTTGGCGCCGTTGCCGGGGATTGAATTAGATTGACATTGATTAAGTGAGGTGGTGGTCTAGATTAAGCATTTTTTCTTTTTTTACTAAGCACATTAACTGTTTGACACATTGTGTCACCTAACCCTCTAACCACATTCTAGCATTAGAATGTCCATGTTTCATTTGGTTTGTTTGTGATTCTTGCAAGTCAGGAGGCTGAGGTGCGTGAAGAGGGAGTGAGCAACAATACCCAGCCTGCAAGAAGGGTGTTGGCCTCTTACACTATCCCCAATGCAAGAAACTGCGGGAGTAGCATACTAACTCCCAACATTCATGCAAATAATTTTGAGTTGAAGCCTCAACTTATCACTCTGGTGCAGAACAATTGCTCCTATGGAGGAAGTCCACTTGAAGATCCAAACCAACACTTATCCATCTTCCTCAGGATTTGTGAAACTGTCAAAACAAGTGGTGTGCATCCAGACATCTACAAGCTACTGCTGTTTCCATTCTCTCTGAAGGATAAGGTCACTCAATGGCTAGAGACATTTTCCAAAGAAAGCATCAATAATTGGGAAGACTTAGTGAGCAAATTCCTAGCCAAGTTCTATCCTCCCCAAAGGATTATCAGACTCAAAACAGAGGTCCAAACATTCACTCAGATGGATGGAGAGTCATTGTATGATACATGGGAAAGATACAAAGCTTTACTCAGGAAGTGTCCACCAGAAATGTTCAAAGAATGGGATAAACTTCAAAACTTCTATGAAGGATTGACTTTGAAAGCTCAGGAAGCACTAGACCATTCAGCAGGAGGTTCTTTGCAATTAATGAAGACAGCAGAGGAAGCCCAAAACCTCATAGACATGGTGGCAAACAATCAATAATTCTATGGTCATCAAAGGCAACGCCAACCAGCCCAGAAAAAGGATGTGCTGGAGCTTGAAGGTGTTGATGTTCTCTTGGCACAAAACAAACAGATGCATCAACAACTTCAGCAACAAATAAAAATGATGGCCAAGAAAATTAATAGACTGCAAGGTGCTGCAGTAAACACACAACGCCATTTGAGCTTGAAGGCATGACACGCCAGGTTGCTTGATGAAGAAGGCTTGCTAGTTACGGAGCCAGGCATGGCGTGCCATGCCAAGTTGAGAAGCTAGGCGTGGCACACTTCTCAAACGTCAGTCACACACCAGGCATATGCTTCATTTTTTATGACTGTTTCCTTTTTCTTTCACTTGTAATTTTCTTTTCTCTTTTATATTTTCTTAATTCTAAGGTATACGAGTAGTATAAATAACTCCTAGAAGTACTGAAAAGGGGAGTTGGATTAGCAGGTGGGATTGGAAACTTAGCTTTAGTTTTACACTTCATCTCCTCTATCTCTTGTACTTTTGTCTAAGCTATGAGTAGCTAAACTCCCTCTCATTGGGAGAGGGATCTCTGTTGTACTTGATGGATTAATGATAGTAAATTTCTTCGTCTCTTCATATTCTCTTTGATTTGCTAGAAGGAATTCCGTTCTTCATGCTAATGTTCAATCTTCTTGTGAAAGAGGTTTAAATGCAAAATGGGTTTCATGGGAACCGTAAAAAAGGAAACATGAAACCATGCTTGAAATCCCTTCTCATACTTGAGTAGATTTGGGTTTTGGGATTGAATACGGTGACATATAATCCACCCACTATTTGGATCTATGAGGATGTGTGGTATAATCAGGGACCAAGCATATCTCTCTTCATGAGCAATTAGACCAAGGAATTGGCTAATTATCAAGATTTGAGAGATTGAATCACCAAGAGATTGGGTTTCAATCAATCATGATTGCCAAGAAGTCAATGAGTTGCATGATTGAAGATGTTATGAGCTGAATTTAATCCAAAGAGAGCAACATCTCCTAATCCCAATGAATTTCCCCTATTCTTTATAGCTTTCTTTAATTTTTACTAGTCTACATTCCCATTTACAATTCAGTCATTTATGTTCCAGCACTTTACATTCTTGCCATTTACTTTTCTGCACTTTATTGCTTTTCTGTACTTTTAAGTCATTTACGTTTTTACTCATTTAGAATTCTGCACTCAACACTCTCTATTGGTTATCTTGACTAATTCACCCATTAATTAAAATTGCTCAATCGACCAATCTCTGTGGGATTCGACCCCACTCCTAATAGGTTATTACATGACAATATTTGGTGCGCTTTCCAAAGAACAGATTCATTTTATATGGGGAGTGAATTTCGGTCATCAAATTTTATGGCCCCGTTGCCGGGGATTGGTTTGAAATTGACAATGACTAAATTGATAGGTATTTAGATTAAGCATTTTTATTTACCTTGTTAATTCTTTTAATTTCAGTTCTTGTATTTTTTCTTAACATTTGAGATTCAATTGATTCATTGTATATTTCTATTTTAGCATACTAATCCACTAACTGTTTGATCAATTGCACCAATCAAACTAACGATAAGTCTTAACAAGAGTGATTCCTTCACTTGTCTTCTGCTTGCTGTTTGTGGAATGTATGACAGGTAGGAGAGGAGAAACTTTATCCTCTTTTGATAGTGAACCTGAGAGAACCTTTCTTAGACTAAGTAGGGAAGCAAGAGGCAAAGGAATAGTTGGAGAGGAAACAGTGGAGGAAGATCTAGACGTTACTATGGAGAAGGAGATACATAATCATGTTGGGGAAGGTGCTAGTAACCATGTGGTGCAGGAGAGAAGAGTTCTAGGATCCTACATCAACCCAAACCTAGGAAATTGTGGAAGCAACATTCTAAAACCAACCATCCATGCTAACAATTTTGAGTTAAAATCCCAACTCATCACCCTTTTCCAAAATGACTGCTCATTCGGAGGGAGTGCACAGAAGACCCCAACCAACATTTAACCACATTTTTGAGAATTTGTGATACAGTAAAGGCTAATGGTGTCTACCCGGACACCTATAAACTGCTACTGTTTCCTCTCTCTCTTAGAGATAAAGTATCAAAGTGGTTAGAATCATTTCCTAAGGAGAGCTTGTGATGAGCGGATAATTTATATTCTTTTTGGCATTGTTTTTAGGTAGTTTCTAGTATGTTTTAGTCACTTTTTAGTATATTTTTATTAGTTTTTATGCAAAATTCACATTTTTGGACTTTACTATGAGTTTGTTTGTTTTTCTGTGATTTCAGGTATTTTCTGGATGAAATTGAGAGACCTGAGCAAAAATCTGATTCAGAGGCTGAGAAAGGACTGCAGATGCTGTTGGATTCTGACCTCCCTGCACTCGAAGTGGATTTTCTGGAGCTACAGAAGCCCAATTGGAAAGCTCTCAATTGCGTTGGAACGTAGACATCTTGGGCTTTCCAGAAATGTATAATAGTCTATACTTTTCCCGAGATTTGATGGCCCAAACTGGCGTCCAAACGCCCATCAGAGACCTTTTTCTGGCGTAAAACGCCAGAACAGGCACTAAAACTGGAGTTAAACGCCCAAACTGGCACCCAAGCTGGTGTTTAACTCCAAGGATGGCCTATGCACGTGAAATCTTCAAGGCTCAGCTTAAACACACACCAAGTGGGCCCCAGAAATAGATTTTTGCACTATCTACTCATTTTCTGTAAACCTAGGTTACTAGTTTAGTATAAATAGCACTTGTTACTATTGTATTCATATCTTTGGACCACTTTTCGATCCTTTGATCAGGTCTTCTTCCCCTGTTTTTGAATTCTTATGCCATTTGGGAGGCTGGCCATTCGGCCATGCCTAGACCTTTTGTTCTTATGTATTTTCAACGGTGGAATTTCTACACCTCATAGATTAAGGTGAGGAGCTCTGCTGTTCCTCATGAATTAATGCAAGTACTATTGTTTTTCCTTCAATTCACACCTAATTCTTCTCCAAGTTATACTCTTGTACTTAATTCAGTTAAGTCAGACTGAAGGGGTGACCCGTGACAATCACCCACTATCTTCAGTACTCGCTTAGCCAAGATCCGCATGCCTGACAACCACAAGCGGTCTACATGATGTTCAACGTAGTCATTGAACGCCAGCTGGAGTATATTCTCTTGGGTCTCTGATCCATGCGTTTGACTAGCATCTCCTGACAACAGAGCATCCAAATCAGTGAGATTAGAACCTTCGTGGTATAGGCTAGAAACAATTGATAGCATTCCTGAGATCCGGAAAGTCTAAACCTTGTCTGTGGTATTCCAAGTAGGATCTGGGAGGGAATGACTGTGACGAGCTTCAAACTCGCGACTATTGGGCGTAGTGACAGTGCGCAAAAGGATCAATGGATCTTATTCTGACACAAGTAGCCCTGCGGTGAGAACCGTAGCCGGACCATTTTCACTAAGACGATGGATGGTAGCCATTGACAACGGTGATCCACCAACTTACAACTTGCCATGGAAGGGAGTGCGCATGATTGGATGGAAGCAATAGGGAAGCAGAGGTTCAAAAGCAACAAAGCATCTCCAAACGCTTATCTGAAATTCCCACCAATGAATTACATAAGTATCTCTATTTTATTTTATGTTTTATTTATCTGTTAATTATCAAAATATCATAACCATTTGAATCCGCCTGACTGAGATTTACAAGATGACCATAGCTTGCTTCAAACCGACAATCTCTGTGGGATCGACCCTTACTCACGTAAGGTATTACTTGGACGACCCAGTGCACTTGCTGGTTAGTTGTGCAGAGTTGTGAAAAGTGTGATCACAATTTTGTGCACCAAGTTTTTGGCACCATTGACGGGGATTGTTCGAGTTTGGACAACTGACGGTTCATCTTGTTGCTTAGATTGGGTAATTTTATTTTATGTTTAAGCATTTTATTTTTATTTTCGAAAAATACAAAAAAAAATAATAAAATCATAAAAACCAAAAAAAATATTTTGTGTTTCGTGTTTGAGTCTAGTGTCAAATCCTAAGTTTGGTGTCAATTGCATGTTTTTAATTTTCCTAAGTTTTCGAAAAAAATTCATGCATTGTGTCCTTCATTGATCTTCAAGTTGTTCTTGATGATTTTCCTTGTTTTGATCTTTAAATTCTCTTGTTTTGTATCTTTTCTTGTTTTTCATATGCATTTTCAAATACATAGTGTCCAAATATTAAAAATTTCTAAGTTTGGTGTCTTGCATATCTTTCTTTTCTTAAAAATTTTCAAAAATATGTCCTTGATATTCATCATGATCTTCAAAGTGTTCTTGGTGTTCATCTTGACATTCAAAGTGTCCTTGCATGCATTACTTGTTTTGATCTTGCATTTTTATGTTTTATTTCATTTTGCTATTTTTCTCTCTTTTAATTAAAAATTCAAAAATAAAAAATATCTCTTTTCAAGTAAATAATACAGAGAAATAAAGATTCAGAACATACAGCAGAGGAATCACAGAGAAAAAGCTGGGCGTTTAGAAAAACGCCCACTAAGGAAGGAATTTTGGCGTTAAACGCCAGCCAGGGTATCTGGCTGGGCGTTAAATGCCCAAAGAGGTAGCATTCTGGCGTTAAATGCCAGAATGGATAGCATCTTGGGCGTTTTAACGCCAGGATGACACAGGGGAGGTAATTTCGTTTCAAATTCAAATTTTTTTCAAATTTTCATGTTTTAAATCATAATTTTAAAATCTTATATTTCCAAATTTTCAAAAATCCTTGCTAACAATTAATGTTTTGATTAAAAAATTTCAAGTTTGTTACTTTCTTGTTAAGAAAGGTTCAATCTTTAAATTCTAGAATCATATCTTTTAATTTCTTGTTAGTCAAGTCATCAATTTAAAAAAAAAAGAAAAAAATCAAATCTTTTTCAATCATATCTTTTTAAAAGCATATCTTTTTCAATCATATCTTTTCAATCATATCTTTTTAAATTTTGATTTCAAAATCTTTTTTCTAACTTCTTATCTTTTCAAAATTATTTTCAAAATTTTCTCAACTAATTATTATTTTTTATCTTTTTTTCAAGACCACCTAACCACTTTTCCACTTCCAATTTTCGAAAATCACTAACCTTTTTTTTTCCAAAAATCTTTTTAATTACCTAATTGTTTTAAATTCTAATTTTATTTTATTCCTTTTTCAAATTTTCGAAAACTCTCTCTCTCCTCTCTTTTTATTTTATTTAATTGCTAACATTCCTCCTCCACTTATCCAAAATTTCGAACTCACCTCCTCTCTCTTCTCATTCTTCTACTCCTTTTCCTCTGACACATCAAGGAATCTCTATAACTGTGACATAGAGGATTCTACTACTCCCTTTTGTTCTCTTCTTTTTCATATGAGCAGAAACAAGGATAAAAACATTATTGTTGAAGCTGATCCTGAACTTGAAAGGACTCTGAAGAAGAAGCTAAGAGAAGCTAAAGCACAACACTCCGGAGAGGACCTTTCAGAGAATTTAAAAAAAGAAGTAGACATGGCAGTCGAACCCAACAATAATGCAAGAGATGCAAGGAAGATGCTTGGTGACTATACTGCACCAACTTCCAACTTCTATGGAAGGAGAATCTCAATTCCTGCCATTGGAGCAAACAACTTTGAGCTTAAGCCTCCATTAGTTTCTCTAATGTAGCATAATTGCAAGTTTCATGGACTTCCATCGGAAGATCCTCATCAGTTCTTAACTGAATTCTTGCAAATCTGCGATACTGTTAAGACCAATGGGGTTGATCCCGAGTCTACAGACTTATGCTTTTCCCCTTTGCTGTAAGAGACAGAGCTAGAACATGGTTGGACTCACAACCTAGAGAAAGCTTGAAGTCTTGGGACAAGTTGGTCAATGATTTCTTGACCAAATTCTCTCCACCTCAAAAGATGAGCAACCTTAGAGCAGAAGTCCAAACCTTCAAACAGAAGGAAGGTGAATCCCTCTATGAAGCTTGGGAAAGATACAAGCAATTAACCAAAAGGTGTCCTTCTGACATGCTTCCAAAATGGAGCATCATATGTATATTCTATGATGGTCTGTCTGAATTGTCCAAGATGTCATTAGACCATTCTACTGGCGGATCTCTTCATCTGAAAACCCTGCAGAAGCCCAGGAACTCATTGAGATGGTTGCAAATAACCAGTTCATGTACACTTTTGAAAGAAATCTTATGAATAATGGGATGACTCAGAAGAAAGTAGTTATTGAGATTGATACTCTGAATGCCATATTAGCTCAGAAAAAAATATTGACTCAGCAAATTAATATGATTTCTCAGAATTTGACTGGATTGTAAGTTACATCCGACAGTGCTAATGAAGCCTCCTTTGAAGGAGAAGCTTACGACCCTGAGAATGCTACAATAAAAGAAGTGAATTGCATGGGAGAATCCTATGGAAACACCTATAATCCTTCATGGAGGAATCATCCAAATTTCTCATGGAAGGATCAACAGAAGCCTTAACAAGGCTTCAACAACAATAATGGTAGGAAACTAAGTTTGGCAATAGCAAATCTTTTCCATCATCTTCTCAGTAACAAACAGAGAATTCTGAGCAGAGCCTCTCTGGCCTAGCAAACATAATCTCTGATCTATCTAAGGCCACTCTCAGTTTCATGACTGAAACAAGGTCTTCCATCAGAAATTTGGAGGGACAAGTGTGTCAGCTGAGTAAAAGAGTGATGCCAGGGCATCTAGGCCAGTTTCACTGACCTTTTCTTTATTGTTTTAGGGTAGTTTCATGCATTTTCCTAGTAAACAAGGCAAGTTTTGGGTGAAAATACACTTACACCTTCATTCAAGCAACTATTGTGAATTTTGCATGATTTCATGAGATTTTTTGCCAGAATTACATGATATTTTAATGATGCATGATCTCATGGTTTTGGCTAGAGCTTTGATGCACTTTAATTGCTTGATTTTAGGACAAATGAAGCATGGAAGAATCACGTTAGCATTCACGTTAACTTAGTTAATGTGACTACTAACGTGGGATGGCAATTGGCTTGCAACGTTAATGAGAAAAGTGATCACCAATAACGCCTGCGAAGCCACTTCATAGCCTACGTTAAGAGCCACGTTAACTAAGTTAACGTGGTACTTAACGTAGAAGGAAAGGAGGACTCCACGTTAATGAGAAACGTGAACTCCAATAACGTTGAGAAACTAGGCAATGCCCCACGTTAAGAGTCACGTTAACTAAGTTAACGTGAACTCTAACGTGGACAAGGATCAACACTGCCAACGTTAGTGACACTCACTTTTGTCATAACGTTGGATCATTTTCATTGCCTATGTTAACTCTCACGTTAATATTATTAACGTGAAAGTTAACGTGGAGTGGGGTTCAAAGAACCAACGTTAGTGACACTCACTTTTGTCACTAACGTTGGAAGATGGCTTCATTACTACGTTAAAGGCCACGTTAACCTAGTTAACGTGGGTTCTAACGTAGGGGATTAAGGCAATTAGAGCGTTAGTGACAAAGGTGAGTGTCACTAACGCTCTCGAAGGTGATTGGTGCCCACGTTAAGAGCTACGTTAGCTTAGCTAACGTAAGACCTAACGTAGGAGGAAAAAGGCAATCAACGTTAATGGGAAAAGTGATTCCAATTAACGTTTGCGAAAATAGGCACAAGCCAACGTTAATGGGAAAAGTGAGTCCCATTAACGTTGGCCAAGAATTGAGAAGGAACGTTAGAAGTCACGTTAAGACTTCTAACGTTGAGAATAACGTGGGCATATAAAGGTGGAACGTTAGTGGAAAAGGTAAATGCCACTAACGTTCTCGCACCCAGAAATGTATTCCATTATTAATCTCACTAAATGCCCAAGCCTAATTCATATTTCTCTGCAAGCTGGGCCCACTAAAGATGAGGATTGCTTCAACTCAAGGTCCAAGGCCCACATCCAAGACTTGAAGAACTCACTAGAAGATCATGAAGAGTAGTATATATTAGTAGTTTTGAACTAGAAAAGGACTTTTGGCACCTTGGAGAACCACTCTCAGCATATTTACTTTTCTGTACTTCTAGCATGGATTATTCGTTTCTTCCATTTTTGATTCCTAGAGCTATGAACAAGTAAACCCCTTTCATTGGGTTAGGGAGCTCTGTTGTAATTTGATGGATCAATATTAGTTTTCATTCTTCTTCTTTTATCTTTTCTCTTGATTTTACTAGAAAGCTTTCAATCTTAATTTAATTGGTTAGTTATCTTGGAAATGAAACTTTCCATAATTGGATCTCTTCGGAACCTTGGAAGAGGAATGAAGAGATCATGCTAGAATTGCTTTCTCATGCTGGACCAATTTGGGTTGGGATGGATATGTGACTATAATCCCCTCAATACCTGAATTGGGAAATGCATGTGGTATAATCAGTGACCATACTTCATCTCTTCTCATGAGCAATTGAACAAGGAATTGGCTATTGATCAAGATTTGAGAGATTGGATTACCAAGGAATTGGGATTCAATCACTTAAGATTGCCAAGGAGATCAATGAATGCATTGATTGAGGAAGAGATGAGAATGAACTTGATCCGAAGAATTGCAACATCTCCTAAACCCAATGATTCCCCCTTTTCTGATCTTATCCATTCTCTTTAATTTCTGCCATTTATTTTATGAGCATTACCCAATTCCCCATTTAAGATTCTGCACTTTAATTTCTGCTATTTACTTTCTAGTCATTTAAATTTCTGCATCTCAATCTAAATTCTGTTTAGCTCAACTAGCATATTCTTCTAACTAAAGTTGCTTGACCAATCAATCCTTGTGGGATTCGACCTCACTCTATAGTGAGTTTTACTTGACGATAATTGGGTATACTTGCCGAAGGAAAATTTGTTGAGAGACAAATTTCCATGCATCAAGTTTATGGCGCCGTTGCCGGGGATTGATTTTGAATCAACAATGATTAAGCTAGAAGATCACTAGATTGAGCATATTTTTTTCGTTATTCTTTTCTATATTCAGTAATTTACCTTAGTTTGTTTTTAATTTCTTCCTCATCCCCTATTCCCTCTCTAATTTCTGTTCTCCTTTCTTAGTTTACCACAATTCAGCTCACTAACCCACTAACTGTTTGATAAATTGCATCACTCACACTAACAATCATTCTAACAAAAATTGTTTTCATTATATCTCCTGTTGTGCATTCTGTTTGTTGTATGACATGGAGAAGAGAAGGAATCTCAACATCCTTTGATTCAGAGCCTGAGAGAACTCTTTGGAGATGAAAAAGGAAAGCAAGATGAAAAAGAATTGTTGGTGCTGAGGAAGAGGAAGAGTATTTTGAACCCAACATGGAAGAGAATTTGGAGAACAATCAGGAAGAAGAAGCTCATAATCATGCCAGAGAAGGCCATGCAAACCGGGTTGGGCATGAAAGAAGGGTCTTAGGATCCTATATAAATCCTAATCCAGGAAACTGTGGAAGCAGCATTCAGAAACCCACCATTCATGCCAATAATTTTGAGCTAAAACCTCAGCTCATCACTCTGGTGCAAAATAATTGCTCATTTGGAGGAGGTGCTCAAGAAGACCCTAACCAACACTTGACCACCTTCTTGAGGATCTGTGACACAGTGAAAACAAATGGAGTCCACCCGGATGTCTATAGGTTGCTCTTGTTCCCTTTTTCACTCAGGGACAAGGCAACAAAGTGGCTTGAATCCTTCCCAAAAGAAAGCCTAACAGATTGGGAGGAGGTAGTGAACAAGTTTTTAGCAAGATTTTACCCTCCTCAAAAGATTAATAGGCTAAGAACTGAGGTGCAAACTTTCAGGCAACAAGATGGTGAGACACTTTATGAAGCATGGGAGAGATTCAAAGACTTGACAAGGAGATGCCCATTAGAGATGTTTAATGAGTGGGTTTAACTTCACATCTTCTATGAAGGTCTTTCCTATGAGTCAAAGAAGGCTGTAGATCATTCATCAGGAGGTTCTTTAAACAAGAAGAAAACTGTTGAAGAAGCCATATATGTCATTGAAACAGTTGCTGAGAATGACTACTTCTATGCCTCTGAAAGAAGTAACACTAGAGGAGTAATGGAGCTAAACCACATGGATACACTGTTAACCCAAAACAAGATGATCACCAAGCAGCTAGCAGATCTTACCAAGAAGGTGGAAGAGAACCAAGTTACAGCAGCCATCACCTCATCACCAACTCATGAAGGAGTAAACATAGGAGAAGAAGGTGACTGGGAGCAAGCCAACTATGTGGGAAATTCACCTAGACAAGTCCATGATCCATACTCTAAAATATACAACTCTGGATGGAGAAATCACCCCAACTTTGGATGGGGAAACCAACAAGACTAAGGACAAGATTCGAGATGTTCCAACTTCAACTCCAACAACAATGCCACTCATCAAAACACCTCACAGAGATATTACCAACATCCATTTAGCCAACCTTCTCAACCACCTAATCTCAACCCACCATCATCCACAGATGATAGGCTTTCAAAGATTGAGGCTCTACTTGAAAACATGTGCAGAGAAGTCCAAGATAACATGGTGTTTAAGGAAGAAGTGCGAGCCAACATCAAGAATCAAGGAGAAAACATCAAAAGATTGGAGTCCCAAGTAGGCTATCTATCTCAACAAATTCCCAAACCCACTGATGGATTCCCCAGTGATACAGAGAAGAATCCAAGAGGATAACCAAAGAAAGTGAGATGGAAGAATGCAAAATGATAACCACAAGTGATGAGGGAAGTATGCATGGAGTAGAACACCTCCAAAATCACCAACAGGAAAGTCAAGAGGAAGGAAGCTGTGCAACTTCAATCACATCCAAGGAAGAGCTAAAGAAAAAGGAGGCATTGAACCCATATGCACCTTTCCCCCACAGGCTTAAAGGTGGTGTAGCAGGGAGAATGTACTCAAGGTTTCTTGATATGTTTGCATCTTTAGATGTAAATATACCCTTCATTAAAGCCCTCCAACAGATGCCTTTCTACATCAAGTATATAAAGGAGCTACTAGCCAGAAAAAGTCCATTGAAGGGTGGACAAACAATCAAGATGAACAGAAATTGTAGTGCTCTCATTCAACCAGGACAACCCACGAAGAAGGAGGATCCAGGAAGCTTCCACATTCCTTGTGCCATAGGAGAAACAATGATTGACAAAGGACTTTGTGACTTGGGAGCAAGCATCAACTTAATGCCTCTCTCTCACTCATGAAAAAGCTCCAAATCAATGAACTAACTCCTACTGATGTGATTATCAGATTGGCAGACAAAACCCAAAAACAAGCAGTAGGAATAGTTGAAAATGTGCTGGTAAAGGTTGGGAGCTACTATCTTCCCACAGATTTTGTTGTTTTGGAAATGGATGAGAATCCTATCCACCCCATCATTCTGGAAAAACCCTTTCTAGCCACAGCTAGGGCACTCATAGATGTAGAACGAGGAGAATTAGTGCTGAGAATACATGATGAGCAGCTCGCCTTCAATGTTTACAACCTCTCACAAGGAGCAGATCACAAAGACAATAAGATGATAGAAGAGCCAAACGAGGAAGCACAAACAACACAATTGGAAGCCCCATGGGTTGAGAAGCCACATAGTCAGGAAGAACCATGTTCAAATGTGATCCAAGAGGAACCAGACCCACCAGAGTCATGCAAGATCAATAACAAGATTCCCCTGGAGAAAGAATCCATAGAAAACAAGAAAACATCAATGGAAACAAGGGAAATAGTTCCAAGGAGATGGAGAAGCAGAAAGATACCTACAGAAGATCTCCCCTTAGGAGATGAACTTCTCAACGAGTTCACTGGAGGCAAACACACTGCAAGAGGGGAGGACTTCAAGTACCATCAACCGCCTTGACAAGAATTAAACGTCAAGCTAGTGACGATAAAGAAGCGCTTCATGGGAGGCAACCCATGTTCTACAACCCTTTCTTTTTAAATTTCAAATAATAGTAATAATAAGATAATTTCCATGAAGTTCAATCCAACTTTGACAATTAATATAAAGTCCTTCCACATGCAACGTATAGTACATGATAAGTTTGGTGTTCAAAGCACACCAAGTGTGGTTTGAACACACTTTATGAGAAAGATTTATGTCCCAAACTTGTTGTACCATAGGATCACAAACAAGTTTGGTGTACCAATGTGCATGCATGGGGAGTCTAATGTTTAATTGAATTGTCTTCATGGAATGCATTTAGTTAATAGAAACAAAAGAAAAAGAAAAAGAAAGAGAAACATTTTAATAGTTCACATTTTTCCCACCAAAAAGTTTAAATAACTCATTGCATTTACTTCTTGTATATAGGGAATCAAAAGGGACATTGATGGTAATTGATAGGACAATTAATACAAGGAGATTCGGCCACTACACCAAGGGAACTTTACACTTGTCTCCATAGGGAATGTCCTTGGAGGTGTTGCCATGCAACATGGGAAATGAATGACTTTGGAGACCGAACCAAGACCCTCATACAAGAGGTGATCCATGTGACAATCCAATCTCAAAACCCCGACCATCCACTATCAAAACAACACCATCAATCCACACCATTCAACAATTGCCATCCCTATATATAAACCCCTTCACACAACCCTTCCGTACACACCCTGTATCCCCATTCTCTTCTTTTCACTTCCTTCTATCGACCATACACACTTCACGTGCACCTTATATACTCACCTTTTCTTTTCTCTCTTCAAAACTCATTTCTTCAAGACTCTTTCTACTTAAACCCAACTGAACTCCATCTTCAACCCCTTAGCCTCTAATATTCAATTCTCATTCATGGCAGCATCAAACGTCAAGAGGCAAAAAGGAAAAGTACCAATGGAGCAGCCCTCCTTCGACACCGGGAAATTCAAAATAGCCTTCCATGAGCTCGAATTCGAGCGAATAAAGGAAAAGAAGATATTGCCCGAATCAACCTTTCAATTCGATGAAAATGAGTGTCCACAAATTTAGGAGAAGATTGAAAAGAGGGGTTGGGAAAAGCTTACTAACCCGGAAGCAAGGGTAAATACAAACCTCATCAGAGAATTTTATGCAAATGTGGTTAGAGAAGATAAGACCACAGCCCCCATCTTCAAGAGTTTTGTAGGAGGAGTAAAGGTGGATTTTAGCCCCAATGCAATCATTAGAGTTCTCCATTTGAAATCCCCACGTTTTGTTGAGCCTGGTTACCAAGAAAGAATAGATAAATGTGCCGATAATGATGTATTGGAGGAGATTGTAGGTGATATATGCATTGTGGGATCTGACTGGGAAAGGTATGTAGATAAGAGACCCCGGTTCATCAGGAGAGGAGACCTCATCCCAGAAGCCAAGGCCTGGTTTGAGCTTGTGCGATGATCTATCCTTCCCACAGCAAATAATTCTGAGGTTAATATCACTCGAGCTACCATGGTACATTGCTTGATAAAGGGTGGAAGCATTAACGTGCACGAAATTATAGCTGAAGGAATCCAAGAATCAGCCGAGAAAAAGGATTCAGGTGCCAGACTTTGGTACCCCAGCACCATCCTTAGATTATGCAAGAAAGCCAAGGTAGTCTTTGAGGATAGCAACCCAACTTGGCTAGGTCTTGGGTGATAACTTATACTCCAATGCATAACTCATGTGACCCCAGCTCAACAGTAGAAAAAACCCCATCTAAGGAAGAGGACATTAGAAGAGGCACAATAGGAAGAGCCTCTCCAAGAAGAACCCCAACCTACGGAATATCATCAAGAAGGATATCATGACCCAACCGACATCAATTTGGGTCACATTCGAGGAGCCATTGATGATTTGTCAAGGCTATACATGGAAGGACAAGAACAACAAATGCAACTTCAATCTCAGAGAATGGATCGGCAAGAGGAAATGCTAACAAATTGGATGAATCAACAGAGGAAATGGCAGAAACAGCTAATGGAGCAGCAACAAGAGCACTATTCCCAGCTTACTCAAGCCTTCAATCGAGTGTCTGAAAGGCAAGAAAGTCAAGATAAACGCCTCCAGGAACTCAACCAACGCCAGATGAATCAAATGAAAGCATTCAACGAATTCAGCGTGCTAAATGAAGGAAGGCAACTGCACCGAGAAGAATTCAGCATCAACACTCAGGCAAAGCTAAACTATGTGGTTGAGCATATGCATCACCTACACCCGAACATCCCAAATTTTGAGGCAGTTCGCAAGAACTTAACTGAACAAGAAGAAGGGAAGGTGAAACAACAAAAGGAAGCATTAAAGAAGAAGATGGAGGATGCCGGATTCTGGAAAAAGTTGATGGGGAAGCGTAAGGGGAATGGAGACTCAAGTAATCAAGGAGAATCCCAAGGGAGCAGAAGAGAATGAGCAGACCAATAAGTGAAAGGTGGTGAAGTTCCTTCTTAGTTTACCTAACTTTTTAAAGCTTTAAATAAGGAAAATCATGTATGAAATAGAACATGCTTCCATGATATCTTAGGATTTTCAATTATGCATTTAAGTTTCATTGCTTAGGTCTAGGTTATTGAGCCTAATGTCTTGAATGCTCACTTTCATCTTGCTTACTTGTATGTTTGTCTCTTTAAGTTAATAAAAACGAAAATGTTATGGAAAGAAAAAGAATGGAGTCATTTTGTGAAGTGAATTCTAAGTGATTATGGTTGGATGATTAGTAAGCTAAGTTGGTTCACCAAGAAAGGAAAGAAAGTAACTATCCATCCTAAGTCATAAATTTGAGACACATTCCTTGAGGCTAGCTAAATAATAAGATCCCAACAAGAAAAGAAAAAGAGTAATACAAGTGGAAATAAGAAAGGGAACACAAAAAAGAACAATGCTAGGCACCAAGGGTTGTGAAGATGAGGCATGTGTCTGTGGTGTTTATGTACAAGGGATATACTTGGATGAATAAGCTCTTAGGGGTGCCTTATCACTTGGTAACTTGGATTAACTAATCCGGGATTATCAGCTGAAAATCCACTATCAAGAGTAACCCTTGTTACAGAGCACTTAGTAACCCAAAGAGGTGCTGGACACCAAGGTCTCAAGAAAGAAAGAATAACAAACCATGTGCCTGTGGTGTGTATGTACGAGGGAAAGAGACTTGAGGGAGTAAGTCCTTAGGGGTGTCTTAACACCTAGCACCTTAAAACCAACTGGTTTGGGAGTGTTGGTTGAAAGCTTATGATAAAAAGTCGCCCTCTTACAGAACACTTATCCAAAAGAAAAATGTAATAAGCTTAAAGAGAAGGATCAATAAGAAAGAAGCCTCAAGGGATGCAATCAAGAGAGTGACTAGGGATTTTATAAAGGCTTAAAACCTAAAAGGAAAGAACCTAAGTTGCTATGCATGAAACTCCATGAACCATGAATGTTATTCCCATCTTTCTTCTTGTTCCTTTATTTCATTTTGCTTATGCTTCAGTACTTGCTTAGGGACAAGCAAGCTTTAAGTTTGGTGTTGTGATGCCAAGGCATCTAGGCCAGTTTCACTAACCTTTTCTTTACTGTTTTAGGGTAGTTTCATGCATTTTCTTAGTAAACAAGGTAAGTTTTGGGTGAAAAAACACTTACACTTTCATTCAAGCAACTATTGTGAATTTTGCATGATTTCATGAGATTTTTTGCCAGAATTACATGATATTTTAATGATGCATGATCTCATGGTTTTGGCTAGAGCTTTGATGCACTTTAATTGCTTGATTTCAGGACAAATGAAGCATGGAAGAATCACGTTAGCATTCACGTTAACTTAGTTAACGTGACTACTAACGTAGGATGGCAATTGGCTTGCAACGTTAATGAGAAAAGTGATCACCAATAACGCCTGCGAAGCCACTTCATAGCCTACGTTAAGAGCCACGTTAACTAAGTTAACGTGGTACTTAACATAGAAGGAAAGGAGGACTCCACGTTAATGAGAAACGTGAACACCAATAACGTTGAGAAACTAGGCAATGCCCCACGTTAAGAGTCACATTAACTAAGTTAACGTGAACTCTAACGTGGACAAGGATCAACACTGCCAACGTTAGTGACGCTCACTTTTGTCACTAACGTTGGATCATTTTCATTGCCTACGTTAACTCTCAGGTTAATATTGTTAACGTGAAAGTTAACGTGGAGTGGGGTTCAAAGAACCAACGTTAGTGACACTCACTTTTGTCACTAACATTGGAAGATGGCTTCATTACTATGTTAAAGGCCACGTTAACCTATTTAACGTGGGTTCTAACGTAGGGGATTAAGGCAATTAGAGCGTTAGTGACAAAGGTGAGTGTCACTAACGCTCTCGAAGGTGATAGGTGCCCACGTTAAGAGCTACGTTAGCTTAGCTAACGTAAGACCTAACGTAGGAGGAAAAAGGGAAGCAACGTTAATGGGAAAAGTGATTCCCATTAATGTTTGCGAAAAGGGGCACAAGCCAACGTTAATGGGAAAAGTGAGTCCCATTAACGTTGGCCAAGAATTGAGAAGGAACGTTAGAAGTCACGTTAAGACTTCTAACGTTGAGAATAACGTGGGCATATAAAGGTGGAACGCTAGTGGAAAAGGTAAATGCCACTAACGTTCTCGCACCCAGAAATATATTCCACGATTAATCTCACTAAATGCCCAAGCCTAATTCATATTTCTCTGCAAGCTGGGCCCACTAAAGATGAGGATTGCTTCAACTCAAGGTCCAAGGCCCACATCCAAGACTTGAAGAACTCACTAGAAGATCATGAAGAGTAGTATATATAGGAGTAGTTTTGAACTAGAAAAGGACTTTTGGCACCTTGGAGAAACACTCTCAGCATATTTACTTTTCTGTACTTCTAGCATGGATTATTCTTTTCTACCATTTTTGATTCCTAGAGCTATGAACAACTAAACCCCTTTCATTGGGTTAGGGAGCTCTGCTGTAATTTGATGGATCAATATTAGTTTTCATTCTTCTTCTTCTATCTTTTCTCTTGATTTTACTAGAAAGCTTTCAATCTTAAATCAATTGGTTATTTATCTTGGAAAAGAAACTCTCCATAATTGGATCTCTTCGGAACCTTGGAAGAGGAATGAAGAGATCATGCTAGAATTGCTTTCTCATGCTGGACCAATTTGGGTTGGGATGGATATGTGACTATAATCCCCTCAATAAATGAATTGGGAAATGCATGTGGTATAATCAGTGACCATACTTCATCTCTTCTCATGAGCAATTGACCAAGGAATTGGCTATTAATCAAGATTTGATAGATTGGATTACGAAGGAATTGGGATTCAATCACTTAATATTGCCAAGGAGATCAATGAATGCATTGATTGAGGAAGAGATGAGAATGAACTTGATCTGGAGAATTGCAACATCTCCTAAACCCAATGATTCCCCCATTTCTGATCTTACCCATTCTCTTTAATTTCTGCCATTTATTTTATGAGCATTACCCAATTCCCCATTTAAGATTCTGCACTTTAATTTCTGCTATTTAATTTCTAGTCATTTAAATTTCTGCATCTCAATCTAAATTCTGTTTAGCTCAACTAGAATATTCTTCTAACTAAGGTTGCTTGACCAATCAATCCTTGTGGGATTCGACCTCACTCTATAGTGAGTTTTACTTGACGATAATTTGGTATACTTGCCGAAGGAAAATTTGTTGAGAGACAAATTTCCATGCATCAAAGAGTTACTGAAACTCCTCCTAGTACTCTCCCAGGAAATACAAAAGAGAATACCAAAAGAGAGTGCAAGGCCATAACTATAACCAAAATGGCCAAACATGGAGAGAGTGACAAGGCAGTGATTCTCAGTGAGGAAGACCTCAAGGGACGTCCACTGACCAATACAGAGATCCCTATTGAGGAACCAAAGGAATCTGAAGCTCACACAGAAACCATAGAGATTCCACTAAACTTACTTTTGCCATTCATGAGCTCTGATGAGTATTCTTCCTCTGAAGAGGACGAAGACACTGTTGAAGAGGAAGTTGCTCAGTATCTAGGAGCAATCATGAAGCTGAATGCCAAGTTATTTGGTAATAAGACTTGGGAGGATGAACCTCCATTGCTCATGGTATGGTTCTTGTTCATAGTGCAATGGTAGAGGTTATTGCCAAGAGGATTGATCATATGCAAATGGCTCCTCCCACCTTTGATTGTTCCATCCTTAATGCATATCTTCATTGTAATCTCCACTTCCTACAACATAATTTTAACCAAACTCATAGACCAAAGGATGTGAATTCATAGTAGCAAGAGGAAATAACAACAAATACTAATAACAAATAAAGGAAACAAACTCCTACCACTACAAAAAACTATCAAAGAAGCAAAAGGCAAACATATTCACAATATTCACATATATACAATAACCAATAACAAGGCACACATTTTCAATTCCCCGGCAACGGTGCCATTTGATGAAAAGAAATTGTTTATCGGTATAGAATTTCTCAATTAAAATCTCGTTGCAAGTATAGTTCTAAACCAACAAAAAATCCTCAATCAAAAATTTAGTTTGTCACAAGTACAAACCCTAATAAAAATAACCGAAGTATTTAAACTTCGGGTCGTCTCTCAAGAAATTGCAGGGAAGTGTTCATGTTATTGGTTATGGGACAAGTATTTTTGGGATTTTGGAATAAGGGACAAGAAATATAAATGACAAGAAAGTAAATGAAACTCAAATGATAAAAAGGTCTTGGCAAGGGTTGATGGTTAAGGATCTTTATCCTTGTCACTAACCATAATATGATAATTGCAAAGGTCAAATGGGCTACATCAATCCCAATCCATAAGTCCTAGCCACTCACTAATTGACTTAGTGAAAGCTAGTGTCAATGGACACCAATTATCAATCATTTGGACATTAGTAACTTAAGGTCACCCAAGTTACCATCCCAAGCCAAGAATAGAAAATCTACACTAAAATCCAACCATGCATTTTATCAAACACTTGGAAGGCATAAAAGAAAAGCATAATAAAATGACAAGAAATGTAAATTCTAACAACTACCAAAAGCAAGAAATTAACAATAACAAGGCAATTAAACAATAAGAAACATAAAACATAAATTGCATTAAAGAAAATGAAAGGAAACAAAAGTGCTCATAAAAAACAACAAAATAAAAGAAACAACAAATAAAACTAAGAAAGCAAGGATGTAGCAACAAGAAATTGAGAAGGAAAGTGAATGAAATCAACAATTAAAACCTTGATCTAAGAGAAATTAAACTAAATCTAACCTAATTCTTGAGAGAAGAGAGCTTTTTTCTCTAGAATTCTAACCTAAAACATGATGAAAACTCAAACTATGACAACTTGGTTCATCCCCCTTAAATCCTTAGGCTCAATAGCATCAGAAATGGGTTGGATTGGGCCCAAAATGCTTCAGAAATTGCTGGCCACGAGTTGCCTTTAGTAAGTCACGTTGATCATGCGACGTGCACGCATGGCAACGCGTGTGCATTACTTAACTGCAAGGCAACTATTACAAATTTTATATCATTTTGAAAGCCTGGATGTTAGCTTTCCAACGCAACTAGAACCACCTTATTTGGATCTCTGTAGCTCAAATTATGATTGATTAAGTGCAAAGAGATCAGGATTGACAACTTGGCAATTCCTTCATTTCTTCATGAGTTCTCCATTTTACATGCTTTTTCTTCATTCCCTCAATCCAATCTTTACCTTCTAAACCTGAAATCACTTAACAAACATATCAAGGTATCGAATGGAATCAAGGTGAATTAAATTTAGCTATTTTAAGAGCTAAAAAGCATGTTTTCACTCTTAAGCAGAATTAAAGGAGAATTACAAAACCATGCTATTTCATTGAATAAATATGGGAAAAGATGATAAAATCCCTCTAAATTCAAAACAAGATAAACACTAAAAATGGAGTTTATCAACAACTTATTGATGATGAAATATGAAATGCATAAAAGCACAAAAGAGGATTGCAAGTCATCAACAATGTTTTTGGTCATTAACTTTGTAAAGATTGGTGTGAAAGAAGTGAAACATGCACTTGGTGCAACCAAAAGAGGGTTGAAAACAATCTCAATTTAAAAGGTTCACACCAGCGGAGAGCACCAACTGTTACAAATGTAAGAACCTCAATCATAAGGAAACAAGTTTAAATCAAATGATAAATTATGGAAATAGCTTCATTGGTTAACTAAAGTGAAAATTGGACTTGAACCAAGAAGTCATAAAGCTTTTGACTTAAACCTGAAATGTCGAAAACACCAATAAGGTTCGTATTGAATTAGTTAATCAAGGTTCTATTTGACACAGAAATCCGTCAAATAGTTCTTCAATTCTGTCAATCACAAATGTACACGAAAAGGGAACCAAAATAAATGCTGAAATGCTGACCAATCAAAAAAGTGCCAAGTTCAATTCATAAGTTGTAAGTTAACAATGGTTCAATTCATAAGTTGTAAGTTAATTTGGCTAATTTTCAAATTCTTATCTTTCCTTAATTCAGATTTCAAATTTTAAAAATCAAATTTTTCAAATCTTATCTTTTCTAATCCGTATTTGACTTTTCCTTTCCAATTTTTAATTTTCAAGATCTTCTTTTGACTTTCCCTTTTTAAATGGCAAATTTTCAAAATCAAATCTTTTATTCTTTTGAAATCTTGTTAATTAGTTGGTTGTTGGTTTTATCTTATTCTAATTTTAAAAGTTGGATATCTCTTTTATTCTCATTTCTCTTTCCTCTTTTAATTTCAAAACTTTTAAAAAAATCAAATTTTCTGTTTTAATTTTAAAATCTTATCTTATCTTATTTGATTTTCCATTTCAAATTTCAATTTTGCAAATCTTTGATTGACTTTTTCTTTTTTTAAATTTAAAAAATTTTCAAAATCAAATCTTTTATCTTATTTTCAAAACTTTTTAATTAATTGTTTGCTTTATCTTGTTTCAATTTTTAATTTGGTATTTCTTTAATTTTTTTCTCTTTCTTTTTAAATTTCAAACATTTTTACACATATTTCTTTCTAAATTTTTAAAATTTTTGAATTTCATAATTATTTTTTCTTTCTATTTTTATTTATATTCAAAAAAAATAGAATTTTTAATTATTGTTCTTTCTTCTTAGGTATCTTACTGGGAGTTCTCTATACTTTGACATAGAGACTCCCACTTTTCTTTGTTTCTTGCTTATGTAGAAATAACAAAAATCACTATAGATCCAAATGAGGATGCACAACCCAGAATAACCTTGGAATCTTATACAACTCCCACTCCTGGGAGCAGTAGTATACCTCCTATTGGAGTAGCTCATTTTGAGCTCAACCTACAGTTGATCATCTTGGTGCAACAAACTTGTCAGTTTCACAGACTTCCTCACGAAGACCCTACTAGATTTCTCTCTGACTTCCTGTAGATCTGTGATACTGTAAAGACAAAGGGAGTGGATCATGAAGTCTACAGGATGATGCCTTTCCCATTTGCATTGAGAGATCAAGCAGAATTGGTTGGATGTCCAACCCAAGGGGAGCTTCAATACTTGGAGTCAAGTAGTCAGTAAATTTCTAAACAAGTACTTTCTCCCAAAGAAGCTAACCCAGCAAATACTAGACATTCAAGGCTTCAAACAAGAGGATAATGAGTTTTTTTATAATGCCTGAGAAAGGTACAAGTTGATGCTCAGAAAATGTCCCATTGAAATGTTCACATAGTGGGTCAAGCTGGATATCTTCTATGACGGACTCTCTGAACAAGCCAAGGTATCCTTGGATAATTTTGCGAGTGGCTCTTTACACATGATGAAATATCTAAAGGAGGCCAACGAACTCATTGAGATGGTGGCTAACAACTAATACCTATACTCATCAGAGAAAACTTCAATGAAAAGGGAGGACAACAGAGTGTCAACTGAATTTGCTATCCATGAACAAAATGTATCTTTACTCCAGCAGCTGAACTTTCTAACACAACAAGTGTTGAGCCTGCAAAGCTCAGTTAACAATCCTCCTCCTCAGCCACCACAGCCTCAGAGTACTCTTGACATGGCACCTAGCAGAACTTATAAAGAGCCAGCAAGACTTCATGCAGGAGACCAAAGCCTCCATAAGCAATATGGAAGCATAGTTGAACCAGGCTAAACACAACTTGTCTGAACAGATAAGAGAAGAGTGCCAAGCTCTTCAATTAAGGAGTACCCTGAACACCCAGCCTCAGAACAGTAAGAAGCAGGGAGAAGAGTTGGCAGAAGATGAACAAGCTATAGTTCAAGGCACTCATGAGAGCACTGAACGCCCAGAAGGCGGTAGCCCAAGCATTGAATGCCAGTCTAAGGGAGGCCAGACACATGTAAGTACTCAGAACACCTCTCCTAAGCAAGCTGGTAGCCCTTCTATAGGTACTATAGACACTCACCCTGTGCCACTCATGGCCCTTGAGTACAAGGCCAAGTTACCATACCCTCAAGGCTTCCAGAAAGCTGAAAAGGATAGGCAATTTGCCAAATTCTTAAAAGCTTTCAAGAAATTGGAGATCAAAATCCCCTTTGCAGAGGCTCTTGAACAAATGCCTTCATATGCTAAGTTCATGAAGGAAATACTATATAACAAGAGGGATTGAAGGGAAGTAGAGACAATGGTGCTTACTAAGGAATGCAGTGCAGTCATTCAGAGGAACCTTCCTTAGAAACTTCAAAGACCCCCTAACACTCTTCATTGAAATACAGAAGTGAATCCAAGAGAAGAGTGTAAAGCCCTCATTAATACTAAGGAGGATGAGCCTAAGATGGAACACACTATTGAGGAACTAGATGAAGAAGAGACTCAAGAAGAGGCTTGAAGCATACTATTACACGCCCCTTTCGTGAGAAGAAAGCCTGAAGTACCACACCCTCAGAAGACTGGTGCACGAAATTGCGAATCACACTTTTCATAACTCATACCACTAACCAGCAAGTGCACTGGATCGTCCAAGTAATACCTTACGTGAGTAAGGGTCGATCCCACGGAGATTGTTGGCTTGAAGCAAGCTATGGTTATCTTGTAACTCTTAGTCAGGATATAATATCAATAATAATTTTTAGTTTTAATTTTAAAAAGTAAAAGAGCATGAAATAAATACTTATTATGCAGTAATGGAGAATATGTTGGAGTTTTGTAGATGCTTTGTCTTCTGAATTCATGTAACATAATGCTTCCTCACTTTTAAACATGCAAGGCTCCTTCCATGGCAAGATGTATGTAGGGCGTCACCGTTGTCAATGGCTACTTCCCATCCTCTCAGTGAAAATGGTCCAAATGCTCTGTCACAGCACGACTAATTATCTGTTGGTTCTCGATCATGTTGGAATAGAATCCATTGATTCTTTTGCATTTGTCATCACACCCAACAATCGCGAGTTTGAAGCTCGTCACAGCCATTCAATCCTTGAATCCTACTCGGAATACCACAGACAAGGTTTAGACTTTCCGGATCCTCAAGAGTGGCCGCCAAAATGTTCTAGCTTATACCACGAAGATTCTGATTAAGGAATATAAGAGATACTCATTCAATCTAATGTAGAATGGAAGTGGTTGTCAGGCACACGTTCATGGATTGAGGAAGGTGATGAGTGTCACGGATCATCACCTTCTTCATAGTGAAGCGCGAATGAACATCTTAGACAGGAATAAACGTGTTTGAATGGAAAACAGAAATAATTGCATTAATTCATCGAGACGCTTGATAAACCACTATTTTATGGTTTATCTTGAGCTCAATTGAGTGGATTTCATCAACTCTTTACCCACTTATTCATAATATTTGCATAGTTTTATATTTCCTTCCTGATTTTGTACTATGATTGAAAACGTGCTTCTTTGATCTTATATTTGCTTATTATTAATCCTCTCTTATTACCATTAGATGCCTTGATATGTGTGTTAAGTGATCTCAGAGATTACAGGGCAGGAATGGCTCAGAGGATGGAAAGGAAGCATGCAAAAGTGGAAGGAATACAAGAAGTTGGAGAAATTGCTAAGCTGTCCAGCCTGACCTCTTTGCACTCAAACGTCTATAACTTTAGCTACAAGGGTCCAAACGACACGGTTCCAGTTGCGTTGGAAAGCTAACATCCAGGGCTTCGATTTGTTATATAATTTACCATAGCTGCCCCAACGCCAGGCGACGTGAACGCGTGGGTCACGCGGACGCGTGACCTGGCAGGAACACAACCGGCGCAGCCATGTGAGCCATGCGGCCGCGTCACTTTTCCACGACCTGTACGTACCAGAATACGCTGGGGGCGATTTTTGTGCTGTTTTTAACCCAGTTTGCGGCCCAGAAAACACATATTAGAGGCTATAAAGTGGAGGAATCCATTCATTCATGAGGAGGCTCTCATAATTCACTTTTCATGTTTTAGATGTAGTTTTTAGAGAGAGAGATTCTCTCCTCTCTCTTAGTATTAGGATTTAGGATTTCTCTTAGTTTTAGGAGTGACTCTCAATCCCAGGTTCTTTATTTATTCTATTATTTTATTTCAGTTTGTTAATGTTGGTTTACGAACTTCATGTTAGAATTGATTTCTTTTATTAATGCATTTTGAGGTATTTCAGATTATGATTGTTTTATTCTGTTTAAGATTGCTTTCAATTCAATTTAGATTTATTTTTCCCTTTCGGCTTTGGTTAAATAATTGGTGACCCTTGAGTTATCAAACTCATTGTTGATTGAAAATTGGAATTCTTCAAGAATTAATTCAGGTTCCAATAACTCTAGTCTTTCCCAAGGAAAGATTAGGACCTGAGGAATCATAATTAATTCATCCACATAACTTACCTTCATAGTTAGAGGTTAACAAAGTGGGAGAAGAATCCAATTCTCTTTACAATTGATAAGGATAACCAGGATAGGACTTCCTGTTTTCGTACCTTGCCAAGAGTTTATTTTATAGTTATTTATTTATTTTATTTCTTCTTATGCAACATACTGCTCCCTAATTTCTAAAACCCCTAATTTACAAACTCATAACCAATAATAAGAACATACCTCCCTGCAATTCCTTGAGAAGATGACCCGAGGTTTGAATACTCGGTTATCAATTTCAAGGGGGTTTGTTACTTGTGACAACCAAAACATTTGTATGAAAGGACTTTTGAAGGTTTAGAAACTATACTTGCAACGAGGATTTATCCGCAAATTTCTAGACCACGCAAAAGTTCTCTCATCAAAATGGCACCGTTGCCGGGGAATTGCAAACGTGTGCCTTATTATTGGTTATTGTAAATATTTGCTTTTTGATTTGTTTTTATTTTTTATTTTTATTTGCTTTTTCATAAATTAAGAGGTATTGATTTTTATTTTAAAATTTTTATCTTATCTTATCTTATTTCAAAAATCTAATTTAAAAATTTTTCAATTTTCAAATTTCAAAAAAAAATTCAAATTTCAAAAATTAAAAATTCAAATTTCAAAATTTAAAATTCAAAAAAAAAACTTTAAGTTTCAAATTCAAAATTTAAATAACCTTTTAATTTCAATTTGTTTTTATTTTTGTTTTTCATTTTTTTTTATTTGCTATCATGAACTCTCACCCCTTTGGCTATGAGTTTGGTTACAATAATGTTGCAGGAAGAAGAAATTACAATGAGAACATGCATCAAGGTTGGAACAATCAAAGATGGGAGGAGCCACAAGGACTTGATCAATCCTCATGGCAACAACCACCTCCAATGGACTATCAACAACCACCACCATATGCCTATGAACCCTTTCCTCAACATAACTTTGGACCACCAAACTCACAAGCCCCTTTCCGCCATTCACCTCCATATGACCCTAACCTTCAACCACCATACCAACCACCTTATGAGCCATATGAACCATATATAGAACCACCCTAATTCCAACCCAATTACTCCCAAGAACCACCACTTCAATATTCATCATCTCCATATCCATCAATCCAAGAGCACTATGATCCTACTTATGAAAGCCGAGTACATCAAGAGACAAAGGATCGTTTCAAGGAAACAGTGGATCGATTTCAGGCAACCATTCAACAACTGGAGCAAGTAGTAATTCAATGGGTTTCTAGGCGCTCAAATATACAAGGATCAGCCACAGCTCTATGTTGATAGTCTACTAAAGAGCGTAGCATGACGGAGATACCAGAAACCCCAGTGGACAAGACAGAGAATGAATTCATACTAGAACAAGTAGAAGACGCTATCATTGTTCAAGAAGAAGAAGAAGTGGCTGAAGACTTAGGAGATGAAGAACCTCCATGGGAAAGTCAAGACATAGAGCCTCCTTCCAAGACGGTTGAAATTGATGCTGAGGAGGGTGTACAACCTCCAAAGCATATCATAGTTGAAGACTTGGAAGAGGTTGATCAAGAGATGGAGATTCAAGAAGAAGAAGCACAACCTACCATGCCCTTGGAAATCAATGAAGAGGAGATTGAATTGAAAGAGAGCTACCAAGAGGAAGAGGTTGAAATTGAAGAAGCTTGCAAAGAGGTGGTAATTATCAGAGAGGAGCACAAGGGAGTGGAGCTTGCAATTTCATTAAAAATACCTCCCCCTAAGTTGTCATCATCCTTCACAACATTCAAGTGGGTAAAATTCATATCCCTTAGCTTTCTAATCCCACTTGAATATGGGTTACTGGAGACGGATGGTAAACTTAGAGCTCTTTGTGGCATCAAGAGTAAGAGGAAGATGGTCAGTGGTAAGAATTGTCCTGCAAGGTTCATCATGGTTGGAAGCTTTAAGTTTAAACGCAAAGGTTGGTATAAAGCTCAACTGAATGGGTCTAGGAAGCTGTTTGGTCACTGCAGTGAGAATTTAGATCACCTTTCACCAGGCTGGAAAAATGCAGATCGAGACAAAAACGGGTGTAAAGGTAAAGTTTGGGATCCTGGAATCTGTTCTGGCATTTGTCACCCCGGGAGCCTAAGAATCTGTTTGAAGCTTCTTAAGGGCTTTACATGCTTAGTTTGGGATCCCGGAGGACACTGGAATCACAAACATTGGTGGAGATTTCTGGATGAGTTCAAGCACAAGCCACCATAACAGGAAGCTCACCAAATGTCCAACTTAAGGACTTTAACTAAAAGTGCTAGGTGAGAGACAACCCACCATGGTACGATCGTTCATTTTTCATTTTTATTTAGTTTTATTTATTTTCTAGTTTTATTTTATTTTATTATATTGAACCTGGAGTTTTGCGTCACATTCATATTAACAATGCATTCTTCATTTTTCAAAAAAAAAAGGGATTTACGCACGCAACGTGGCAGCGTCGCTGACGCGTCCGCGTCGTATGTGCTTTAGGAGGAAAAGAAACTGAACAGAGAGTTACGCAGGAGCAGGGCTGGAGGCGTGCCAAGGGCACAAATCGTCCCACGTGACCGCATCGCTGATGCGGCCGCGTCATTTGCAAAATGGCTTCCTCACGCGTCCGCGTCACCCACGCGACCGCGTGGCCCTGGATTTCGACGTAACAAGGTGTATGGCCGAAAGTTGAGCTGGAATTGGGCTGGACTCGTGCTGGAAGCCCAAGCCCTACCACGCGACCGCGTGCCCCACGCGGCCGCGTCATTTTAAGAAAAAGGCCAACCGCGCGATCGCGTCGACCACGCGACCGCGTCACCCTGGATTTTGGCAATACTAAGTTTTGAACAAAGAGTTGTGTGATCGCAAGGCTGCACTCGCGCCCCTAGCACAAATCAAGTCACGCGATCGTGAGCCCCACGCGTCCGCGTCGCCAAACCTTATTGCGCACCATGCAACCGCGTCACCCACGCGACCGCGTCGCCAGCGTCGCACAACCTCTCCATATTAGTGCCAATTTTCTTATCTTTTCTTCTCCGAATCCTTATTCTTCTTATCTTTTCTTATTTCTTTCTTATTTTCTCTCACTTCCATTCTATTTTATTTAATTTATTTGCATACTTTCATTCATTGCATTTTTTTTATTTTGTGCATATTTTTATTTTTTTCTTTTCTAAATTTGTTATTTTGGTGTTAAAAATTTAATTGGGAAATTATTTTCTTGTAAATTATTATGAAATTGTTTGACAATTATATATTACTTTTTGAAGGGTTGCTTGCATGTTCAATTTAATACTTTCAATAGCTTATTTACCATACATGCTATGTGTTTGTGAAAAAGCCCATATGGCATTATGCACTTCTCTATTATACTTTATACTATTCAATGCTTGCTTTTCATAAACTCCCTTTACTATTTTATTAATTGAATATAATTGTCAATACAAACATGGTGATTTATTACAAGTGATGCTTGGTCTATGCTACTCATGCCCTTTGCCGGCATGCCAATAAACACCTTGCATTCACTTGTCCTTATATGCACTAGCTATTTTCAATTGATGGCTTTTCACATGTACTCGCGAGCATGTGTTAATGTCAATTACATCCTAATGTGCATCCATCACCACTCTTCCGTTCTCTTCCTTGCTATATATCTATTTGAATTTAATTTACTTTCTCTTCCCTTCTTCAGGATGGCCACCAAGGAAGGAAAGGAGAAAGCTACTCCCAAACCGCCGGCAAGGAAAGGAACAAAAAGAGCTCAGCTGAGAAACCACAACCCCCATCCACTTGCACATCTCAGCATGCACCGAGGATGGTGCAATCTTTAAGTGTGGGGAGGTCGATACCGATCTCCATGGGTTAGTTATTTCTTGACTCAACACCAAAATTTTTTTATTTTATTTGTTTGTTCATTGTTGCATTTGCATAATTGATTGCATATTTGTTTGATTTTTTGCATATTTTACCACTTGGTTGAAGTAATATTTTCTTTTCCAAGAAACCTTTTAAAGTATTTCACTAATTTGAATAAAATTTTTTGTTACACTTGTTTGAAGAAATATTATATTGGAACATGGTTTATAGCTCGAACACACAAAACCTGTAAGATTTTGAGCCTAATTGATTGGTTGCATTTTATCAACCAATAATTTATTTTTGATGTGTGTTTTTCTCTCTAAAATTGTGATCTTTGTCTTGCTTAATTCTATATTTCCATTATTTGATGTATACATGCACTTACATGATTGAGGCCTTTGTTTCATTGAGCTCACATACCCATATGGCCTTACCTTTCATTATCCCTTGCAAACCAATTTTGAGCCTATTATACCCATTTGTTCTTTATTTTAGCACATCATCAACTCTAAGCGAAAAATAATAATATCCTTAATTTGAATCCTTGGTTAGCTTAGACTAGTGAAAGTGCTTATGATTTAAGTGTGGGAAAATTGTGTTTGGAAACATTTGGTTTCAGAATTGAGTATGTTAGAAATTTCTGAAAATGTGAAAGAAATGTTTAGGACATGTTTATGCATTCAATAATTTAATCATATGCATTGAGAAAAACAAAAGAAAAATAATATAAAAAAAGAGAGAAAAATAAAAGAAAAAGAAAAGAAAAGAAAAGAAAAAGAGCAAATAAAAGGGGACAAAATGCCCCAAAGTGAGTGGTGAAAGCAATGCATATGAGTTGTACTTGAAATTAGAATGTATGAATATGTGGAAAACATAGTTAATGGATGGTTAGATGTTGTATTATGATTACATGGATTGTCTAAGTTAGGTGGAAAAGTTTAAGTTAATTAAGGATTAAGATTTTTAGTCCACTTGGCCAAATACAATCCTACCTTGACCCTAACCCCATTACAACCCTTAAAAGACCTCTTGATATGTGTATTTATGCATTAAATTTTTGTTAATTGTTAGATGAAGAGCAAGCCTTAGAAAGAAAGGTTAGTAGAGAATTGAGAGAGTCGAACCTTAAACACTTGAATGATTAGAGTGTATACACTTCCAATGAGGGTTCGATGCTCGATTCTTTGTTCCCGGCTTTCATGAGCTATTTTCTTCTGCAAGTTTACTTTTACTTCATTTTTATGATTTGAATCAGTGAAATCTAGTTTATATATGTTCTTGAAAGATTTATTTATTTTTAACCAAGTAGGTAGAAACATTCTGCATGTAGTTGCAATCATATAGATAGGATTGCATTTCATATTAATCTACCATTCCTCTTCATCTTTATAGTTTCTCTTGAGCTTAGCATGAGGACATGCTAGTGTTTAAGTGTGGGGAGGTTGATAAACCACTATTTTATGGTTTATCTTGTGCTCAATTGAGTGGATTTCATCAACTCTTTACCCACTTATTCATAATATTTGCATAGTTTTATATTTCCTTCCTGATTTTGTACTATGATTGAAAACGTGCTTCTTTGATCTTATATTTGCTTATTATTAATCCTCTCTTATTAACATTAGATACCTTGATATGTGTGTTAAGTGATCTCAGAGATTACAGGGCAGGAATGGCTCAGAGGATGGAAAGGAAGCATGCAAAAGTGGAAGGAATACAAGAAGTTGGAGAAATTGCTAAGCTGTCCAGCCTGACCTCTTTGCACTCAAACGGCTATAACTTTAGCTACAGAGGTCCAAACGACGCGATTCTAGTTGCGTTAGAAAGCTAACGCCCGGGGCTTCGATTTGATATATAATTTGCTATAGCTGCCTCAACGCCAGGTGACGCGAATGCGTGGGTCACGCAGACGCGTGACCTGGCAGGAACACAACCCGCGCGGCCGCGTGAGCCATGCGGCCGCATCACTTTTCCGCGACCTGTACGTACCAGAATACGCTGGGGGCGATTTCTGGGCTGTTTTTAACCCAGTTTGCGGCCCAGAAAACACAGATTAGAGGCTATAAAGTGGGGGAATCCATTCATTCATGAGGAGGCTCTCATAATTCACTTTTCATGTTTTAGATGTAGTTTTTAGAGAGAGAGGTTCTCTCCTCTCTCTTAGTATTAGGATTTAGGATTTCTCTTAGTTTTAGGAGTGACTCTCAATCCCAGGTTCTTTATTTATTCTATTATTTCATTTCAGTTTGTTAATGTTGGTTTACGAACTTCATGTTAGAATTGATCTCTTTTATTAATGCAGTTTGAGGTATTTCAGATTATGATTGTTTTATTCTGTTTAAGATTGCTTTCAATTCAATTTAGATTTATTTTCCCTTTCGGCTTTGGTTAAATAATTGGTGACTCTTGAGTTATCAAACTCATTGTTGATTGAAAATTGGAATTCTTCAAGAATTAATTCAAGTTCCAATAACTCTAGTCTTTCCCAAGGAAAGACTAGGACCTGAGGAATCAGAATTAATTCATCCACATAACTTACCTTCATAGTTAGAGGTTAACAAAGTGGGAGAAGAATCCAATTCTCTTTACAATTGATAAGGATAACCAGGGTAGGACTTCCTGTTTTCGTACCTTGCCAAGAGTTTATTTTATAGTTATTTATTTATTTTATTTTTTCTTATGCAACATACTGCTCCCTAATTTCTAAAACCCCTAATTTACAAACTCATAACCAATAATAAGAACATATCTCCCTGCAATTCCTTGAGAAGACGACCCAAGGTTTGAATACTTGGTTATCAATTTCAAGGGGGTTTGTTACTTGTGACAACCAAAACGTTTGTATGAAAGGACTTTTGAAGGTTTAGAAACTATACTTGCAACGAGGATTTATCCGCAAATTTCTAGACCACGCAAAAGTTCTCTCATCAACACTGCAGAGCTCCTCACCCCCAACAATGGATTTTAGAGACTCATGCCGTCATAGAGTATAAATTTCAGATCTAAAATGTCATGAGATACAAAATAAGTCTCTAAAAGTTGTTTAAATACTAAACTAGTGACCTAGGTTTAAAGAAACTGAGTAAACTAAGATGGATAGTGCAGAAATCCACTTTTGGGGCCCACTTGGTGTGTGCTGGGGCTGGGACTTAAGCTTCTCATATGCCTGGGCTGTTTCTGGAGTTGAACGCCAGGTTGTAACCTGTTTCTGGCGTTGAACTCTAACTTGCAACCTGTTTCTGGTGCCGAACACCAGACTGCAGCATGAAACCTTTTACGTCGTCTATCTTTGTGCAAAGTATAAACTATTATATATTTATGGAAAGCCCTGAATGTCTACTTTCCAACCCAATTGAGAGCGTGCCAATTGGACTGTTATAGCGCCGAAAAATTCATTCCGAGTGCAGGGAGGTCAGAATCCAACAACATCAGCAGTCCTTTTTCAGCCTAAATCAGATTTTTGCTCAGCTCCCTCAATTTTAGCCAGAAAATACCTAAAATTACAGAAAAACACACAAACTCATATTAAAGTCCAAAAATAAGAATTTTTCCTAAAAACTAATAAAATTATACTAAAAACTAACTAAAACATACTAAAATTTACATGAAATTACCTCCAAAAAGCGTATAAAATATCCGCTCATCACAACACCAAACTTAAATTGTTGCTTGTCCCCAAGCAACTAGATAAATAAAATAGGATAAAAAGAAATTAAAAAACAATAATATCTCAGAGTTTCAAGTGAAGCTCAGATTCGGGACTAGTAGCTTTTTGCTTCTGAACAATTTTGGCATCTCACTTTATCCTTTGAAATTCAGAATGATTGGCATCCATAGGAACTCATAATTCAGATAGTATTATTGATTCTCCTAGTGTAGTATGTTGATTCTTGAACACAGTTACTTTATGAGTCTTGGCTGTGGCCCTAAGCACTTTGTTTTCCAGTATTACCACCAGATACATAAATGCCACAGACACATAATCGGGTGAACCTTTTCAGATTGTGACTTAGCTTTGCTAAAGTCCCTAATTAGAGATGTCCAGAGTTCTTAAGCACACTCCTTTGTCTTGGATCACGACTTTAACCACTCAGTCTCAAGCTTTTCACTTGGACCTGCATGCCACAAGCACATGGTTAGGGATAACTTGATTTAGCTGCTTAGGCCTGGATTTATTTCCTTGGGCCCTCCTATCCATTGATGCTCAAAGCCTTGGATCCTTTTCACCCTTGCCTTTTGGTTTAAAGGGATATTGGCTTTTTCTATCTTTTTCTATCTCTTTTGCTTTTTTTTTTCACCGCTTTTTCTTGGTTCAAGAATCAAATTCATGATTTTTCATATCAGCAATAATATTTCTCTTGTTCATCATTCTTTCAAGAGCCAATAATTTTAACATTCATGAAATTTAGTATAAAAAATATGCACTATTCAAGAATTCATTCAGAAGACAAAAAGTATTGCCACCACATATAAAATTAAATTGCCTCTTTATTCTAAAAATCTACTATTTTATTCATGTTTGATGATGAGAAAAATAACTTATAGCTTAATTGGAAATAAAATCAAAATAGATATACTAATTACTACTACTCCTATATAACTTCTAAGGTAAATTCCTATAAGAACAACTATCACAGAAGTAAAGCTAAGATTAGGACTCAACAACCTTTATTTTGGGAAGTGGATGTTCCTCTAGTCTGTGGGGTGCTTGGTCCTTCAAGAGATAATTTCTGACGTTTCAGTTCCTTCAAGTCACGCCTTTGCTCTTCTTGTTCCCCAAGCAATTTGCAAAGCATGCTATTTTGATTATTCTATTCTTCCTTTATTTGGTCCATAGCTTCTTGCAACTTGGTAACAGATGCTTCAAGTTGCTCCCAGTATTCAAATTGAGGGATTTCCAGGAGGAATTCCTGTGCTCTCCTCCTGATGGGGTCATCCTGCACTTGTTTTTCCATTGATATTTTGGTGATTGGTTGCTCAACTGAGATATACTCAGTTATTCCCATCTTCACTCCAGCATCTTTACATAGCATAGATATTAAGCTAGGATAAGCCAATTTGGCATCTTTGGAGTTCTTGTTTGCAATTATCTAAAGTTCACATGAAATTAGCTGATGAGCTTCCACTTCTCTTCCTAACATAATGCAGTGGATCATCACTGCTCTTTTAATGGTGACTTCAGAGCGGTTGCTAGTGGGCAGTATAGAACGCCCAATGAAGTTCAGCCAGCCTCTGGTGACTGGTTTGAGATCTTCTCTCTTGAGTTGATTTGGGACGCCCTTGGTGCTGGTGGTCCACATGGTTCTACGGATGCATATGTCCTCTAGAATCTTGTCCAGACCCTTATTTGTTCTCATCATTCTCCTATTAAAGGAGTCTGGGTCATCTTTCAGCTGAGGTAGCTTAAAGATCTCCCTGATTTTGTTAGGGTGGATGTGAACAATCTTTCCTCTGACCAAGGTCAGATAGTCATAGAGGGCAGTTCCAGATATTCTCTGCCTGTCTATTTGCCACAGATTAGTGTAGAATTCCTGAACCATGTTTCTTCCTACCTTTGTTTCAGGATTAGCTAGGATTTCCCAGCTCCTGTTTCGAATTTGCTCTTGGATCTCCGGATATTCATCTTCTTTCAGATTGAATTTGACTTCCGGGATCACTGACCTTAGACCCATTATTTTGTAGTAATGGAATACTTTCTTTCTTGCCTATTGGTGTGGGTTATTTTCCTTTAGGAGCCATGATCTTAGTGGGTATGGTTTAGTGATCACGGATAAACACACCAAACTTAGAGGTTTGCTTGTCCTCAAGCAAAAGAAAAGAAAGGAGAGGGATAGAAGGAGAGCTAGTTTTCGAATTGTGGAGGAGAGAAGAGAGGCCGAATGTGGATTTAAAGGGAGGGGATGGGTTTTCAAAAATTTTGAAGAAAGATAAGATAGAAGATATGATTTGTAAAAGATAAATATGATAGGAAAATATATAATTGAAATTTGAAAAGATATAGAAGATATTTGAAAAAGATAAATCTGAATTTTAGAAAAAAGATTTGGGATTAATTTGAAAAGATAATTAAGTCTTGAAAAAGATTTGAGAAGAAGTTGGAGAGGATTTGAAAAGGATTTGTGTTTATGAATTAAGATACATTTGATATCTTTTGAAAAAGGGATTTTAGAAATTAGGATTAAAATTTTTAGAATTGAAGGATGAGAGTTTGTAACATGTTTATGCAAGAAATCATGAATTGCAACATAAAAATTTGGAAAAATGTGAATTGAAAACAAATTTACCTCCTCCCTACAATCCTGGCGTTAACGCCCAAATTCTGCATGTTTTGGGCATTCAACGCCCATTTGCAGCTTCTTCTGGGCGTTCAACGCCCAGCTGTTGCTTCTAGCTGGCGTTGAACGCTAGAAACTCCTTTGTCACTGGGCATTTTTCTGAACGCCCAGAACACTGTAAATCTGGCGTTAAACGCCCAGAAGGTGCTTCTTTCTGGCGTTGAACACCCAGCAGATGCTTCTTTCTGGCGTTTAACACCCAGATGGCTATCCTTATTGGCGTTGAACACCCAGTAGATGCTTCTTTTGGGCGTTCAACGCCCAAAACAGCTCTTACTGGCTTTTTCGCACCAGTGAGCTTTCTTTTTGCTCTTTTATCCTGCGAATCCTTCTGTATCTTTGTAAACTCAAGCAATTGCTATTTTACCTTGAAGATAATTGACATAAAACTGTAACAATCAATTAATTAACAAATAAGTTTTGTAAATGGCTGGGTTGCCTCCCAGCAAGCGCTTCTTTATTGTCTTTAGCTAGACTATTACTGAGCTTTAATCAAGTCTCAGTTTTGAGCATTCTTGCTCAAAATTGCTTTCAAAATAATGTTTAACTCTCTGTCCATTCACAATGAACTTTTTGTTAGAATCATTATCCTGAAGCTCCACATATCCATATGGTGACACACTTGTAATCACATATGGACCTTTCCACCGGGATTTTAATTTTCCAGGGAATAATCTGAGCCTAGAATTAAAAAGCAAAACTTTCTACCCTGGCTCAAAGACTCTGGATGACAGCTTTTTGTCATGCCATCTTTTTGCTTTCTCTTTGTAAAATTTTGCATTTTCGAAAGCATTGAGTCTGAATTCCTCTAGCTCATTTAGCTAGAGCAATCGTTTTTCTCCAGCTAACTTGGCATCAAGGTTTAGGAATCTAGTTGCCCAGTAGGCCTTATGTTCCAGTTCCACTGGCAAGTGACAGGCTTTTCCATACACAAGCTGGTATAGAGAGGTTCCTATAGGAGTCTTGAATGCTGTTCTGTATGCCCACAGATCATCATCTAAGCTTCTTGCCCAATCCCTTCTACGGTTAATCACAGTCCGTTCCAGGATTCTTTTAAGTTCTCTATTAGAGACTTCAAATTACCCATTTGTCTGTGGATAATATGGAGTGGCCGCCCTGTGGCTAACTCCATATCGAACCAAAGCAGAGTAAAGCTGTTTATTACAGAAATGAGTGCCCCCATCACTGATTAGTACTCTAGGGATACCAAATCTGCTGAAGATGTGTTTCTGGAGGAATTTTAGCACTGTCTTAGTATCATTAGTGGGTGTTGCAATAGCTTCCACCCATTTGGATACATAATCCACTGCCACCAGAATATAAGTGTTTGAGTATGATGGTGGGAAAGGCCCCATGAAGTCAATGCCCCATACATCAAACAATTCAATCTCCAAGATCCCTTGTTGAGGCATGGCATAACTGTGAGGCAGATTGCCAGATCTTTGGCAACTGTCACAATTAAGTACAAACACTCGGGAGTTTTTATAGAGAGTAGGCCAGTAGAAGCCACATTGGAGGACTCTCGTGGCTGTTTGCTCACTTCTAAAATGTCCTCCATACTGTGATCCATGGCAGTGCCAGAGGATCTTTTGTGCTTCTTCTTTAGGCACACATCTACAAATTACTCCGTCTGCACATCTCTTGAAGAGATATGGTTCATCCCAAAGATAGTACTTTGCATCCGTGATCAATTTCTTGGATTCCTGCTTACTATACTCTTTGGGAATGAATCTTACTGCCTTGTAGTTTGCAATGTCTGCAAACCATGGCACTTCCTGGATGGCAAAGAGTTGCTCATCCGGAAAGTTTTCAAAGATCTAAGTAAGAGGGAGGGACACCCCTTCTACTGGTTCTATTCGGGACAGGTGATCTGCTACTTGGTTCTCTGTCCCTCTTTTGTCTCTTATTTCTATATCAAACTCCTGTAGAAGCAACACCCATCTGATGAGTCTGGGTTTGGAATCGTGCTTTGTGAGTAGATATTTAAGAGCAGCATGGTCAGTGTACACAATCATTTTTGATCCTACTAAATAAGATCTGATCTTGTCAATGGCGTAAACCACTGCAAGTAACTCTTTTTCTGTGGTTGTGTAGTTCTTCTGTGCGTCATTTAAAACACGGTTGGCATAGTAAATGACGTGCAGAAGCTTGTCATGTCTTTGTCCCAACACTGCACCAATGGCATGGTCATTGGCATCACACATCAGTTCAAATGGTAATGTCCAGTCTGGTACAGAGATGACTGGTGCTGTGACCAGCTTAGCTTTCAGAGTCTCAAACGCCTACAGACACTTCTTATCAAAGATAAATGGCGTGTCAGCAGCTAGCAGATTACTCAGAGGTTTGGCGATCTTTGAAAAATCTTTTATAAACTTCCTATAGAATCTTGCATGCCCCAGAAAGCTTCTGATTGCCTTAACATTGGCAGGTGGTGGTAATTTTTCAATTACCTCTACCTTAGCTTGATCCACCTCTATTCCCTTATTTGAAATTTTGTGCACAATGACAATTCCTTCAGTCACCATAAAGTGACATTTTTCCCAGTTTAAAACCAGGTTAGTCTCTTGGCACCTTTTTAGAACAAGTGCTAGATGGTCAAGAAAGGAGCTGAATGAGTCTCCAAATACTGAAAAGCCATCCATGAAGACTTCTAGAAATTTCTCCACCATATCAGAGAAAATAGAGAGCATGCACCTTTGAAAAGTTGCAGGTGCATTGCACAGGCCAAATGGCATCCTTCTGTATGCAAATACTTAGGATGGACATGTGAATGCTGTTTTCTCTTGATCCTGGGGATCTACTGCAATTTGATTATAACCTGAATATCCATCCAGGAAGCAGTAGTATTCATGACCTACCAGTCTTTCTAGCATCTGGTCTATGAATGGTAAAGGAAAATGATCCTTCCTGGTGGTTGTATTGAGTCTTCTATAATCAATACACATACGCCACCTTGTAACTGTTCTTGTATGAACCAGTTCATTTTTTTCATTATGAACCACTGTCATACCATCCTTCTTAGGGACGACTTGGACAGGGCTTAGCCAGGGGCTATCAGAAATGGGATAAATAATCCCAGCCTCTAGTAATTTAGTGACCTCCTTCTGCACCACCTCCTTCATGGCTGGATTCAGCCACCTCTGTAGTTGAACCACTGGCTTAGCGTCACCCTCCAATAGGATCTTGTGCATGTATCTGGTTGGGCTAATGCCCTTAAGATCACTGATGGACCACCCAAGAGCTGTCTTGTGTGTCCTTAGCACTTGAATTAGTGCTTCCTCTTCCTATGGCTCTAAGGTAGAGCTTATGATTACATGAAAGGTATCATCTTCTCCTAGAAATGCATATTTTAGGGATGGTTGTAATGGTTTGAGCTCGGGTTTGGGAGGTTTCTCCTCTTCCTGAGGGATTTTCAGAGGTTCTATTATTCTCTCTGGTTCCTCCAGATCAAGTTGAGCATCTTTAAAGATATCCTCTAGCTCTGATTCTAGACTCTCAGTTATATTGACCTCTTTTACCAGATAGTCAATAATATCAATGGTCATGCAGTCGTTTGGGGTGTCTGGATGCTGCATAGCTTTGACAACATTCAACTTAAACTCGTCCTCATTGACTCTTAGGGTCACTTTCCCTTTTTGGACATCAATGAGAGTTTGTCCAGTTGCTAGGAAGGGTCTTCCTAGAATGAGAGTCACACTTTTGTGCTCCTCCATTTCTAGCACCACAAAGTCAGTGGGAAAGGCAAATGGCCCAACCTTGACAATCACATCTTCAATCGCACCTGATGGGTATTTAATGGAGCCATCAGCAAGTTGGTGACATATCCGGGTTGGTCTGACTTCTTTAGTCAAACCAAGCTTTCTGATAGTAGATGCAGGTATTAGGTTGATACTTGCCCCAAGGTCACATACAGCTTGCTTGGTACAAGTACCCTCTAATGTGCATGGTATCATAAAGCTTCCGGGATCTTTAAGCTTTTCTGGGAAGCTTTTCAGAATGATTGCACTGTATTCTTCAGTGAGGTAAACTTTTTCAGTTTCCCTCCAATCCTTCTTATGACTTAAGATCTCTTTCATGAACTTAGCATAAGAGGGTATTTGCTCAAGTGCCTCTGCAAAAGGAATCTTTATTTCAAGAGTCCTGAGATAGTCTGCAAAGCGGGCAAATTGCTTATCCTGTTCCGCTTGACGGAATTTCTGAGGATAAGGCATTTTGGCTTTGTATTCCTCAACCTTAGTTGCTGCAGGTTTATTACCTACAGATGTGGGTTGAGAAGCCTTTTTAGAGGGGTTGCTATCAGCACTTGTATGATCTGATCTCCCACTGGCATTTGAATGCCAGGGGTGAAAGCTGGAGTGGCGTTAGACGCCAACTCCTTGCCTATTTCTGGCGTCTGAACGCTAGAACTGTGCTTTCTTTGGGTGTTCAACGCCAATTTCTTACCTGCTTCTGGCGTTGAACGCCAGGACTGAGCATGGGATGGGCGTTCAACGCCAGCTCTCTACCCTTTTTCTGGCGTTTGAGCGCCAGAATTATTCCTCTCTGGGCTCTGACTGTCCTCAGAGGGATTTTGGGTAGCAGTTTGTTCATTTCTTGGCTTTCTACTGCCTTGAAGTGAGGTATTTAATGTTTTCCCACTTCTTAATTGAACTGCTTGGCACTCTTCTGTTATTTGTTTTGACAATTGCTGTTCTGTTTGCTTCAATTGCACTTCCATATTCATATTAGCCATGCTTGTTTCTTGCAATATCTCCTTGAATTCAGCTAGCTATTTGGTTAGAAAATCTAATTGCTGATTGAATTCAGTAACTTGTTCTGCAGGACTTAGTTCATCAGTTACTGTTTTAGCCTCTTCTTTCATGGAAGGTTCGCTGCTTAGATACAAATGCTGATTTCTAGAAACTGTATCAATGAGCTCTTGAGCTTCTTCAATTGTCTTTTTCATGTGTATAGATCCACCAGATGAGTGGTCTAGAGAAATTTAAGCTTTCTCTGTAAGCCCATAATAAAAGATATCTAACTGCACCCACTCTAAAAATATTTTAGAGGGGCATTTTCTTAGCATCTCTCTGTATCTCTCCCAGGCATCATAAAGGGATTCATTATCTCCTTATTTGAAGCCTTGGATGCTCAGCCTTAGCTGTGTCATCCATTTTGGAGGAAAATAGTGATTCAGGAATTTTTCTGACAACTGTTTCCATGTCTTTATGCTGTCCTTGGGTTGGTTATTTAACCACCTCTTAGCTTGGTCTTTTACAGCAAATGAAAATAATAACAATCTATAGACATCCTGATCTACTTCCTTATCATGTACTGTGTCAGCAATTTATAAAAACTGTGCCAGAAACTCTGTAGGTTCTTCCTGTGGAAGACCAGAGTACTGGCAACTTTGCTGCACCATGATAATGAGCTGAGGGTTCAACTCAAAACTACTAACTCCAATGGAGGGTATACAGATACTACTCCTATATGAAGCAGTAGTGGGGTTAGCATATGATCCCAGAGTCCTTTTGGACTGTTCATTTCCACTTAAGTCCATAATGGAGAAAGGGAGATGATGTGAATTTATTTTATTTATTTTATTATTATAGAGGAGGTTTCGAAATAATAAAATAAAATAAAATAAAAACTAAAATAAAACAAAAACAAAAAGAATTTGAAAATATTTTATGAAGAATTTCGAAAAAGTGAGGAGAAAGAAAGTGGTTAGAATATTTTTGAAAAATCTATAAATTTAAAAATTTAAAAATGAAATTTGAAATTTTTTTTTAAAAAAAATTCGAAATAATTGCTTTAAAAATAGTTAGAAATATATATATATATATATATATATATATATATATATATATATATATTGAATTTTGAATTTTATGATGAAAGAGAAAAACACACAAAAGATCCAAGACTTAAAATTTTTAGATCTAATGCTCCTTGTTTTTGAAAATTTTGGAGGAAAAACACCAAGGAACACCAAACTTAAAAATTTTAAGATCAAAATACAAAGAAGACTCAAGGACACTTTGAATACTCACAAGACCAACAAGAACAAAAGAAAGAACACCAAACTTAAAATTTTTAGAAAACCAAATATAAATTTTTGAAAATTAAAGAAAATTAACAAGAGAACACCAAACATAAAGTTTGGCACAAGATTTAATCAAAGAAAAATTATTTTTGAAAAAAAGTTTTAAAAGGAATATACCCAATTGCCAAGAGCATAATCCAACGCTCTAGCCAACTAAGCTATAAATATAACGTGTTTTAATATTGTATATAAAAAAAAGTATTTTTGAAAACTAATATTTTGAAAAAGCACAAGGAAAATACGAAAACACACAGAACAAGACAAACCAAAGATCAAAGAAGAAAAATTGACAAGAATAATTTGAAGATCAAGGAAAAACAAGAACACGCAATTCGAAAAATTGAGAGACAAAGAAAAGCATGCAATTGACACCAAACTTAGAACATGACACTAAACTCATAAAGAAAACGAAAATTCAATTAAAAGAAAAATAACATTTTTGAAAAATTTTTAAAAAGGAATAATAGAAAATGAAATTCTAGAGACTCTAAACCAAAAAGATAAATTTTTCCTAATCTAAGCAACAAGATTCACCGTCAGTTGTTCAAACTCAAACAATCCCTAGCAATAGCGCCAAAAACTTGGTGCACGAAATTGCAAATCACACTTTTCACAACTCGTACCACTAACCAACAAGTGCACTGGGTCGTCCAAGTAATACCTTACGTGAGTAAGGGTCGATCCCACGGAGATTGTTGGCTTGAAACAAGCTTTGGTTATCTTGTAACTCTTAGTCAGGATATAATATCAATAATAATTCTTAGTTTTAATTGTAAAAAGTAAAAGAGCATGAAATAAATACTTATTATGCAGTAATAGAGAATATGTTGGAATTTTGGAGATGCTTTGTCTTCTGAATTACTGTAACATAATGCTTCCCCACTTTCAAGCATGCAAGGCTCCTTCCATGGCAAGCTGTATGTAGGGCGTCACAGTTGTCAATGGCTACTTCCCATCCTCTCAGTGAAAATGGTCCAAATGCTCTGTCACAGCACGGCTAATCATCTATTGGTTCTCGATCATGTCGGAATAGAATCGATTGATTCTTTTGCGTTTGTCATCACACCCAACAATCGTGAGTTTGAAGCTCGTCACAGCCTTTCAATCCTTGAATCCTACTCAAAATACCACAGACAAGGTTTAGACTTTCCGGATCCTCAAGAGTGGTCGCTAAAATGTTCTAGCTTATACCACGAAGATTCTGATTAAGGAATCTAAGAGATAATCATTCAATCTAATGTAGAACGGAGGTGGTTGTCAGGCACACGTTCATGGATTGAGGAAGGTGATGAGTATCATGGATCATCACCTTCTTCTTAGTGAAGCGCGAATGAACGTCTTAGATAGGAATAAGCGTGTTTAAATGGAAAACAGAAATAATTGCATTAATTCATCGGACGCTGCAGAGCTCCTCACCCCTAACAATGGAGTTTAGAGACTCATGCCATCAAAGAGTATAAAATTCAGATCTAAAATGTCATGAGATACAAAATAAGTCTCTAAAAGTTGTTTAAATACTAAACTAGTGACCTAGGTTTACAGAAAATTCACTTGGTGTGTGCTGGGGCTAAGACTTAAGCTTTTCACGTGCCTGGGCTGTTTCTGGAGTTGAACGCTAGGTTGTAACCTGTTTCTGGCGTTGAACTCTAACTTGCAACCTGTTTCTGGCACTGAACACCAGACTGCAGTATGAAACTGGCATTAAACGCCAGTTTACGTCGTCTATCTTCGCCCAAAGTATGGACTATTATATATTGCTGGAAAGCCCTGGATGTCTAATTTTCAACCCAATTAAGAGAGTGCCAATTAGACAATTGTTGCTCCAAAAAATCCATTCCGAGTGCAGGGAGGTCAGAATCCAACAGCATCAACAGTCCTTTTTCAGCCTAAATCAGATTTTTGCTCAGCTCCCTCAATTTCAGCCAGAAAATACCTGAAATTACAGAAAAACACACAAACTTATAGTAAAATTCAGAAATATGAATTTTGCCTAAAAACTAATAAAATTATACTAAAAACTAACTAAAACATACTAAAATTTACATGAAATTACCCCCAAAAAGCGTATAAAATATCCGCTCATCAAAGACCCAAAAGGAGGCCAAGGACAAGCACTACTCACAATCCTTGGAAGGCTTTAAGAAGCTACAAATCTATATTCCTTTTGCTGAGATTTTGGAGTAATGGTCTCTATCTACTGGAAGAAACCTCTCTGATGCTGAGAGAAGCGAATTGGTGATGAAGTTACAGAAGGATTACATGATTATCAAGGTCCTTAAACCTTCACTACCCCATGACAAATGAGGTACTTCCATGCAGAGTACAATACTGCAGCCTCACCCCTTACTGAAAACTCATAGTTTCCCCAAACATTTTACTTAAGTTTGGTGTTGGGCAGTTGATGAATCCATATTTGACGATAAATTTTGGATTTATTTGAGTGGATTTCATCATATAAACCCACATTTATTCACCTAAATAGCATGCTTTTGTGGTTTCTCTTTAAATTGTGCCTAATTATGAAATATGCTATTTTGTTCTTAATTTAATCAATTTTATCCCACTTTCATCCCATTCGATGCCTTGATAGTTTTGATGAGTGATTTCAGGTATAATAGTTAGGAATGGCTTGATAAGAGTGGAGGAAAAGCATCCAATTGGGAGAAAACATGAAGAAAATAAAGGAGAAGCACACACTGGAGTGTGCGCATGCACGACAATATGTACGCACGCACAAGTGAATGATCAGCAAGTGTGCGCACGCACAACACGTGACCCCATTAATGCAAATTGTTGGGGTGATTTTTGGGCCTCTAAAGCCCAGTTTTGGACTTTCTGAAGCTGATTGAGTGCTATATCAAAGGGCCATCATTCCATGTGAAAGGAGGGAGCAATTAGGGTTAGTTTAGCATCATGTAGGTCATTTTCTAGAGATAGAAGCTCCCCCTTCTCTCTAGAAATCAGGGTTTATAGCTTAATTTCTTTGTAATTTCTCTTTTTAATTCTTGTTTTCATCTAGTTTCTTCTAATTTTCTTTGTTCTATTGTCTTAATTTCTTTAGTTTGTCTTGTTATTTTCTCATTTTGCCACTTTTATGTATTTGCACTCTTTGTTAATTTTAATTTCTATTTAATGAAATCTATGTTTTATGATCATTTAATGCTTGTTTGAGTTATTGTCATTATTTTCTTGCTTTTGGTAGTTAGATTTTATTTTTAATGTAATTTAATATTATTTTATTTTCATGCCCATAAGTGTTTGATAAAATTCTTGGCTTAATATTTGTTTAGTTTTTCTTCACTTTTGGCTTGGAATTGAGGACTTTGGTGACCCTTGATGTGTGGAAAACGATCCAACACAAAACTCACCGGCAAGTGCACCGGGTCGCATCAAGTAATAAAACTCACGGGAGTGAGGTTGATCCCACAGGGATTGAAGGATTGAGCAATTTTAGTTTAGTGGTTGATTTAGTCAAGCGAATCAAGTATTGGTTGAGTGATTTATTATTAACAGAAACTAAATTGCTTGGAATGTAAAGGGAGAGGGGGAAATTGCAGTAAATTAAAGAGCAGGAAAGTAAGAGATGCTGAATCTTAAAGAACAATAAATTAAATGACTGAAACTTAAAGTGCAAGAAATGTAAATTACAGTAACTTAAATTGCAAGAAATGTAAATTGCTTAAATGGAAAAGGGGAGTTGAGGATTGGGAATTCAGAATTTCAGCAAGGAAAATTAAATTGCAACAATTAATAAAGCAGAAATTGAATTGGAAGCAACTAGAATCCAACCAGAAATGGAAATTAACTTGCAGCAGAGGTTCACAGAAGAACCAACAAGGAAAATGGGATCTCAGGACTCAAGAGACTAGATAGCAAAGTCTAGATCTCAATTGCCTTCTCAGGTCCAAGTTCACAAAGCAATTAACAAGAAATTAAAGAAGAAGCAGTAAAGGAAATGAAATTCAACTCAATTATGCAGAAGAGGAATTTAAGAGATTTCGAATGGAGATTGAGACAGAATTTCCTCAATTCTTCACACCCAAAACTCAAAACAAGAAAAGTAAAATTGCCCAAGCAAGAACGAGGAAGAAGAGAGATCAATTCTCCTCCCTAATTCTCTGAAATCTCTAAGAGAAGGTTCAGAGGTCAAAAAGAAAAGATTCAAAGAAAGATTCAAAGTTCAAAAGTAAAGGAAAAGGTCCTAATTACATCAAACTAGCTCTTATTTATACACTTTCTATTCTTGGATCTTAGGATTTGGATGGGCTTTTGATTTGGTGAAGGAATAAATTTTATTGGATTTTTAATCCAATTTTAGCCCATGAAGGATTGCTTCCAGGAGGCTGCCCTGCCCTTGTGGAGGGCAGGGCAGGATTTGATGCGTGCGGCCTTGGTGCGAGCGTGCTGTGCGAGCTTGGTGCGCAGGATGCTGCCCTGCCCTCGCGGAGGGCAGGGCAGAAATTTCTGGTGCGCCATTTTGGTGCCTGTGCGTGCTGCTGGTGCTGCCGAGTGATGCCTTGGTGCGCCAGTTTGGTCCGCTGGCCGTGCCACAACAAAATGCTGCCCTGCCCTCGCGGAGGGCAGGGCAGTGTTTCCAAATTGAAGTCCCGTGTTCGAGACTTGGCCGATGCACACGCTACTATTTTTCCTCGGCTTTCTTGGCACCATAATGAGGCCTAGTTCCTTGCTTTCTCCTTGTGCCGTGTTCGACTCTTGTGGCAAGCATTGGTAGGCTTTTTCCTTTGATTTATTTTCCATGAAGGCCCGATACTGCCCTTGTGGAGGGCAGGGCAAGGTTTTGCTCTTCTTTGATCCAAGGCACAATTTTGTGCTCTGCCCTTGTCGTGGGCAGGGCAGAGTTGCCTCTCAAGCCTTGTTTCCTTATGTTGCCCTCCTAGAGGGCAGTGTGCCCTTGTGGAGGGCAATACTTGCACTCCTCCTTTATGCGCCACGCCTTTTTCTCCTTGGGTCACGCTTTCTCTTTTCTTCTTTTCTTCACCTACAATCAACCAAAACAACCACTCAAAGTATCACTAAATTCACAAGGCTTATAAATCAATTAAAATTCAATTAAATTTAGCTTAAACCTCATGAGTTAGCATCAATTTAATGGTAGTTGCTTGATCTAAAGAAGTTATGCATTTTCACTCCAAATCACTTACTTAGGATGCAAGAAAGTGCATCAAGATTAATAAAACAAGTGAAATTAGCTTGAAAAATGGGTATATGATGACTTGTCATCAACCCTTGAGTCATTGATGTCCATTCTTGATTAATATATTAGAGTAGTTAGTTGATTTGGTTTCCACTTACTCTAAGTTTTCCATTAATAGAGTTGACTAGGACTTGTGGACTGAAATCAATTATACCTATTTGACTTATCCTCGATGTAGGGTTGACTATGTAGGATTAACTCTTCATAATCATCATGTGTTTGTGGTCAATGACTAGGATAGGTAACCTTAGCTCCCAATCCTTGCCAAGGGGTTTCTTAGCATTTGAATTTCCCTTTTTTTTTATTATTATTTGCCTTGAATTTAATTGTTTTCATTTAATTTCTTGCATGCTTATTTAATTTCTTGCTATTTTCATTTCTTGCTTCTCTTACCATCAACCCCCATTCCCTTATAGCCGATAAATGAACATTTAATTACAATTCCTAGGGAAGACGACCCGGGACTTCAAACTCCCAGTTATTTTGTATTGATTATGACTTACCTTTTGAATTTGGAATTTTAGGAGCATTACTTATTGGCTTGGAACTATACTTGCAACGGAATTATTTTGTGAAAATTCTAAGCCGATGATTTTGCTTTTTCAGCAGTTACCACCCACCAAGGAGGAAGGTCCCAGGAGGAAGATGCATAGGGGATGGAGAAATAATACAACCCCTACCCTAACAAGCAAGGAGAATCAAGTTGATAACAATAAAAGAAAGCTTGTCAGGAGGAATTCAAATCCGAGGGCATTTATCTCCTCCTTTTCCCCCTTCGAGCCATTTCTGCTAACCAACTGGAAGAAGAGGAAGAAAGTCAACAATCGAGTGTCAAGCTAATGACATTAAAGAAGTGCTTGTTGGGAGGCAACCTAACCATGAGTAGAGTATTTCTGTCCTTATTTCTTCTATTTATTTTCATTTGAGTTTATTTTCAGAAATTTCCCTTGCTTTTTAATGTTTGTGACCATGTGCAGTACTTAGAACAGAGACAGAGACATTTAAAGATGGAAACAGAACACTCTGGGGAGAGCCCCTTGCTGGCGTTGAACGCCAGACAAGGATGAGATTGGGCGTTCAATGCCCATGAAGGAGCATGCACGGGAAAGCTAACAATGGCATTGGAAAGCTAACACTAGGCGTTCAAACGACGCGCTCTCAACTGCATTGGAAATCTAACATCCAGGGCTTTCCAGCAATATATAATGGTTCAGACTTATCTTTGGAAATAATGGCCCAAAACGGGCATTGAACGCCCATTTAACCCCCTGCCTGGCGTTTGGATGCCCCAGAAGAACTAAGATGGTGTTTGGACGCCCAGAAGAGAGCAACCCTAGCATTCAACACCCCAAGAGGAGTCTACACACGTGGACTCACCCAAAGCTCAGCCCAAACACTCACTAAGTGGGCCAAGAAGTGGATTTTCAAACCCTTTAGCTTAGTTTATCACATTTTTGTAATTTTTAATTAATAGTAACATCTTTTAGGACTAGTATTTTGATTATAAATAAGAAACTTCCTTCCTCCTGAAGATCATGCCTCCTAGGAGGGGAGAAGCACAAACACATTACTACTATTATTTTCTGTAGGCTATGAGCAACTAAACCTCCTAGGTTAAGGTTAGGAGCTCTGCTGATTCTCATGGATTAATAATATTACTGTTTCTATTTCAATCTATGTTTGATTCCATTCTAAGATGTATCTTCATTCTTTAAACAAATGAAACCGGGTGGAACGAGAGTATGACCCATTTTCTACATGGGTTCTTGCGAGTCTCTAGCGGGAAAGCATTAAATCACAAGCTTGATAATATGTATCTTAGACGGCTAATCCACGACTTTGTTGGGGACATGGGAACATCTGTTCAGCCGAGGTATAGGGTGATTAGGGCCTTTGTGGTATAGACTAGAATCATAAAGCTTCATTCTCCGATTTGGAAGATCCAACCTTGTCTGTGGCATTTTGAGTTGGATCACTAGGGATTGAATTCCTAGAGCTTCACCCTCGTTCAGATTAGAGGACCATTAGCACCGGCATGTGATCTGAAGCAGAGGAAATTAATGACCACTAGCCCCGGCATTAATCACTTATAGTTTTCCATGGAATAATTCATGGATTGTTGGAGTAGATAGTAAGAAAAGTTGATTTAGAAAGAAGAAGCATCTCCAAAGCCTCAACCGATTTCTTGTCACTGTTTTCACACCAATTCAGTAATTCTTTCCTTATTTTATTTTTATGCATTTTTCAATACCACTATCTTTTCTATCCTCCTAACTAAGATTTACAAGATAGCCATTGCTTGCTCAATCTAATAATCTCTGTGGGATTCGACCCTCACTCACCTGAGGTATTACTTGGACGACCCCGTGCACTTGCCGGTTTATCTGTGCGATGTTTGCGGAGTTCAATTTCGTGCACCAAAATGTACATATGTTTGAATGTGAATGTAATATTCTTTGTGTGTATATATTTGTGTGTATGTCCATACGAACAAAAGGAAAAAGTATTTCTGGTTTTTCAAAGAAACGTCGATACAGTTTCAAGTTAAAGGATCCTATTTTATGATTAAATATATGGATGTTGTCATAATATTGTCACTATCAGAGTGGCACAGTAGGAAACATGACATTCTGGTAGTAAGGATAGTACATTATGGTATCAAAATAGTCTTTCATGTAGAGCCTAAAGGATGGACTGATTATACTTCAATTGTATACTCTGAGCGTTTGTCATGTTATTGGTCTTGTCCAAATGGCAAGAGTTAGAGTTTTATGCACATGACAGTCTATTGATTAATGTCATTAGTCTATCATTGCATACCTCATGGTATTAAGTTTGACTAACTTAACACCAATGGTTAATGTATATAGGAACACTAATGGATTATCATAGACGAAATAGAAGTTATAGGTTATGTGAATTACATTGTTTGGAAATGTTAGGTATTCTTCTTCAATTGGTTTGAGTAGACGAATGCGCTTGGATCATGCCGCATGATCTTACGAATCATTCATTCCTCTATTCTTTGTCTTTGAATTTCTTGTTTCACTACCTTTTCTTGAAATGTGATTGGTTCTTTTGCTTCTTGTATTTCATTCGCTTTCCTTCATGGACCTTAGTAGGCATCATTTGTGAACTCTATACTTCTCTTATTTAGCTTCAATCTGTTTTGGCCTAAGACACCATCTTTTCTTTTGTTTTTGTCGAAGTTCTTTGACTTAGATTTCTTAAGGTGCAATTTGGCACTCTGTTTGGCACATCTAGCCATGTCTGTACATCTTTGTTAAATTGCACCCTATTATGTTTCTTCTTCATGTTTCAATATAGTGATAAGCTATGTAATTTTGTTGTATATTATATCAATTTTCAAGGACAAAAATTTTTGTAAACGGGGTAGGAATGGATTAGCTTGGTGCCAATTCGGTGCGGGTTGATTTCAAGTATTACATTGGTGAGGATCTTTGGTGGGGCTTGGACCCATTGAAGTTGAAATTGCCAGAGAAAAGATTTCCCGAGGTTGAGACCGCCGTCAACAAAGGTACGGGTTTTGGTTTTGGATAGGCATTATGTAAAATTATTTGAAACCCTAGAATTATTTCTAATATAGCGTTGGATGATGGGTTGTTGTGAATGGTAATTGCTTAGAGTGAATGATTGTATGAGATGATGTGAAATACTATGATTTTGTGGTTTGCATTGTTGTTGAGAAATAAATGTATGCATAATTAAAATTGAATATAAAATTATATGTTGATTGCCTATTATGGCGAATGGTATGAAAATTGGGCCGAAGGCCGTGATAGGGTGAGGTATCCTTATTTGGTAACTTATCATAAGTTGGTGACATTGATGTGATGTAAATTATTGATGAAATAATGAGAATTGGTTTTGATGTGTTATGGACTTGATTGAAAATTGGTTGGTTAGGCTTGAAAATTGTTCCTAGTAATGGTTTGTGATGGTTTTGGAATGAAGTGAATTGGAGAACATGATGGTTAAATGGAAAAATAATAATAATAACAAGAGTTCCTTATACAAGTACTTACAAATATTACATATCATTACAATCACAACTCCTATCCATCTTTACAAAAATATAAAAATAATGGCGAGGAAAAATAATAACTAAGCTAAAACAACAATATTGTATGACTAAAACCATATTATTCTCTGCGTAAGCTTCTTTGTTCATTTCCTAAAAAGATAAGGCTGTAGGGGGTGAGAACCTAATCATACCAATACCAAACTTAAATTGTTGCTTGTCCTCAAGCAACTGAAAATAATATGAACCTGAGATATGGGATTGATTAAGAGTTGAGTTTTCAATTAAGCTCTTGTCTATTTGCCTGAGTGAGGTTGATAACACTGTGATCTTGAATAGTTTTGGCATCCCACTATCTTTTGAAGCTTAGGAGTGCCAATGTCATTCAGAACTAGAATCTGGATGATATTATGAATTCTCTTTCTTTTAACTTCTGATTAATCCTTGAACACATAATTTTCTATTTTTTTCTTTGGTGCTTTGCAACTTGAGCCTAGTTGTGACACTAAATATTTTGTCTCAAGCTTTGCTTGACACAGAAACAGCACAAGCACTTAATTGGGAAACTCTTTGAGTTCTCATTTTTCTATTGAATTTTCCAGTTAGTGGTGCTCATAGCCTTTGGCATACTTGATGAGGGAAAATTGATTTCCACACAAAACTCACCGGCAAGTGTACCGGGTCGCATTAAGTAGTAATTACTCACAAGAGTGAGGTCGATCCTACAGGGATTGATGGATTGAGCAATTTTAGTAAGGTGATGAATTTAGTTAAGCAAATAGTTGGTGATTTTAGTGAAGTTTCAATTACAGAAGCTAAATTGCAGGAAATTTAAAAGGGAGAGGGGAAATTGACAGAAAAGCAAAGTGCAAAAGAGATAAAAGAGCTAAAACTTAAAGTGCAAGTAATATAAATGACTGAAGCTTAGATTGCAAGAAATGTAAATGGCTGAAGCTTAACGTGCAAGAAAACTAAATTACTGAATCTAAATTGCTGAGGAAGTTAAATTGCTTGAAGATTAAAGGGATTTGGGGGCTGGGATTTGATAAACCCCGACTTCGTGGTTTATTTTGTGCTTATTTTGGGGGATTTTATCAATATTTCTCACACTTATTCGCAAGAAATGCATGGTTTTGTGTTTACTTCCCAATATTGCTCCATGATGAAAAACATGCTTATTTTGCCTTAAAATTGCCATATTTTAATCCTCTTCTATTGTCATTCGATGCCGTGATGTATTTGTTGAGTAATTTCAGGAATTATAGGGTAGGAATGACTTAGAAGAGAGGGAGAAAGCATGTAAAAAAGGGGAGGAACATGAAGAATTGGAGTCTTGGGAGCAGCAGCATCGGCGCATCCGCGCACTCCACGCGCACGCGTGGATGGGATTGGCTGGAGCGGCGCGTAAGGATGGACGTATCCGCACAGACTGGAAGATTCCTATCGACGCGCACGTGCAAGTGGCGCGCACGCGTGGATCAAAAAAGCAATCGGCGCCTGCGCACGCTTGGCGCGCACGCGTGGGAAGCTGCACGTGACCTCATTAAGGGAAATTGTGCCTAGCAATTTCTGAGGCCAAAGAGGCTCAATTTCAAGCTGTCTCTGCATGGAAAAGACCCAAGGATGCTAGGGGGGAAAGGGAGAGATCACTCATTTTGGCACTAGGACACAATTTTAGCTAGTTTTTGGTTCTTTGGTTATTCTAGGGAGAGAAACCCTTGTTCCTCTCTAGATCTAGTTTCCATTTGATTTTCCCTTGTTGATTTGTGAATTGGATTTTGTTAATTGCCAGTTTCATTGTTCGATTTGAATTTCTTGTTATAATCTTCCTTACATTTAATGATAGTTTTATGATTCTTGTCACTTGTCATTTCATACCCATTTCATGAATGTTGTGAATCTTGACTTGTTGATGTTACATTGATGAATTCCATGTTTAGCCTTGTTAATTGCTTGATTGTATTTTGATAATTGTTAGTGGGTACTTGTAGATTTCAATTTAATTGCTAATTTGAACATGTCTTTTGTCAATGCTTACCAAGTGTTCGATGAATTGTTTACTTTGAGTATGGAGTAGTCTTTTCCACTCTTGGCCTAGGTCAAGGGAATTGGATGAACTTGAGTCATTGGGTCTCATGGATTTGATGATTTGGGAGCCCTTGGTGGTCAATTTGATACTCATTAATGCCAACCCACTACTAATCTAATTAGTAGGTAGGTTGGGACTTATGGGTTGATGTGACCAAAGCCATTTGACGTACTTCAAGTCTAGGGGTAGATATCACGTACTTAAGACGTTGAGGGTAGACTTAATGAGCTTGATTCCTCATAATTGTCAAGATATAGTTGTTGGACAAGGATTGTGATCCCAATTCCCTTGCCTAGCCAAGAGTTGTTTTTTATTATTCATATTTGAAAACCAATTTTCCAATTCAATTGCCTTAGTTATAATTACTTGCTTGGTTTAAAGTAGAATTTAGTAGAATATTGCTTGTTCGTTGGAGTTGCTCAAGTTTGCTTAGATAGTTGAATTAGTTTATCGCAATTTAAGATTATTTATTTGTTAAGATTTCCATTTATTTTCATGCTCATAACTCACAACCCCGGATTTCTAACCAATGTCGAAGCACATGTTTGCCCATTCCTTGTGAGACGACCCGAGCTTTGAATACTTCAGTTATTTCTATTGGGGTTGAACTTGTGGCAACCAAATCCCTCTTCTAAATTTGACCTCCCGAGGATTGTTGTTGGTAGAGCTATACTTACAACGCGGTTCTACTAAAGAGACTATTTACCAATACACCCTTGAGAGTCGTGTCAAATTTTTGGCACCGTTGCCGGGGAATGGTTGCAACATATGCCTTGATATTGGTTATGTGAATATGTGAATATTGTAGATATTTTGCTTTTTCAATACTTAGCTGTAGTTTAGAATTCTTTTGCATTTGTACTATTACTTTCAAGTTTGATGACTCGGTCTCAACCGAATTCTAGCCTAGCCAACTTTGATCCCGAGATCGAAAGAACTTTGTTACACACTCGGCAAGCTAGAAGGCGATTGGACTATACGCCTAGTACTTCGGCCTCTCTCGAGGGAAACACCGAATCACTAGACGTCACCGAGAGTGACTTGGAGTCCGTTACTTCCTATTCTTCTGTTGGCACTACTGATACATCTTTGCATCCTACAGGTGAGCCACATATGGCGTAGCCACACCGGATCACTTTGCATGAGCAAGGAGCTCCGGATATCATACTCCAACCGTTGCAAGCAAGGTATCCTAACCTTGATCCAAACTTTGAGTTGAAGAGTAGCTTGATAAATCTACTTCCTAAGTATCATGGGTTGTCGGGTCAAGACCCCATCCGACATTTGAAGGATTTTCATGTTGCTTGTTCTATGGCTCGAAGACATGGAGCCGATGAGGTAGCAATCATGGTTTTTGCCTTTCCTTTTTCTCTTGAAGCGCAAGAAAAAACATGGTTTTATTCGCTTCCAGATGATATTGTGACTAATTGGGATTTCTTGAGAAGATAGTTTCTTGATAAGCTCTTCCCAGTGGAGAAGACCGAGTACATTCGGAAAGAGATCTCGGACAAAATGCAAAGAGACCAAGAGAGTATGTATGGGTATTGGTCTCGGTTCAAGAGGCTATTGGAGTCATGTCCACACCACGGAATGACCACTCACTTGCTCATTAGCTACTTTACCGGAGGTCTTTGTGCGGAAGATAGAAGATTGCTTATCGCCTCTAGTGGTGGTTCCCTTTCGAAAAACAAGACAGAGGGAGAAGCTTGGGATTTGATAAAGGATGTTGCCGAATCTACACAACATACAAGAGTGAGAAGCAACTCCCACAAGGGTGTGGTAGAACCGCCCCCCTCCGAAGCAAGTCTAACCAAGGCACTTGGGGATATGACCACCATCCTTACACAAATGCAAAGAGATCAAAGGGAGTACTACTCCATCCAAGCTGTCCAAGCCCCACCTCCGGTTGCTCAACTTGAAGGCCCTCCTAGGATTTGTGGGTTGTGCTCTAGTGCCACACATTACACCGACCAATGCCATCAAATTCAAGAGGAACATGCCCTTGTGGTAGCCAATGTGAATTACAACAATGGTCCACCATACCCTCCTTAAGGTCAAAACAACTACCATCAAGGTAGTAATCAACATCAAGGGTGGAGAGATAATGCACAAGGAAGCAATCAAAACCAAAAATGGAACAACCCTTCTTCTCATCACAACATCAACCAACGTTCATCCCAATACCACCATAACAATACCAACTACCAAGCCAACCAAGCCCACCCCAACCAAACCCAAGAGGCGGTCTTAACGCCATTACTCTACGATCGGGAACTACATTAGAGGAGATACCCCCAAGGGTCATGGGAGAAATGTATGAGGAAGAGGTAGTTGTTGGAGCTCCACATGAAGGAGAGGTGGTAGACAAAAGGCTTGAGGAAGAAAGAGTAAACCTCAAGGAACCCAAGAGGAAAGCCATAGTTGATGAGTCAATTCCCATTCCATTTTCTTCTATGGTGAAGAAAGCGAAGAAGACACTGGAATTTGATTTGGACATGCTTCAAGTGTTCAAAAAGGTCGAGGTGACCATATCACTCCTTGACGCTATCCAACAAATTCCCAAGTATGCAAAATTTTTGAAAGACTTGTGTACACACAAGAATAGGTTAGGAGAATTGGAGACACTATCCTTGGGTAGTTCGATTTCTTCCTTGATGGAACCTATTCCAAGAAAATATGGTGATCCTGGACCATGCTTAGTGTCTTGTCGTATTGGTGGATACACTTTTCATGATTGTATGTGTGACTTGGGAGCTTGTGTAAGCATCATGCCGATGTCCATCTATGTGCAGTTGAATTTAGCTCCATTGAAGAAGTCGGCGGCGAGGTTTGCCTTAGCCGATAAAAGTGTGATCACAGTAATGGGAATAGCTGAAGATGTACTCGTGGCAATTAAGGATTTGGTTTTTCCGATTGACTTTTACATCCTTGAGATGCCTCCAACGGAAAGTAGAAGCTCATCTTCCGTCCTACTTGGTAGACCCTTTCTCAAAACCTCCAAATTCAAGTTGGATGCCTTCACCGGTATATATTCTTTTGGGGTTGGAGACAAGACTATCAAGTTCAATTTAGAGGAAGCCATGAAACATCCTCCTGAAGAGCACTCCATGCTCCGATGTGATATGATTGATGAAGTAGTAGCGGAAGTGCAAGAAGAGGATCATGAAAAATTGTGCTACCCCACTGTTGAGGAGATGGATGACCAAGGGGATGAACCTGAAGAAGTTGTCAAGAGTGAACTCCATGAGCTTGATGGGAAGGAACCTCATCTTGAGACAAAAAGTGAATTGAAGCCCCTTCCATCTTATTTGATGTATGCTTTCTTAGAGGAGAACCAACGTTTTCCGGTAATTATTGCTAGTGAGCTCTCAAGTGAAGAAGAGGGGAAGCTCCTAGATGTTCTCAAGAAACACAAGAAAGCAATAGGATGGAGCCTAACGGATATTGTGGGAATTGACCCCCGCAAGTGCATGCATAGGATATTTCTCCAAGATGGAGCCAAGCCAGTTAGGCAACCGCAAAGGAGACTCAACCCCACCATCCTCGACGTAGTGAGGAAAGAGGTTACCCGACTACTGGATGCGGATATCATATACCCTATTTCCGATAGTGAGTGGGTAAGCCCGGTTCAAGTTGTCCCCTAGAAGTCGGGCATCACAGCGGTTAAGAAGGACGACGGAGAAATGGTCACTAAAAGAGTACAAAATGCGTGGCGAGTATGTATTGACTATAGAAGATTGAATGCCGCCACACGAAAGGACCATTACCCCTTACCCTTCATCGATCAGATGTTAGACCGCTTGGCAGGTAAAACTCACTACTGCTTTTTTGATGGATATACTGGCTACTTCCAGATACATATTGCTCCTGAAGATCAGGAGAAGACCACGTTTACTTGTCCATTCGGCACCTTTGCCTATAAAAGGATGCCATTTAGACTATGTAACGCACCTGCTACTTTTCAGAGGTGCATGATGAGTGTCTTCTCCGATCTAATGGAGAATTGTCTGGAAGTCTTTATGGACGACTTCAGCGTTTATGGTACTTCATTCGATTGTTGCTTAGAGAACTTGGCCAAGGTCCTTGCTAGATGTGTTTACACTAACCTTGTTTTAAATTTTGAAAAACGTACAACAAGGTATAGTGTTAGGACATGTAGTATCTCATGAAGGCATTTCTGTGGACCCGGCCAAGGTTGATGTTATCACTACTCTGCCTCACCCCTCATCCGTGAGGGAGGTTCGCTCGTTTTTGGGACATGCATGATTCTATAGGCGCTTTATCAAAGACTTTAGCAAGATTGCCTTGCCGTTATCACGCCTACTCCAAAAAGATGTAGATTTTGAGTTTGATAGTGAATGTGTGAAAGCCTTTGAAGAGCTAAAGAGAGTTATTACCACAGCACCAATTGTGCGAGGCCCCAACTGGACATTGCCGTTTGAGATAATGTGCGATGCGTCACACCATGCTGTAGGTGCCGCACTTGCACAGCGTGAAGTAAACTCCCTTATGTCATTGCTTACTCTTCTAAGACACTAGATGCAGCACAATCCAACTATACCACTACTGAAAAAGAACTCATAGCTATTGTTCATGCTTTAGATAAATTTAGATCTTATTTGCTTGGTTCAAAGACAGTGGTATACACGGATCATGCAGCTTTGAAGTATTTATTGACAAAGAATGAGTAAAAGCCTAGACTCATACGTTGGATCTTGCTTTTGCGAGAATTCGACGTTGAGATTAGGGACCTGAGTGGATCTCAAAACCTAGTTGCGGATCATTTAAGCTGCATTGAGAATTTAAAAATTGATCCATTTCCGATCAACGACCCATTCCCATTGGACAGTTTGCATGCTGTGTCGGCTAGCTTTCCTTGGTTTGCCCCAATGGCGAACTACTTGGTTGCAAGAATCTTCCCTCCCAACTTTTCGAAAAACCAAAGGGACAAGTTGAGGAGTGATTCCAAATACTATATTTGGGATGACCCTCACTTGTGGAAGAGGGGTGTGGACCAAGTAATTCGAAGATGTGTTCCGGAGTCTGAATTCCAACCAATTCTTAAGGCTTGTCATTTGTCCGAATATGGTGGCCACTTTGGCCGACAAAGGACCGCTAAAAAGGTGTTGGATTGTGGATTCTGGTGGCCAACCTTATTCAAGGATGCTAACCGACTATGTGTGTCTTGCCATCAGTGTCAAAGGTCAGGAAACGCATCCCAAAGGGATGAAATGCCTTAGCAACCTATGTTGTTCTGTGAAATATTTGATGTATGGGGCATTGACTTTATGGGACCATTTTCCAACTCTAGTGGGTATCTGTATATTCTGTTAGTGGTAGACTACGTGTCAAAGTGGGTAGAGGCCGTACCTACCCGCCTTGACGACGCCAATACCGTTGTTTCTTTCATTAGGAATCACATTGTATACCGTTATGGGTCGCCACGAGCAATCGTAAGCGACCAAGGATCCCACTTTTGTAATAGGAAGGTAGAAGCATTGCTCAAGTGCTATGGAGTGTTGCATAAGGTTGCCACTGCTTATCATCCGCAAACTAATGGACAAGCGGAAATTTCCAACCGGGAAATCAAGAGGATCTTGGAAAAAGTGGTCAATCCACAAAGAAAGGATTGGAGCCTCTGATTAGGAGATGCACTATGGGCATATAGAACGGCCTACAAGACCCCGATAGGGATGAGTCCCTTCCGGATTGTCTATGGTAAGGCGTGCCACCTTCCGGTGGAGGTTGAGCATCGAGCCTATTTGGCGGTAAAGCAGTGCAACATAGATTTAGCCAAGGCGGGTGAAGCTAGGAAGTTACAACTAGAAGAGCTTGAATGTTTGAGGAATGAGTCATATGAGAATGCCCGAATTTACAAGGAAAAGACTAAGGCGTTTCATGACCATCACATCCGGAAGAAAGACTTTCAAGAGGGTGATGAGGTCCTCCTCTACAACTCCAGGCTCCGATTGATGCCTGGCAAGCTCTGTTCTAGATGGGAAGGACATTTTAAGGTGAAAGAGATGAAGCCCTATGGAGTGGTGGAATTATTTGATCCCAAGAGTGACGCAACCTTTAAGGTGAATGGACACAGAGTGAAGAAGTATCATGGTTGCAAGCCTCCAAAAGAGCTAGAGGTGTACATATTGGAGGATGCACCAAGGAGAAAGGAAGCTTAAGGAGAGGACCGTCTAGCTTAAGGACGTTAAAGAAAAGTGCTTGGTGGGAGGCACCCCACCGTGGTAAGATCTTCCTTGTTTATACCATCTTTTCGCATCTTTAATTCCTTTGAATTTTATGATCTTTGGTTGATTGATTGAGTGCTTAGGAATGCTAGCTTTGTTGATTCTATTAGATATGTAGAATGTTCATATAGATAGGTTGTGAAAAGAGATAAGAAAACAAAAATTTTCTTTGAAAAAGGGCACCGACGCGCCGGCGCACAGTGCGCGCGCGCGCCGGTTGCAAATTTCCATTCTCAAGCCAAAAACCTGAGAGTCAGGCCAACTCTGTGCCCAACTCGCGCCAGGCACCCACGCGTTCGCGTACATGCCGCCTGTGCGCACACTTGCCAGTTGACCATCGACGCGCAAGCGCACAGTGCGCGTGCGCGCTGATGGGGCTATGTGGAGTCTCTGGTACAAAAACCATAGAGTTATGCCACAATTAGGCCAACTTTGCACCAGAACTGACGCGTCCGCGCATTGTGCGCGCCCGCGTCAACTGCAGAATACCACAAACACGCGTCCGAGCAAGGTGCGCGTCCGCGCGCATGTCGCCCTGGGTCACTCTGGTACAAAAACCAGAGACTTGAGCCAACTTTGTGCCACTTTTGTGCCTGGGGCACAACCACTCTCGCGCGCGCGCGCCACTGACGCGCACGCACCTGTAGCTACAACCTTACCGACGCGTCAGTGCACCTAGCACACGCGCGCTGGTTGCGCGAGTTAGTTTTATCCTCCGTGCCGTTTCATTCCCTCCCTCACTGAACTTCTTTTTCTTTCTTAGTTTCTCCTCCTACTCTCTCCATCATTTCTCTTTTCTTCTCCTTCTTTCCCAACCCACCACCATTGTCTCCGGCCACTCACCGGTGACAACCAACCTTTTCGGTGGCACTACACCTTTCCCATTTCCTCTCTCATCTTCACCAAGGGAGATTCAACCTTGCTCTTTCATACTTTTCAAGGTTTCAACTCTCCCACTCTTCCTCTTTATTTCTTCTTGCATTATTTTCTTTGGTTAGTTGCTTTGTATTGCTTTACTTACTTTCCTTTTCCCTTGTTTTTGTTTGCCTACTTTTCCTTTTTCCTTATTTCTCCATGGATGTTGAAGATTGATCTTACATTGCATTACTAGATCTTTTGTCATTCTTTTTCTTATCCCTCTTATTTTGTGATGTTTATGTGATGATTGATGTTTCATTTTGGGCTTTGAATTGGTTTAGTATCTCATAATTGCTCATTGCTTGTTATTGCACGGCAAGTGTTCGAGGAAATGCACCTATATCATTTTGGTTCATTTTAGTCATACACTTTCAAATTGGTGCTCTCCCCTCATTCACTCATTTTCTCTTACATGCATTGAGTCTAATTTGTGTGCTTAAATTTCATACTTGCCAATTCCATATTAATTGAACATGACTTGCTTTTTATTTAGGATGCTTGAGACTACTCTTCTCATGCATTTGCATGCTTTACTTTCTCTTGCATCTTATGCCAAGTGATATAACCCTTGCTTTCATATCCACTGTGGGCATTATAAGTCACTTGCATGTTTTCATCAATTTATTTCTTGGGTTTAATGTTTTCCTTCCTCCCCTTTCATTTTAGGATGGCCACCAAAAAAGGAAAGGAGGTAGCTTCGAGGAAACCGGCCGCAAAAAGGGCACCCCAAAGGTCAACTTCTAAGGCGCACTCTTCCTTAGGAGCCAAGCCCTTATCCAAGAAAGGGAAGGCCGCTCCTATCGATGAGAATGAAAAGGGCAAACCGGCGAAAGATTCTGCAAGGTTCCCCAACCGCTTTTGTGAACTTATGTTCCCCTCCATAGCGGCAAGGAACTATCATCCAGAGAACCTACTCGCTCCGCCGGACAAGGTTGCTCCTTATATTCTACCCCGTATCAAACAACGAGGATGGGAGTTTCTTTTGAGGAAGCCGAGGGAAATCAACCTCTCTTGGGTGGAAGAATTTTACACTAACTACTATCTTTCCTCTCTTCGATCGGTATATGTGCACCGGAAGCAAGTTTTAGTTTCAGAAAAGGCTATTCAGCAGGTGCTCAATGTACAACCAGTGCCAAGTGACATGGATGGCTACCAAAAAGTCTTGCATTAGCGAGAGGAATTCGGATTCAATTGGGACTCGATCCTCCAAGTCATTGCTGAGCCAGAGACATTTTGGACCCAAGGTAGGCAGCGGGTGAGGCCCAAGAGCATTGACGCTCACTTCCTCACTGTGGAAGCTCGAGCTTGGGCCTAAATCCTATCTTATTATATACTACCTAGCACCCACCGGTCATCCATCACGACAGACCTCGCCTTACTTGTTTGGTGCGTTCTCACGGAGAAGCCAGTGAACATTCCGTCCCTTATCAAGCAAGCGATGAGTCATGTTCATGACCGGGGTAATTTGCCATTTCTAGCTTTGGTATCTGACTTAGACTCTGCTGCGGGTGTTTCTTGGGAAGCCAATGACATAAAGATCATAGTTTCGGCTAAAGGCGATGTGGTCCCAAGCGGAAAGTATCTACACCTTCCCATGAACAAACCAAGCCTCGACATGGCCCCGCCACTTCTTTTTCCCTCAAGCTCATCATCACCACCACCGTGATCCACGGATCAAAGGATAGAAGATCTTCACCGGAAGCTGGATAGGTATGAGCGGCGCAACCACCGCCGATACACCTACCTCAAGAAGCTTCTAAGTCGTGTTGCCCCGAGCATGGAGGAACCTGAGATATTCACATCCACCTCGAACCCAAGCGATGGAAGTTCTGATGGAGGGGATAGTGAAGATTCCGGTCCCGACTGTCCATTGAGTATCATTCGTAGCACGGAGGACCGTGCTAATTTCTAAAGTGTGGGGAGGTCGTTTGACCGATCTCCATGGGTAACACTCTCTTCTCTTCAATAACCATGGATTTGTCTTTTGCATAGATGTTAGTATAGTGCATGTGTAGTTAGTTTTTCTTGTAAATACCCTTGCATGATAGTTAGTTTTATAGAATTGCTTGGTCAAAGCAATAGCTTCCTTTCCAAGAAACTGTGTTTTGGGTGACCTACCAAAAATCCTGAAATTATTTTTTTTTTTTGCAAACTTGCTTTAAGAATGTATTTTGGAACATAGTGATTGAGCTAAGAACACAAGCATGAAAGTTTTGAGCCAATTGCATGGTTACATCTTTTAACCATTATCTCCATTCTTGTATGCATATCTCTCTCTATGATTGTGATCCTTGCTTTGTCTGATTCTATATGTCCATTGCTTGATGAACGAATGCATTTACATGATTGAGGCCATCATTTCGATAGTCACTCTTACCAAATAGCCTTAACCCTTTCATCTACCGTTGCTAACCAATTTTGAGCCTGTGATAAGCCCCATTTGTTCTTAAAAAGAGCACATCAACAACCCTAAGCGGAAAACAATGAATGTCCCAAAAAAAATTTGGATCCTTGATTAGCTTAGGTGAGTTAGGATGCATATCATTTAATTGGGCGAGTATACTTAGGAATTAGGGTAGATGTAAAGAGGTATGTTGTAGTTGTAATTAAAAATTTTAGGATTTGGAAACATACTCATGTGTTGTAAGATGAACTATATGCATTGAAACCTTTGTCCACAAGAAAAATCCCAAAGAAAAGGGGATGATAATAATTAAAAAAATAAAATAAAATAAAATAAAATAAAGCAAGGAAAAGGGACAAAAATGCCCTAAGATAAAGTAATAAAAACAATGCATATAGGATGTGGATTGAAAGGAATGCATGAGTATGCAAAAGTGAAACTCAAGGGTGGCTAGGTAATGCATTATAATTGTATAGGTTGTTCTAGGTGTTTAGTGGGATCCGAGGTTGATCAAGGACTCAAATTTTAAGCCCACTTAGCCATATACATCCTTACCTTCACCCTAGCCCCATTACAACCCATGAATAAGACCTCATGATACTTGTAAGCATGCATTAAGTACTTGTTGATTGTTAGATGAAAGACAAATCTTGGAAAGCATGATTAGGAGGAGATTGAGTGATGGACCCTAGACACGTGAGAGAATAGAGCGGATACACGTCCGGTGAGGGTTCGATGCTCAATGCTTGTTCCCGGCTTTCACAAGCGTTCGTTTAGCAAGTTCTATGCATTCCATGGAATGTTCGATTTGGTAGGATTCATAAATCACATACTATTTTTACCCTATGTGCTCACATATATTCTTGGAGGATAGATTTACTCTTGACCAAGTAGGTAGATGATTTTACATTAATTGCATGCATCCATTTAGGTATTTAGCATTTCATAAACTCTTTCCCATCATAGTCTTTGGTCTTTTGATTTTAAGCATGAGGACATGCTTGGTTTAAGTGTGGGGAGATTTGATAAACCCCGATTTCGTGGTTTATCTTGTGCTTATTTTGGGGGATTTTATCAATATTTCTCACACTTATTCGCAAGAAATGCATGGTTTTGTGTTTACTTCCCAATATTGCTCCATGATGAAAAACATGCTTATTTTGCCTTAAAATTGCCATATTTTAATCCTCTTCTATTGTCATTCGATGCCGTGATGTATTTGTTGAGTAATTTCAGGAATTTTATGGTAGGAATGACTTAGAAGAGAGGGAGAAAGCATGTAAAAAAGGGGAGGAACATGAAGAATTGGAGTCTTGGGAGCAGCAGCATCGGCGCATCCGCGCACTCCACGCGCACGCGTGGATGGGATTGGCTGGAGCGGCATGCAAGGATGGACGCATCCGCGCAGACTGGAAGATTCCTATCGACGCGCACGCGCAATTGGCGCGCACGCGTGGATTAAAAAAGCAATCGGCGCGCGCGCACGCGTGGGAAGCTGCACGTGACCTCATTAAGGGAAATTGTGCCTGGCGATTTCTGAAGCCAAGGAGGCCCAATTTCAAGCTGTCTCTGCATGGAAAAGACCCAAGGTTTCTAGGGGGAAAGGGAGAGATCACTCATTTTGGCACTAGGACACAATTTTAGCTAGTTTTTGGTTCCTTGGTTAATCTAGGGAGAGAAACCCTTGTTCCTCTCTAGATCTAGTTTCTATTTGATCTTCCCTTGTTGATTTATGAATTGGATTTTGTTAATTACCAGTTTCATTGTTCAATTTGAATTTCTTGTTATAATCTTCCTTGCATCTAATGATAGTTTTATGATTCTTGTCACTTGTCATTTCATACCCATTTCATGAATGTTGTGAATCTTGACTTGTTGATGTTACATTGATGAATTCCATGTTTAGCCTTGTTAATTGCTTGATTGTATGTTGATAATTGTTAGTGGGTACTTGTAGATTTCAATTTAATTGCTAATTTGAACATGTCTTTTGTCAATGCTTACCAAGTGTTCGATGAATTGTTTACTTTGAGTATGGAGTAGTCTTTTCCACTCTTGGCCTAGGTCAAGGGAATTGGGTGAACTTGAGTCATTGGGTCTCATGGATTTGATGATTTGGGAGCCCTTGGTGGTCAATTTGATACTCATTAATGCCAACCCACTACTAAACTAATTAGTAGGTAGGTTGGGACTTATGGGTTGATGTGACCAAAGCCATTTGACGTACTTCAAGTCTAGGGATAGATATCACGTACTTAAGACGTTGAGGGTAGACTTAATGAGCTTGGTTCCTCATAATTGTCAAGATATAGTTGTTGGACAAGGATTGTGATCCAAATTCCCATGCCTAGCCAAGAGTTGTTTTTTATTATTCATATTTGAAAACCAATTTTCCAATTCAATTGCCTTAGTTATAGTTACTTGCTTGGTTTAAAGTAGAATTTAGTAGAATATTGCTTGTTCATTGGATTTTCTCAAGTTTGCTTAGATAGTTGAATTAGTTTATCGCAATTTAAGATTATTTGCTTGTTAAGATTTATATTTATTTTCATGCTCATAACTCACAACCCCGGATTTCTAACCAATGTCGAAGCACATGTTTGCCCATTCCTTGTGAGACGACCCGAGGTTTGAATACTTCGGTTATTTCTATTGGGGTTGAACTTGTGACAACCAAATCCCTCTTCTAAATTTGACCTCCCGAGGATTGTTGTTGGTAGAGCTATACTTACAACGCGGTTTTACTAAAGAGACTATTTACCAATACACCCTTGAGAGTCATGTCAGGATTCAGAATTTAAAAAGAAGATGCAAGCTAAATTAAATTAGAAAGCTATGAAATAAAGAAATGCAGTTCGGTCAACAAACAGAAAGGGAAAATTATTTGAAGCAACGAAACAGAAAGAAATTTAGCTCAATTGTGAAATTCTAAAAGAGAAATTGAAGATCAAAGAAGAGCAATGTGATCAGAAAATAGATCTAGATCTCAATGACTCCCTTGATCAAATAGAAAAGAAAGTGTAGAAGAAATAAAAATGAAAACAACAAAAGAAATTCAGATCTAATTCCTCAATTCTCAGAATTATGCAGAAGAAAAGCAAAGATGAATTTCAGATCAAGAATTGAAGAATGGTGTTCTTCAATCTCAATCCAAAATTTTAAAAACAGAAAGTAGAAGTTGCAGATGTAAGAACAAACAGAAAGAAAAATCAGATCTCAATCCCAATTCCCCAATTTCAAAATGAAAAATAAGCTAAAAGCTAAAAGTTCAAAAGTCAGAAAAAAAGGTCCTCTCTAAATCAAATCCACTCCTATTTATACACTTTCTATTTTTGCTCTTCATAGTTTGGAGGGGGCTTTTCCAGTTTGGCCTTGAATGGATGGACCAGGAGTGGCTTGGTTCAAGTGAGGTGGGGTGCATGGGTTTGCTCCCAGGGTAGTGCCCCGCTTGGTTGTGTGAGCATAGCGCTCACTTTCCCTTGGCCTAGCATGCTTTTAGTGTAGCGCTCACTAAGTGAGCGTTGCGCTCAATATTTGAGCACTATGTCTTGTGTTGAGTGTGCCCCCCTCTTCGAGCCTTCGTGAACTCTTTTTCCATGCTGTGCATTCCTCATTTACTTGGTTGAGAGCTCGAAAATGCTCACTTCTTTTGAGCATAGTGCTCACTTCTTTGAGCGCTATTTGAGCGCCTCTTGCCCTTCTTGCTTTGATGTGTGCCAATTCTCACTCTTGTGAGCGTAGCGCTTGAACTTTTAAGTGCTACCCTTTGTTGGCCTTGCTTCCCTTTGTGAAGAGCATGCAAATGCTCACTAGAGTGAGCATAGCGCTCACTTAATTGAGCACCAATCTTGTCTTGGCCTTGCTTCCTTTCTTTTCCTGCAAGCAACCACACAAACATGTCAAAGTATAACTAAATTCACAAGGTTTCTAATTCATTCATAAAATCAACTAATCTAGCTTAAACCCTATGATTTTGTGTCAAATAAATTATGTTTGATTGATTTAACATAATCATGAAGATCCACTCCAAATCACTTACTTGTTGTGCGAAAAATGCACAAAACCTAATGAAACAAGTGAAAAATGCTTGAAAAGCTAGCATAAGATGACTTGTCATCACAACACCAAAATTAAATATTGCTTGTCCCCAAGCAAGCACTAAACATGAGAAGAAATGAAATAAAACAAAGAAGCATACATGTCCTTATTTAGCAGATAATTAAACTTGGTTCATGGTGTTTTATGCAGACAAATGCAGCTCAATTATTCTTTGCTGTTTGATATGGAATGTCTCTTTGATGGTTCACTAGAGTTGCTGCTATAATGCCTTGCTCTTTGATTGATCCCTGTTAGCTTTTTCTTTCTTTCTTTTGCTTAGAAAGCTTATTTCTTAATGAGAGCTTGGTGGCAAGTGTTGTAGCAGCTTTTTGGCTCAATTTTCGCTCAACATTTCTTTACCACAGATACTTTTCTCACAAATTTTTCCAAGGAACATTGATGCACAACATCTCTTTGGATCACTAAATGCTTTGTAACTAGGTTGCTTTTGATAATGGACTTTCGGTTGGTAATCCTGGATTAGTTAATCCAAGTTACCAAGTTTTGAAATACTCCTCAGAACCTAATTGTCCAAGCATATCCTAGTACAAAAGCAACACAGGCATATGTGCTAAGGTCCAAGCTATTGGTGTCTAGCCTTATTGTTTGTTTCTTTGCCAATTCTTGGCTTTTGTCTTTCTTTTTCTTCCTTAGTTTGCTTCATTCTCAAGGGATGCTCATTAATAAAAGGTTTTATAGCAGCAACCTAATTCACACTACAAAGAACATCTTATTATGCAGCTTTTATTATTGAGCTGATCATTAAATCAAGAAATTACCACCACTGAACTTCATTTTAATTTTTGCCACATTGGACAATCACTTTCTTGTTTCAAACATTTTCTCTTATTGATGGAAAAGGGAAATAAGACATGAATTTAAGCAAATGAGTAATGATAAGCACAATGCAGATCCCAACAAGAACTCTATTAAAGCAATAAAGTGTAGAAAAATTAGAGGCATATCATGTTTCAGACATGCATCTTCCTTATTTAATTAAAAACCATGAAAGGAACTCCACCACCTCTAGTTGTTGTGCTCTGTTCCTCTACTGGATTCTCCTTTCTTCTTCTTCCTCTTCTTACCTGCTTCTTGGGGTTCTTCAACAGGGCACCTACGATCCTAAATTTGGTCTACTTGACCCGAGAGTCTAGGTGTCTCCAATCCATGATGCATGTGTGCTATATTCTTTTTGACTTATGCTCTCTGCTGCTCCACAAATTCTGGGCATTGGGTAAATGGCTTGATCTCTTTGTTCAATGTTGGCATGCCATGGACTACATAGTCCAACTTTGCTTGAGTTTGCATATCATACTCCATTCTGTCCAAATTCATATGCTCTCCAATAGTATGATAAATATTCTTCCATTGATAGAGATTTTGAGTGTACTCCCTATATTTGGCTTGGCATAAGGACAGTCTATTAAAGGATTCTTGAAAATTTGTGGACTGTTCCCTTTGCCCGTCCAAGATATTAGCTTGAAACTCTCTTTGTTGCTCCAACATTTTGAGTTGGAAGCTTTCTTGCTTCTCCATCATTTGCTGTTGCCAATGCTCTTGTTGCTCTTGGGCTTTTAAGTATTGCTCTTTTTGCCTCAAGTAGTGCTCCTATTATTGCTCCTGTACTCTTAGATAATTTTGAGACATTTCTTCAATGGCTCTTTGCATTTGGTTCAAGTCTATTGCATCAGAAGCTTGCTCTCCCTCCACTTGTGGTCTCCTTCTCCTTCCTTGATCTCTTCCCTCTTCTTTGGTGTCAGCAACACCATCCATTCTTTGCTTGGTAATCCATCTGCCTCCTTTTACCTTCTTTGTGTCTTCATCCTCAAATAGCACCCCAGCCCTGTTGTACAGCCTCAGAATAGTACTTGGGTGGCCAAGCCTACTTTTACCTGTATCCTCAACTATCTCCTGAATACTATCTGCTATGAGTTGTGGGATGTTGATTTCTCCTTCCCTCAAGATGCAATACGTCAAGATGGCTCTCTTGATTGTGACTGCTGAGGTATTTGTAGTAGGGAGTATAGATCTCCTCACAATCTTATACCACCCTTTGGCTTCAAGTATGAGATCTATTCTTTTCAAGTGGCTTGGAGCTCCCTCTGTGTCCCTTTTTCAGTCTCTGCCTTCAAAGCATAACCCATGTAATATTTTACTAGGGTCATTCTCACCCTGCAGTATTTTCTCAAAGCTAGGTTCTCCATAGGTTATTACTCTCAGCTGTAGGACTCTCATAATTGATTGTGGACTAAAATCTACCTCAACACCACTGACATAGCTCTTATAAGGAGCGCTGTCCTTGCTTGTCTTCATAGCATTTGCATATAATTCCCTTATCATGACTACATTGATGTCAGTGACAGGTTCACACAAAAGTTCCCATATCTCTTTAGTTATCCTTCTCATTATGGGATACTCTTCCTCTTTCAATTTGAACCCCATCTCTGGAATGATGTGCTTCAATTCCATGAGCCTATGATACCTTGATTCACGAAACTGAGATTTAAATCTCCTTGTATCATAAGTTGGTGGTTTGGCTATGGCTGGTTCCTTTCCTTTCCTTCTCTTAGAACTTGACGAAGCCATGAATTATGAAAGAAAGAAGGGAGAAGAGAGGATGGGCTTAGGCATGGTTTTGTTATAAAAGGAATGAGAAATAAGGTGCTGTGTGATATCTTTGGGTGAGGAAGGCTGCTGTGACATACCGTGTTTGGGAGGAGTGTTTGAGTGAAACAAAGGTAACTAAGTGAGGAGGTCTTATATATAGAAAGTAAGGATATGTGAACTCAGGAAGTATCACTGCTAATTTATAGCCAAGGCATGAAACAAAGCAAGGAGTTGGAGGATCTGGTTGAGTTGTAAGGAAAGGTGGAGATTGAGCAATTTATTGTTGGAAAGCCATGAAATGGACGGCCTGCATGTGAAGATGAGTGAAGACAAGGATTGTTCCTCCATTGGCTGCATGTGGTTTGGCCTCCAAGGTGCAAAGCCATGCAGATTTTGTTTCCAAGAGAGCATACTTCCCTAAACACATGTGACTCCCTTTTTCATCTTGTGACAACCGTGCATGCCTTTTGTCTTTTTCTTCAAATTTCACCATTCCTATCCATGTGAACCAACAAATAGTGAGCTTACCTTTTAATTAAATACGGTGGTGGTGTTTGTTAAGTGGAAAATAATAAAGAAAAACAAAATCTTCTGTGTTCCTTATTTACAAAATAACTAATTATGCTCCTTAGATTTTGAACAGAATTTGGTGAACACCAAACTTGTTCTCTGCTAAAGAATCCATATAAAACTCAATGAGTATCCTTCATAATTGGTACATTCATTATAAGGAACATTTTATTTTCTACCATAATACCATAAACTAAAAAAAATTACGAAGCAATGTATGATTCATCTATTCATAAATTTTCTCCTTTAAACAAAAATGATTTTTCTGAAATTCACTGCATATGTAGACACCAAACTTAATGTTTGGCTATATACTTCAACATGAATGAGTATACATTCTAAGATGGTTATATGATCAATCATGCTTGAAAAGCTGCTTTAGAGTGCCTTTAGGCACACAAAACTTAGAAATCTAACATATGCTTCAAGACAATGTATGCAATTATCAAATCTACTAATGAGAGCTCAAATTCATGCTAGAAGAACCATTGATTATTGAAATTAAAACCAAAGCAAGAATATTAAATCATGGGCTGCCTCCCATGGAGCGCTCTTTTATTGTCACTAGCTTGACATTGACTCCTTATTAGGGTGGCTAATGATTGTGGTGCCTCAGCTTGTCTCTTCTCACTGTGAGCTTTCTTCCAGTGCCTTGATGTTCAATCTATGTATGCTCCAGTGAGAGTATCCTGTTGATAGTGTAGTAATCATCAGCTTGTTGATCTGTCCCCAACTGTTGGTAAATCAACTACACTTTATCTCCCTTTGAGAATCCTTCAGTTGGTATCTTTCTGTTCTTCCACCCTTTTGGGACCCTTTTCTTACTCTTCTTTCCTTTCTTCACTTGTCCTTATTTTTCTGCAGTAGGTTTTATGTTGGGGGCCTCCTTCTTCACCTATTCACTCTTTATCTCTTGCTATACAGGTGAGCTAATCATCTCTTCATTGGGTTTTTCTTTCCACTGGGAATCTTCTTCTTCAACCCTCATGCAGCTTTTCTCCTCAACAGTATGTTAGGCTTCTTGGAAGACATTCAAGGTGATCTTCTCATAATTTACCCTCAAAGTTAATTCTCCTTGTTCAACATCTATGATGGCCCTTGCTGTGGCCAGGAACGGTCTTCCCAGTATAATGGAATCACTTCATTCCTCATCTAGATCCAAGATCACAAAGTCTACTGGGGATATGAACTTATCCACCTTGACTAAAAGGTTTTCAATCACTCCTTTGGGAAATACCAATGATTTATTCACAAGCTCTGATGACATCTGTGTAGGCTTTACTTCCTCTATACATAGCCTTCTCATCATAGAATAGGGCATTAGATTGATGCTGGCTCCTAAGTCACACAGTGCTTTATCAATGGTTATATTTTCAATGGTGCAAGGTAAGAAGAAGCTCCCAGGGTCCTTGAGTTTTGGTGGAAGCCCTTTCTGATTACTGCACTACACTCTTCCGTGAGCATAATGGTTTTATTCTCATGCTAGCTTCTCTTTTTGTTGATGAACTCCTTCAAGAACTTTGCATATAGAGGCATCTGCTCTAATGCTTCAACAAGTGGGATATTAATCTCTAGCTTCTTGAAGACCTCAAGGAACTTAGGGAATTGTTGATCCTTGAGTTCTTTTTGTAGTCTTTGAGGATATGGCATAGGAGGTGTGTAAGTCTTCACTTTCTTCCTTTGTTCTTGTGATGATTCCTCCATTACTTGCTTCCCTTTCCTTGAAGCTTGTGGCTGCTTCTCTTTCTCTTTGAGCTTATCCGGTTCTTGCTTGTCTTCTTCCTTGTTGCTGGCTTCATCTTTCTTGCTGCTAGCCTTGTCATTGTCCATAGGCTTCTTGTTAGTTTCTTTGTCTTTCTCCAAGGTTCTTTCACTCCTTAAATAGATTGCTTTGTATTTTTCTTTGGGATTTGAAATGGTATCACTTGGGAGTGAGCTGGTTAGTCTTTCAATCACTGCTTGCTTGGACAATTGACGAATTTGCCTTTCTAAAATTTTCATTGAGGCTTCATGGTTCTTGCTGGTTAGCTCTTGGTACTTCATCATTCTTTCCATCATTATCTCCAAGTTGGAGATTCTTTGGGAGTCTTGAGGTGGTTTTGGTTGATTATGGGATGTTGAGGGTGGATGAAAGTTATTTTGGTTAGTGGGTGGGTTATTGGGTGGATAGTAGTTGGGTTGGGTTTGATTATTTTGTGGTTTTCTGTATTGGTTTTGGTTAGTATTTTGATGATTTGTGTTTCTAGAGTTGTTTTGGTTTGGAGTTTCTTTGCCATGGTTGTTGGTTTTGGTTATCTCCCCACCTCAGGTTTGGGTGGTTCCTCTAGGAAGGGTTGTAAGTGTCTCCAATAAAGTCATTTGATCCAGAACCTTGGTTGTGCACATATTGAACTTGTTCCTATTGCTGATCTTCTTGGTTTTCTTTATTTTGCTCCCATGTAGGTGATGGTTAACTTGTATTCACTGCTGCAACTTGGAGGCCATCAATCCTCTTGGCCATCATCTCCATTTGTTGTTGGATTTGTTGATGCATCACCTTGTTTTGAGCTAAGATGGTGTCCACACCTTCCAGCTCCAATACACCCTTCCTTTGAGCTGGTTGGCGTTGCCTTTGATGATCATAGAAGTATTGGTTGTTTGTTACAATGTCAATGAGATTTTGAGCCTCCTCAACTGTCTTCATGAGTTGTACTAAGCCTCCAACAGAATAATCAAGTGCTTCTTGAGCTCTCAGTGTCAATCCTTTATAGAAGTTTTGGAGTCTATTCCATTCACTGAATATTTCTGGTGGGCATTTTCTGATTAGAGCTTTGTATCTCTCCCATGCCTCATACAATAACTTTCCATCCATCTGAGTGAATGTTTGGACCTCTGTTTTGAGTCTGATGATCCTTTAGGGAGGATAGAACATGGCTAAGAACTTATTCACTATATCTTCCCAATTGCTGATGCTTTCTTTTGGAAATGACTCCAACCATTGAGTAGCTTTGTCTCTCAGGGAAAATGGAAATAGCAACAATTTGTAAATGTCAGGATGCACACCATTGGTTTTCACTGTGTCACATATCCTCAGAAAGGTGGATAAGTGTTGGTTTGGATCTTCCAAAGGACCTCCTCCATAAGAACAATTATTTTGCACCAATGTGATGAGTTGAATATTCAATTTAAAGTTGTTTGAATTGACATTTGAAGTCAAAATGCTACTCCCACAGTGCCTTGGATTAGGAAAAGTATAGGAGGCTAGAACCCTCCTTTGAGGTGGATAGTTGTTGGCCACTCCCTTTGGTGGATTAGGGGTGTTCTCTTCCATCTCTTGATCCTCTTCCTCTGAGTCTGCTTCTCCAACAAATCCTTTTCCTCTTGATTCTCTTCTCAACCTCCAAAGTGATCTCTCTGGCTCAGAATCAAAAGACATGGACTCACCTCTTCTTCCTCCTGGCACAAAACACACAAAACAAAAAATGAGAAATAATTCACTCTACTGCTAGAGTGAGGTGAGCGTTAGTCTAAACAAAAATTCAAATAGTTAGTGTGCTTAACAGAAATGAAAGAAAAATAAAAGAAAAAGTGCTTAATCTATATTATCACCTTACTTAATCATTGTCAATCTAAATCAATCCCTGGTAACGGCGTCAAAAACTTGATGAGGGAAAAGCGATTTCCATACAAAACTCACTGTCAAGTGTACCGGGTCGCATCAAGTAGTAATTACTCACAAGAGTGAAGTTGATCCCACAGGGATTGATAGATTGAGCAATTTTAGTTAGGTGATGAATTTAGTTAAGCAAATAGTTCGTGATTTGAGTGAAGTTTGAATTACAGAAGCTAAATTGCAGGAAATTTAAAAGGGATAGGGAAAATTGACAAAAAAGTAAAGTACAGAAGAGATAAAGATCTGAAACTTAAAGTGCAAGTAATGTATATGACTGAAACTTAGATTGCAGGAAATGTAAATGGCTGAAGCTTAAAGTGCAAGAAAACTAAATTACTGAATCTAAATTGCTGAGAAACTTAAATTGCTTGAAGATTAAAGAGATTTGGGGGCTAGGATTCAGAATTTAACAAGAAGATGTAAGCTAAAGTAAATCAGAAAGCTGTGAAATAAAGAAATGCAGTTCAGTCACCAAACAAAAAGGGAAAATTATTTGAAGCAACGAAACAGAAAGAAACTTAGCTCAATTGTGAAATTCCAAAAGAGAAATTGAAGATCAAAGAAGAGCAATGAGATCAGAAAATAGATCTAGATCTCAATGACTCCCTTGATCAAACAGAAAAGAAAGTGTAGAAGAAATGAATGGATGGACCAGGAGTGGCTTGGTTCAAGTGAGGTGGGGTGCATGGGTTTGCTCCCAGGGTAGTGCTCCGCTTGGTTGTGTGAGCATAGTGCTCACTTTCCCTTTGGCCTAGCATGCTTTTAGTGTAGCGCTCACTAAGTGAGCGTTGCGCTCAATATTTAGCACTATGTCTTGTGTCGAGTGCGTCCCCCTCTTCGAGCCTTGGTGAACTCTTTTTCCATGCTGCTCTTTCCTTATTTACTTGGTTGACAACTCGAGCATAGTGCTCACTTCTTTGAGCGCTATTTGAGTGCCCCTTGCCCTCCTTGCTTTGATGCGCGCCAATGCTCACTCTTGTGAGCGTAGCGCTTGAATTTTTGAGCGCTACCCTTTATTAGCCTTGCTTCCCTTGGTGGAGCATGCAAATGCTCACTAGAGTGAGCATAGCGCTCACTTAATTGAGCACCAGCCTTGTCTTGGCCTTGCTTCCTTTCTTCTCCTGCAAGCAACCACACAAACATGTCAAAGTATCACTAAATTCACAAGGTTTCTAATTCATTCATAAAACAAACTAATTCTAGCTTAAACCCTATAATTTTGTGTCAAATAAATGATGGTTGATTGATTTAACATAATCATGAAAATCCACTCCAAATCACTTACTTATTGTGCAAGAAAGTGCATAAAACCTAATGAAACAAGTGAAAAATGCTTGAAAAGCTAGCATAAGATGACTTGTCATCAATACTCTTTAATTGCACTTGGCTTTGACTCTAAGTATTTAGTCTCAAAAATTTCTTGACATATGCATACCACAAACATATAGCTAGGAAAATAACTTCTTTGAACTTGGTTCAATTCTATCCTTCCTAGCCATTGATGCTCAGAGCCTTGGGCCTTACCTTTTTTTTTTCCTCTTTTTTTCTTTTGTTGTTTGCTTAGTTTCAATGATCAACTTCTTGTTTAATTTAGATAATTCATAATACTTCTCTAAATTCATGTTCCTCATGAATTAACATCCTTTACTTCAAAATCAAATATGTACTATTTTTTCGAATAAGACAAATCTATATATAACTCAACCACAGATAAATACCACCAGATCAATTTAAATAAGCCAAATATACATATAACTCAACCACTCATGTATTACACCATTTTTCTCTTCTTTATCTTTTTGAATTTAAGCTCAGTGAGTGGTACATGAGGCGTCTTTAAAAAAAACAAAAGCAATTAAATTAAATAGAAATACCTAAGAACTAAAAATACTAAAGATCATGCAAATGATAAAGATAAGTAACAGAATACAAGAAATAACAAATAAGAACGAGAAGGGAAATAGCGTAACAAGAAACTCAACCATCTCAATCATCCTGCTAATCGTTTCCTTCGTCAGGCTGAGCTCCCAAATATCCTTTCAGTCGCCGAAAGTCAAGTCTCATCTGTGTGAGATCCTAGCACTGACTCAGCTGCTCTGCCAGAACTTACTGAAGAAGAGCACTATGACCATCCTGGCTCACCCTCAGCTGCTCTATCCAGAAGGTCAGCTGATGCCAATACTTCTGTGGTGGGAAGTAGTGTCCTTAAGGCATCATAGGCTGCTCCTGCTAAGGTGGGGGAACTAGCTCTCCTTGTGTTGCTGGCTCCTCTCTTGGGCTCGTGTATACTCCCGGACATACTCCATCATCTTCTTATAGATCGACCTCTCTATAGGAATAAGGGTGTCATGCTCTATGCACACTCTAAGGGCATCACAGAGGTGGTAGACGAGATGTGGGAACACCAACTTGGCGTGGGTAGAGGCATTAGAAGCAATGTTATATATCTCTTGTGCAATCACTCATTCCACATTCACGTCACTCCCAAGCATGATATAGTGGATCTTCACAGCCCAGTCTATAGTAACCTCAGAACGGTTGCTCGTTAGGATGATGGAGCATTGGATAAACTCCAACCATCATCGGGCTACCAGTCTCAAGTCATGTCACCCCAATAGATAAGGCTGCATTTCAGCATTCAGCCTCGACTGGGCTCCCAGAAGGCATATGCTTGCCAGAATCTGGCCGAGCTTTCGGTCTCCATTCACCCTCTCAGTAAAGGAGTGGGGATCATCTCTCGAAGGTGGTAATTGGAGCACCTCCCTCACACTCCTTGGGCCAAAATCCAGAATCCGCCTTCTGTTCAAGGTGCGCTAGTTCTTGCGACTAGGATTCACGCCCTCACATGCTTGTATGTGACCCAAGCATTAGCATAGAACTCTTGGACCATTAGTTAGACCACTTCAGTCACCGAGTTACACAATGTTCCCCAGCCTCTCCTCTGGATTTGCTCCTGGATTTCTGAATACTCATCCGGCTTAAGATTGAATCGCACCATTGGGATCACTTTCTTCTAACTAGTGATCCCAAAGAAGTGCTCTTCATGCACTTTGGAACTGAACCGGTTAGCATCATATGGACCGGTCATGGGAGCCTTATCTTTCCTCTTCCTAGAAGATGACTTTCTTCCTTTGGGTGCCATAAATAATATTCCAAGAATGATGCGCCGCGGCCACACCAATATTAAAGCTGTTGTTTGTCCCCGAGCAAAGAAAAATAGAAAATAGAGGAAGGAGGATGTGGGTGATAATAGGAAGAGAAAAAGAAGAAAGGAAAAGAAGAATGGAGGAGGGAAGGGGATATGGTGATTATAAAAAAGAGAAGGTGGGGGTGGTAAAAAGAAGAATAGAAGGAGATGGTAAAATAAGTAGTAGAGATAACAAGTTATTGTTCTTGTGATGTAAAAGGGAAGGGGGTAAAGTGTTTATATAGGGGAAAGGGGGAGGGGGAGTTACGATGGGTTAAGAAGAAAAAAAACAGAAAGGGAATCAAATTGAATTGAATGGGGTGAGTTGCGGGGGATACGGATGGGAGTGGGGAAAGAAAGGAAATTAATGGGGAGAAAGATTGAGGGTAATGGTTAGGAGGGGGACTTTGGGGAGAGAGATTTTTGGGGGAAGGGGTAAATCTGATTGGGGAACGGGGAGTAGTGGTGGGGCCCACATCTTTCTTTCTTTCAAATTTTGAATCACCCTTCGAGTCTGACCCTGAAGCGCTACTAGTGCTAAACACCAGGCTCAATCTTGTGACTCAAAAGGATACGAGCAGAATTCTCCGCCACAGCCCTCACATCTCAGTGTAAGCGGGACTAACACCTGCCCTTACGCCCACCACTCAACGTAACGGGACAAACTCGGCCCTTACGCCTACCACTCAACGTTAGAGGGACAAACCCATCCCTTATGCCTATCGTACAATAACTCATTAATATCAACATAAAACGGTATTTAATAAGTTCATCATCCATCTCTGGGTCCCAAACTCGTCATAACCATTATCAATCCTTGATTCCACAAGTTAATCATCAACTTTCAACTTCCCAAAGTCATCAACAATATATCACTTCACCTGTTCACCCACAACTTCAGAAATCTAAGTCTCTGTCTTCTAAACTCTTACAGAAATTTACAAATTTAATTCACTAGCGCATCTTTATTAGGCTTAGGGCCAAATTACTATTTGGTAATCTTAGATGGTAATTAACAAAGTTTAAAAAGATAGAGAATTGATAAACCACTATTTTATGGTTTATCTTGTGCTAATTTGAGTGGTTTTTATCAACTCTTTACTCACTTATTCATATGATTTGCATGATTTTACAATTTTTTCCCAATTTTATCCTATGGTTGAAAACTTGCTTCCTAGACATCTAAATTATATATTTTTAATTCCCCTTTATATCATTTGATACCGTGATCTGTGCGTTATGTGTTTTCAAGCTTTATAGGGCAAGAATGGCTTAGAAGATGGAAAGGAAGCTTGCAAAAATGCCAGGAACGCAAGGAAACAAAGAAGCTGACCGGCGAGAATCGACACGGATGCACACCTGGCGTGCACGTGCACATTAGCGCATTCACACCTCGATGCGCACGCGCACTTGGCAGGCACGCGCAACAGGCAAGGAGGACAATCGACGCACGCGCACCTAGCGCGCACGCGTGACATGCGCGATCTGCCGAAATTTCAGAAAATGCTGGGGGCAATTTCAGGCTAGTTTTAGACCCAATTTTCGGCCCAGAAACACAGACTAGAGCCAGGGAACAGCAGAGACTCAACACACATTCTCATTCTGCATAGTTTTAGTTTTAGTTTTGAATCTAGATAGAGATTTCGACTGCTTCCTCTAGGTTTTCTTCACATTCATAGTTCTTAGAATTTTACTGCTTTTGCTATTGACTTGGATATTGAGAAGAGTTGCTACCTCCATTGAAGTTTCATTTCTTTGTCCCTTACTCTTTCATATCCTTAAACCATATTCAGAGTTACAATTGGATTGTTTTTAGAATTTATTAATGCAGAGAACTATTTTTACTTTTAATTGATTTTCCGTTATTGTTCATCATGTCCCACTTTTATTCCTCTCTTAATTCTGTGAAAGTTATATTCATGATAATAGAGTAGTTCCCTAACTTGATTGGGAGTTGATTAAGAGGAGAACCTTGAGTTGTAATACTCAAGTGTTAATCGTAATTGGGAGTTGTTGGCTGACTCTCCTGTCTCCGACTCTAATCCTTTCTTAGGAAAGGATTAGGACGCAAGCGATAGGATTAGTTGGAGAGTTACTTGACTTTCCCTTATTTTATAAGGGATAACTAAGTAGAACGATAATCCTTTTATTATTACACTTGAGAAAATTTAACAAAGATAGAACTTCCAATTAATCTTCTCCCGGTCAAGACAGTTATTTGAATTACATAAATTCTCAATCATTTATTTCTCTATTTTTCAAACTCAAAGATCTATTGGAAAACCTCTGATCAGTAAATAGCACTCTCTCTGCAACTCGTTGGGAGACAACCTGGGATTCATACTCCCAGTATTTTATTTCTAAAACTTGTGATAGCTCTTTTAAATTGATACGCGGATTTTTGCAGGTTAAGAACTGTACTTGCAACGTATTTCTTACATTAATTTCTTAATCGGCAAATTTCCGCCACGTCAATTTTTGGCGCCGTTGCCGGGGAGTTGCAACAGTGTGCTAATTTATTGGTTGGAATTTATTTATTTGAATTTTATTTTCTTTTATTACCATGAGTTGTATGTTTCTTTCATTGAATGACGCGTTCACTACCTGATCCGAGCTTACCCGCATTTGATCCTGAGATTGAAAGAACTATTTCACATATAAGGCAAGCTCGGCGTCAGTTACTCCTATCTGAGGACGAATTTGAATCGTCTTTTAAGGAAGAAACAAGCTACTTTCCTACTGATTTGGTTGATTTACGCGTAGAGAACATGGCGGCTCCCAGGAGGATTACTCTCCAAGAAGCAGGAGCTCCGGACTTTACACTACCACCTTTCAAAGCGCATTATCCAAATCTGGGTGTAGATATTGAACTGGAGACTATACTAATCAATCTATGGCCGAAGTTTCATGGCTTACCTGCTCAAGAGCCTCTCAAGCATCTCAGAGATTTTCAGACAGCCTGTTATACTGTTAGGCGTAATGGTGCAATTGAGACTTCTATTTTGCTAGCCGCCTTCCCATTTTCTCTTAAGGGAAAGGCAAGGGAGTGGTACTACACTCAACCTGAAGTAGTTGCTACTAACTGGGATACGCTTAAAAGAGAATTCTTAGAAAAATACTTTCCAGCTGAAGTTACTGATAGACTGAGGAAAAAAATTTCAATGATTATTCAAGGCAAATCTGAGACTCTTTACGAGTATTGGGAGCGCTTCACTAATCTCCTAGACGCATGCCCCCACCAAATGATTGACAAGTTGGTATTGATCGGCTACTTCACACAGGGCATGAAGCCTCAGGACAAGACTACATTGGATTGTGCGAGTAATGGTTCTCTGAAAAAGTATAAGACCACAGATGAAGCATGGCAACTGATCGCCGACCTGGCTGAGTCCACTCAGAATCACAAGCACAGAAACAACCATCCCAAGGCTATGGCAGAGGTCTCCTCTAGCGGTGAGACTACCGCTCTCACATAAAGTCTATGTGAGATGACCAACTTACTGAAGCAGATACACCTGAATCAAAAACAACCTCAGCCTCCCCCATCACAACAGAGTCATCAACTGGTTCCTCAGAGAGTATGCGGAATATGTGCTGATTATAGTCATTACACTGACGAGTGCCCACAGCTTTAACATAAGGACACCTTGGCAGCTACTCACAATTTCTATGATCGCCTGAATCAAGGATACTATCAACAAGGCGGCAACTACAACCAAGGTGAAAACTACAATCAAAGTTGGCAGGACAACTCCAACCAGGGTTGGAGAGATAATTCCAACCAAGGATGGAAGGACAACTACAACAGAGGAGGCAGAGACATCAATGGAAATCAGAGGTAGAATAACAACAACAACAGACAGCAGAACCAAAACCAGCCTTATCAAGCACCTTACCAAAGGCAATCCCAAGCACCTCAGAACAACAAACAGCAGACCCCTTATATTACTTACCCCCCTTCCTCTTCTCATGATGAGTTGCTACACTCTATTGATCAAAGACAAAAGACCGTGGAGAACAACCTTACTTCTACCTTAAACGGTCTGAATTCTACTTTACAAGCTCTCGTCTCACAGATTGGATCACTTAAGAACTCCAACAACCAGCCTTCAAGCTCCAGTGGAATTTCTTCTCAACCTTTAACCAACCCCAAGGGAGGAATTAATGCCATTACTTTGAGGTTTGGGACTACACTGCAAGAGAGGAGTCAGGAGGAGCCAAGTCCACAAGAATATGCCCCAGTTGAGGACATGGTTGAAGTGGAGGATGTTGAAGAGGAAGAGGAAGTATAAGACATGGTTGGGGAAGAAGCAACTCAACCAGAGAATAGCGCATCTAAGACAACGAAAGCTACCAGAGACGCCATCCCTATTCCATTTCCACACCTTGCACGGAAGCCTAGAAAGCAGATGGAACTTAACCCAAAAATGGTAGAAATTTTAAAAAAGGTTGAGGTAACTGTTCCCCTTTTTTATGTTATTCAACAAGTGCCTAAATATGCAAAGTTTCTCAAAGATTTATGCATGCATAAGGATAAGATTAATGACTTAGAAACTACTCCTTTAGGTAATTCTATATCTGCTTTAATGGGGGATATACCTGAAAAATGTAGTGACCCAGGTCCATACATGGTTAACTGTACCATTGAAGGTGTAATATTTTCTAACTGCATGTGTGATTTAGGAGCGTGCGTGATAATTATGCCTTTGTCTATATATAATGCTTTGAGGCTCCCTCCCTTAAAAAAGTTAGCAGCTCATTTTGTGTTAGCAGATAAAAGCATTATTACAGTGGTTGGAATTGCTGAGAACGTGCTGGTTAGCATTAAGGGGCTCACATTTCCCATTGACTTCTACATCTTGGAGATGCCCCAAAATGACTCAGGAAGACCGTCATCCATCTTGCTCGGAAGACTATTCCTGAAGACCTCAAAGTTCAAGCTGGATGCATTCTCAGGAACTAATTCCTTTGAGATAGACGGTCGAGCAGTAAGCTTCAATCTGAATGAAGCTATGAAACACCCTCTAGAAGATCATTCTATCTTCCAGTGTGATATGATTGATGAGACCATAGCTATAGTTCACCAAGAAGAAGAGGAAGAGAGGCACATGGAGCAAGGTCCAAGCGTGGGAAAACCATCTGAACACAATGAGGACATCCTGCCATCATCACTGGCTCCAAAAGATCCAGTGCCCAATCCAGAACAGAAATTGGAGCTAAAACCCTTTCCACCCAACCTCAAGTATGCTTACCTTGAGGATAATTAGAAGCACCCAGTTATCATTGCAAGGGATCTCACTTCCCAACAAGAGGAGCAACTGCTTAGTGTGCTGAGAAGACACAAGAAAGCACTTGGATGGAGCTTGGCAGATATAGTAGGCATCAACCGTCAAGTTTGTGAGCACAGAATATTTTTAGAAGAATGAGCAAGGCATGTCCGTCAACCCCAAAGAAGACTAAATCCCACCATCTTAGAGGTTGTCAAGAAGGAAGTGACCAAACTATTGGAGGCAGACAACATCTACCCCATTTTAGATAGTGAATGGGTCAGCCCAGTACAAGTGGTGCCCAAGAAGTCTAGAGTCACTACAGTAAAGAATGAGCAAGGAGAGCTCATAGCAACTAGAGTGCAGAGTTCCTGGAGAGTGTGCATTGACTACAGGCACCTCAACCAGGCCACTCGTAAGGATCACTACCCCCTACCATTCATTGATCAAATGCTAGATCGCTTGTCAGGTAAATAACACTACTATTTTCTAGATGGTTACATAGTCTATTTTCAGATTCATATAGCTCCTGAAGATCAGAAAGAGACTACTTTTACATGTCCCTTTGGAACATATGCTTATAAGAAGATGTCTTTTGGCTTGCGCAATGCACTATCTACTTTCTAAAGGTGCATGATGAGTCTTTTCTCTGATCTTATTGAGAGTTGTATGGAAGTCTTCATGGATGATTTTAGCGTATACAGTGATTCCTTTAGCCTTTGCTTGGATAGTTTATCTAGAGTATTAGACAGGTGTGTTAGCTCAAACCTTGTTTCAAATTTTGAAAAGTGTCATTTTATGGTTAAACAAGGTATTGTTCTAGGACATGTTGTCTCTAATATTGGTAATTCTGTGGATCCAGCAAAGGTAGATGTCATTTCTAGTTTACCTTACCCCTCATCCATAAGGGAAGTCCGTTCGTTCCTTGGCCATGCAGGTTTTTACCATAGACTTATCAAGGACTTCAGTAAGGTAGCTTTACCTTTATCTAGACTGCTGCAGAAGGATGTTGAGTTCGAGCTGAGTGAGGACTGCATGAAAGCATTTGATAAGCTGAAGATCACCTTAACTCAAGCTCCAATTGTGAGAGGACCAGACTGGAGCCAACCCTTTGAGACTATGTGTGATGCCTCCAACCATGCTGTAGGAGTGGCGCTGGCCCAGCGCGCAGGTAAGGATCCTTTTGTAATTGCATTTGCTTCAAAAACTTTAGATGCTGCTCAGTCTAATTACACTACCACTGAAAAAGAGCTTATAGCTAATGTTTTTGCTCTGGATAAATTCCGAGCCTACTTACTTGGTACTAAGGTGGTAGTGTACTCAGACCATGCAACTCTAAAATATTTATTAGCTAAAAAGGAATCCAAACCAAGGCTAATACGTTGGATATTGCTGCTACAAGAATTTGATTTAGAAATTAAAGATAGGAGTGGTTCTCAGAATTTAGTGGCGGACCACTTGAGTCGCCTTGAGCACAATAAGGATGACTCCACTCCTATCAATGATGCTTTTCCATTTGATAGCTTGCATGTAGTATCTGAAGTAGTTCCTTGGTATGCACCTGTAGCTAATTATCTAGTTAGTCATACCTTCCCTCCCAATTTTACCAAGCATCAGAAGGACAAGCTGAAAAGCGAGTCCAAATATTATATATGGGATGATCCATATCTATGGAGGTATGGTCCTGACAAGATAATTAGAAGGTGTGTTCCTCAATCAGAATTCCATTCCATTTTATAGGCCTGCCACTCCTCTGAGTGTGGTGGACATTTTGGTCCTCAAAGAACAGCTAAAAAAATTTTAGACTGTGAATTCTGGTGGCCTACTCTTTTTAAGGATGCTACTGCCTTCTATAAATTTTGTTCCCCATGCCAGAGGTTTGGTAATATATCCAAGAAGGATGAGATGCCCCAACAAATTTTGTTGTTTTGTGAGATTTTTTATGTTTGTGGTATTGACTTCATGGGTCCATTTCCAAACTCTAGCGGTTTTGTCTATATATTGTTAGCTGAAGATTATGTTTTCAAATGGGTGGAAGAAATTTTCACCCGTACTGATGATGCTAACGCTGTTGTCTCTTTTGTTAGAAACCATATTATTTGTCGTTTTGGGTCACCACGGGCAATCGTGAGTGATCAAGGCACCCACTTTTGCAACAAGAGATTGACCGCTCTATTGAAGAAGCATGGCGTTATTCACAAGGTAGCAACTGCTTACCACCCGCAAACTAACAGATAAACAAAGGTATCTAACAGAGAGATAAAGCGTATCCTGGAGAAGATAGTCAAGCCTCATAGGAAGAACTGGAGCACCAGGATACAAGATGCGCTTTAGGCATACCAGACAGCGTACAAGACACCAATCGGGATGAGCCCCTTCCGTTTAGTTTATGGAAAGGTCTGTCACCTCCCAGTACAGTTAGAGCACAAGGCATTATGGGCAGTGCGATAAATCAAAATGGGATTTGAGAAGGCCGGAGCTGAAAGGAAAATGCAACTACAAGAATTAGAGAACCTTCGCCTAGAAGCATATGACAACTCCAGGCTATACAAAGAAAATACGAAGGATGTGCATGACAAGCACATTAAAAGGAGAGAGTTCAGATTAGAGGAATTAGTTCTTCTTTACAACTCCAGACTGAGGCGCATGCCAGGCAAGATGAGATCAAGATGGGAAGGTCTCTATAAAGTAGAAAAGGCAAAGCCATACGGAGTCATTCACCTAAGTCACCCTTCAAGTTCTAAATTCATCAAGGTCAATGGACATCACCTTAAGCTATATCATGGTGAGAAGATGAAGAAAAGCAAGGAGGTGGAGATCTTCCTCTTGGAGGATCCACCCACAGCAGAAGACTGAGCTAGTGGACCGTCTAACTTAAGGACGTTAAAGAAAAGTGCTAGGTGGGAGAGAACCCACCATGGTACGATCTTTCATTTTTATTCTTCTTCACTTTTCTCAGTCTCCATTCATTCTTTCTGCATATTCAGCTGCATATTGCATTCTGCAAAAAAAAAGGGATTGACGCGCCAGCGCCTCGTGCGCGTGCGCGTCCCTTGTGACTGTGAATTGGGCAAGATTGAACAGATAGTGGCGCGGGAGCTAGGCAAGAAATGTGCCTTAGGCACCATCCAGCCCACGCGCATGCATACTGTACGCGTGCGCGCCGTTTCCTCTCTTGGCGATCGACGCATCCGCGCCTAGTGCGCGTCTGCGTCGATGGGGAAATCGACGTAAACCTTGTTTGGCCAGAGAGTTGCAAAGCACAAATTGACCCACGCGTACATGCACCTGGCGCCTACGCGTCCCTTTCCCCCCTTAGTATCAACGCGTGCGCGCACATGCCGCGCACGTGTCAATGGGAATTTTGCCGCCACTACAAAAATTACAATGAGTCACGCGTGCCCGGGTGGCCTCACACTAGAAGCACCACCTTGGTTACACCCAGGCGCACTGGACGCATCTGCGTCCCTTCCCTTCTGCGCAATCTGCGCAAACACACACAGAACGCATTCGCGTCGGTTGCACCACCTTACTCACTCCTTGCGCCGCCGAGTTTTCGTTCCCCCCTCCCAAATCCTAATTCTTTCTATCTTTTTCTTTCTTCTTTCTTCTCTACTTTTCTTTATCTTCTTCTTTTTTTTACTTTTTTTTTTCTTTTTCCTCCCCCTTCTATCATATTTTATCAAACCCCACATTCTCCATTACCTCCCACTCTCACCATCTTCTCAAGGTTCTTCTTTCTACTTTCTTTTTCCTCCTCTTATTATTTATCTATTTTACATTACTCTACTTGGTGTTAGATATCTTAATGGGTGATTTCATCTATAATTGCTTGTGATTATTATTATGGAGTTGTTTGACAATTAATATTAATTATTTTTGGAATGCTTGCATGTTCCAATTTAATTCTTTCCCTATCATGTTAAACATGCATACTAAGTGTTTGTGAAAAAGCTCGTATGGCATTGTGCAATTTTAATTGTTCTATCTTTCTATTCTAATGCTTGTTTTTCACAAAATCTTTTCCATCTTTTACTAATTTAATATAATTATCAATACAAACATGATTGTTAGTTTGTTACGAGTGATAATACATTTTTATAATTGATGCTTGATCTATGCTACTCATGCCTTTGCCGGCATGCTAATAACCATCTTGCATCCAATACCTACCATGCCTTGCCATATTTCCATTGATGAACTGATCCCATGGAATCGCGACCATGTCTTTCGTTCACTATTTTCCTTACTTGGGCATTGGTTATCACTTGTAGTGCCCTCTTCCTTGCTCTAACCATTGGGCTTACACATTATTTCTCTTTTCCCTTTTCAGGATGGCCACCAAGAAAGGTAAAGAGAAAGCTGCCCCCAAGCTACCGGTAAAAAGAGGAACAAAAAGAGCGCTAGCTGCGGAAACATCTTCAACAGCTATCAAACAATCAACAAAGCGAGTCAAGAGGATCATCAAGGTCAATGAATCTGAAAAAGCCTTTCCAGCAAGGGACACTGCGCAGTTCACTAACCGATACTGTGAGCAGATGTTCCCCATTCTGGCGGCGAGGAACTACAACAATGAGCACCTTCTTATCCTCTCTACCAACATTGTTGACTTGGTAGAGCCCCGCATTGATAGAAGACAATGGGGTTTCTTACAAAAATAGCCACGGCTGGTCAATCTCTCATGGGTAGTTGAATTCTACTCTAATTTTCACATGCCAACCCTGCAGTCTGTCTATGTTCGTCAGAAGCAGATTACCATATCTAAAGGGACCATTCAGCAAGCTTTAATCTCCTCGCTGCTCCAGAAGGATTGGACGCATTTCAAGAAGCCTCTCTCAAGCGCTAGCGATACCAATTTGACTGGGACGACATTCTCAGAATTATAGCACTACCTAGAAGTAAGTGGATCTACGGTAATCATCAATCCAGGCCTATGGGCATATTGGCTTCAGCACTATAGATTATGCCCCACTACGTCTTCCTGGGCACTCACGAGTCCTCCTTCACTGCAGATATGGCTGTTCTCATCTGGTGTATCCTTACGGACCATCCTCTCAATTTACCAAGACACATCCGGCAAGCTATGGGACACGTACAGATTGCGGGCAACATACCTTTTCCCGCCTTGGTTTCAGATTTGGTCTCGGCAGTCGGAGTCTCCTATAGAGCTGGAGACACCAAGGCCATTCTTCCTCGGGATGATCAATATGTTCCGAGTGGGAAATACATCAGACCCACAGCAGCCACTACTAGCCGAACTGAAGACCCGGCCAGAGATACCCCTTCTCCTTCCACATCATAAGCACCTTCAACAAATCAGCTATTTCTTCAGATACTACAGAGGTTGGATCGCATGGAGCGCCGTAACAAGCGCCAATTTATATACCTAAAGGAGCTGATTGTTGGCAACCACCCACCCACAGAAGAACCAGACTCTCCGGACTCTACTTCAACTACTAGCACCGGGAGCCCAGACGCACCCGACTGCGGAGATGCTGTTACCAGCCCCCCTTTGTTCCTGACTGATGGCACCGAGGATGGTGTCAAGTTTTAAGTGTGGGGAGATCGATCAGTACCTGACTTTCGGAGGTAGCTTTTCTTTCTCTTAGCACTAATAGATAAATTTTCTGTTTGTTTAGGTAGAATAAATTGCATAGTAATAATTAGTTGCATGTATACTCTGCTTGGTTGAAAAAAAATAATAAGTTCTTTTCAAAGACCCTCTTTTTTGAAAATTTCACTAATTCAGACTAAAATCTTATGTTAAACTTGTTTGAAGATTGTAATTTGGAAAATGGTTTAGAGCCAGAACACACAACCCAGTAAGATTTTGAGCCTAATTGTATGGTTACATTATTTAACCATTATTTTTATTCTTGTGTATTTTCTCTCCTCTATAATTGCAATCAATGGTTTGTTCCACTCTATATGTCCAGTGCTTAATGTATGCATGTATATGTATAATTGAGGCCATCATTTGTTATTAGCTCACTATCCTAAATGACCTACCATTCTAATTCTCCCTTGTTTGCCACTTTGAACCTCTATATTCCCTTTTATTCTCTATATTACCACATCACTAGTCTTAAGTGGAGAAACAAGTACTTACCTTAATTAAATATTTAGTTAGCTTAAGATAGAGATTGTGTGCAAGCTAAGTGTGGGGAAACTATGGAAACTCGGGTTAATAAGAATGTATGTTAATTGATAAATATTTCAGGTCTGAATGCTACTCATGTGAAATTATGAAAACAAATGTATTGATGCTATAATGCTTTAAAAAAATGTATGTTTCAGTTTAAGTTTAGGGGAATGAAAGCACCCCAAATGATAAGTTCAATAAAAAGAATCAATGCATATGAGGTGAAAGAAAAAGAAAATTTAAGTGCATGAGTAAATGCAACATATAAAGTGAGATTATGGGTATTTCAGCATGATTTTTGAAGCATAGGGAGTGTGTGTGTGTGTTAGGTGAGAACTTAGGATAATCAAAGATTCAATTTTCAGCTCACTTGGCCATACATGTACCCTCACCATTGCCTAAGCCCCATTACAACCTTGAAAAATACCTCATCATGTTTGCATGTATGCATTAGATATTTGTTGATTGGTTAGATGAACAACAAGGCATTAGAAAGCATGAATGGAGGAGACTAGAGTGGATTACCCTATACACCTGAGAAACTAGAGTGCATATACACTCCCAGTGATGGTTTAAGCTTGACTCTACGTTCCTAGCTTTCATGGGCTGTCATCTTACAAGTTTACTTGTCTCTTATTGTGTGATTTGAATTAATGGAATTTGATTTCTGTTTGTCTTGAAGAGATTGTTTACTTTTGACCAAGTAAGTAGAAACATCTCAGCATATAGTTGCATTTATATACATAGGTTGCATTGCATGAGTCTTACTTTCCCTATTCATTCTTTTTGTCTCCTTGAGCTTAGCATGAGGACATGCTAATGTTTAAGTGTGGGGAGTTTGATAAACAACTATTTTATGGTTTATCTTGTGCTAATTTGAGTGGTTTTTATCAACTCTTTACTCACTTATTCATATGATTTGCATGATTTTTCAATTCCTTCCCAATTTTATCCTATAGTTGAAAACTTGCTTCCTATACATCTAAATTATATATTTTTAATTTCCCTTTATACCATTCGATACTGTGATCTGTGCGTTAAGTGTTTTCAGGCTTTATAGGGCAAGAATGGCTTAGAGGATGGAAAGGAAGCTTGCAAAAATAGAAGGAACGCAAGGAAACAAAGAAGTTGACCGGCGAGAATCGACGCGGACACGCACCTGGCGCGCACGCACACATTAGCGCATTCACACCTCGACGTGCACGCGCACTTGGCGCATACGCGCAATAGGCAAGGAAGACAATTGACGCGCCCGCGCACCTAGCATGCACGCATGACATGCGCGATCTGCACAAATTTCTGAAAATATTAGGGGCGATTTCGGGCCAGTTTTAGACCCAATTTTTGGCTCAAAAACATAGACTATAGCCAGGGAGCAGTTGAGACTCAACACACATTCTCATTCTGCATAGTATTAATTTTAGTTTTGAATTTAGAGAGAGATTTCGACTGCTTCTTCTAGGTTTTCTTCACATTCATAGTTCTTAGAATTTTACTGCTTTTGCTATTGACTTGGATATTGAGAAGAGTTGCTACCTCCGTTGAAGTTTCATTTATTCCAGTTTGTTTCCTTTGTCCCTTACTTTTTCATATCTTTAATCCTTATTTAGAGTTACAATTGGATTGTTTTTAGAATTTATTAATGCAGAGAACTATTTTTACTTTTAATTGATTTTCAATTATTGTTCATCATGTCTCACTTTTATTCCTCTCTTAATTCTGTGAAAGTTATATTCATGATAATGGAGTAGTTCCCTAACTTGATTGGGAGTTGATTAAGAGGACAACCTTGAATTGGAATACTCAAGTGTTAATCCTAATTGGGAGTTGTTGGCTGACTCTCCTGTCGTTGACTCTAATCCTTTCTTAGGAAAGGATTAGGACGCAAGCGATAGGATTAGTTGGAGAGTTACTTGACTTTCCCTTATTTTATAAGGGATAACAAAGTAGAACAACAACCCTTTTATTATTACGCATGGGAAAATTCAACAAGGATAGAACTTCCAATTAATCTTCTCCCGGTCAAGACTTTTATTTGAATTACATAAATTTTCAATCATTTATTTCTCTGTTTCTCAAACTAAAAAATTTCTTGTAAAACCTCTGATTAGTAAATAGCACTCTCTCTACAACTCGTTGGGAGACGACCTGGGATTCATACTCCCAGTATTTTATTTCTAAAATTTGTGACAACTCTTTTAAATTGATACGCAGATTTTTGCAGGTTAAGAACTGTACTTGCAACGTATTTCTTACATTAATTTCTTAAGTGGCCGATTTTCGCCACGTCAAGAATCCTTTAAAAATGAAGAAAATAATTTTTCAGCAAAACAGGGGTCTCACATATGCGAACCTCTGTCCTGCGTATACAACTAGTTGATAAAAAAAGGGCTGTCGCGTAGCCAACACCCTGCTCGCGTACGCAAGTATCCAAAACAGAATGGAATTCTCGCGTCACGTGTTAAAAACTCGTGTACACATGCCTTGAAAATACATGCTCGCGTACTCAAGGAAGTGCCTGTGTATGCGAGATACCTCAGACAGAAAAGACTGCTCACATCGTGTGCACAGGTTCACGCTCGCCAAAGTTTGTTAAAAATCAAGTTTTACACAAAATCATCAAAGTTCTCTAGTTTTCAAATTCCAAAACCAAACCAAACTAAATACTACCATATACCACAATTTACCATTCCATTATATTTCAATTAATTCAACACCTATTTCACTCAATGTTTTCACCTCCTTCTGCCATACTTCAACAAAATCCACAATTCCTAAATCAAGATTTCAACCTTAACAATTTTACATAATTTAACTCTTTATGAACAAAATTCACCACCATTCAATATCAACATCAACCACAAGGTTCAATACTCAATATCATCATCAACATTTATCATCAAACCTTAACACTTACCATCATAATTCACCAATTCATCACAATTATCACTAATTATCATACATTATCAACAATCCAAACCTATCATATGATGCACTAGCCTAAGGTTCATGAAACATTACATACTACATAGATAAAACTAAAACCATACTTGGCCGATTCCCAATGTGTACAAGATCACCAAATTTGAATTCCAACAGGCTTTGCAGTCACCAACACCACTCCCAAATTACCAAATATCAACTATACATACCAATATCACTAACATCATTACCTAGAATTCACAATATATTAAACCACAAGAATTTTTGAGAAACCTTACCTTAATCACAGAAATTGGGAAAGAAACCCAAGGATTCCTCACTATTAGTTGGCACCTAAACACCCAAATCACAAAAATTCACTCAAAAAGCAAACCTCAAATTCGAAATCCACTTAGGGCAAAGAATAGGAGTATGAAACTCAAAAACTCACCAGAAAATGTTGGTTAGAACTGACGCGCTTGCCAAGATCTTTGCACGGCCGCAAAAGGCACGCGAATCAGAGTACTGTAGCTCGAGTTATGATCGATTTAAGATGAATGTGAATAGTAATCCCTCTTCTCTTCTCTCTACTCCTTACTAGCTGCTAGGGTTGTGTTATGTTAGTAAATGAGGCTGAATTGGCTTCATTTGAGTGTTTATATATATTGGACTTGGGCCCAACTTGGGCCTAGTCCAACCTGTTAGCATTTTTAACCCATTTGGCCCACTTTAGACCAAAACCTTTAGAATTAATGTCTGGTTTTCAATTCTAAATATTTTTTCAAGTTTTTCTACTGATGTTACTACTCTCACACAGTACTGGACAGACTTAAGCCGATACTGCCACTAAATTACATTTTCCAACTGGAACATTTCTACTGAATTTAAATCTCACCCCAAATTTCTAAAATTAAGACTTTTAAATTTTCAACCTATTTTTAGGAAATTAATTTATTATTATTTTGCGTTAATTATTTCTGGTTCTTACACAGCAAAGAGTATGAAGATGTTGGTACTGTCTCTGGCGCTAAACGCGCATGTGGCCACGTTTAGCACCAGCATCACAAAAGCTATCATAATGCCAACTCAATCAATCAAAAATTCAATCAAGTAAATAATCACATTCATCTAAAATAACTCAGTTTAATCCATAAGACTTACATAATCACAATATACATATTTTTTTGCATCAATATCAATTTATAACGATTCTTGAATATAAAAAGGTTTAAGAAAAAAACCTTACCTCAAACGCGGCTCAACTACATGACAAACTCTCTTTTATTCTTATTTCACAGTAGTGGCATCAAATTTGACGATCCCCACGGCAACCCACAGCCATTAAACATAGCATGCAAGAACCAAAACTCAACTCTACGTCACGAACGCCTAAGAATCTCTAGCAGAACCACCCACGGTGAGGACGGTGGCTTTGTGCTACTCACGGATAGACAAGTTGATGATGAAGGATTTCCTCTCTTCTTGCGATGTGGATGTGGGAAAGGTGGAAAGGCACTTTCCTTTGTATTATTCCCTGTGAGTCAAGTGAAGGTGGAAAGGCACTCTCTTTTGTATTGTTTCCCCACATCTCTATCTGGTTGCAAGGTAGAAATACGCACTCCTTCGAATGCGAAAAGACACACTCCTTCATAATTCCTCCAGGAGAAGGTAGAACGGCACTCTCCTTCGTTTATATTCCTCCTGGGGATGCACAACCGAGAGACAATATATCGGTTAGCTACCGGATATGTCGGGTTCTGGCAGTTTAACCAACCCGAAACCAAAACTCGTACCTCTTTGATGGCGGTTTCAACTTCGGGAAAATCCTCCATCCAATCAATTCCAACTCCAACTGATCCAAGCACCACAAAAATCTCACCACTTTGATCTTCAACTCAACCCCGCACTGATCCATGCAAAGCAAATCCGTTATGTGCCAAATTCATGCCAAACAACTAATTCATCTAAAACCTAATTAACCTAATTCCAATATAAACATTTATTTTTCAGCATTATCCTACCAATTAGACGAGTTCTATATATAACTATAGTAAGTAGGAGCCTTTAACTGATAACCTTATCGACTTTTCTTTAAAAAATCAGAAATACTTTTTCTTTCTTTTTACAAACATGCATACGTACAAATTGATCACAACACTTCACACACACACACACACACATACACACACACATACACACACACAAACACACACACACACACACACACACACACATACGTAGATTCTTCATAAAAGTAACTTACAAATATTACATACATACATATCATTACAATCACGACTCTTGTCATTTTTTACAAAAATATAATAATTGTGGCGAGGGAAAACAATGACTAAGATATTTAAAATAGATATAGCATAGCCAAAAACTTAGCAATATCTTCATAGTCTTCCTGTCCATTTCCTGAAAACATAGGGTTGTAAGGGTGAGAATCTAACCACACGGTCTCACTAGAGAAGCTTTGAATTGTCATAAGAGGATATATAAAAAGAAAGTTGTTTCCAACCGTAGTGATCATTGCTCGTCTAACAAACCTTTTCAAACATCATCAATTAATCATCCAAAATTCAAATTCATATTTTAATTGATAAAAATTTCAATCAAACATAATATCCCATAATATTTCACTACATGCCAAAGAACCATTCTAACCAAATATACCAATAATTCATCTAATACATAATCAACCACGGCCTCCGGCCCAAAACATAATCAACCACACTCTAACCACCACAATCTGAACCAACGAGTCATAATCACATAGATAGTTAAACAGGATGTCAATTAGGCAAACCAAGTAATTTTAAACAAATTCAGTATGATGCATGCCTGCCCTACTGGCCATGAGCTCACGTGTTAGTTATACTACAAGAATTCCTACACTACCCGAACCTTAATTTTCCCAAAACAAAACTCTAGTCCACTCACTCCCTTCTCACTTAATGCTGAACCCCCCCACCCTTTCATCCATACATTCCCCACAGTGAAAGAAAGAAAGAAAGATTAAAAGAGAGAACAGAGAGTGGTGCACAAAATTGTGATCTCAATGGCGCCAATAACTTGGTGCGCACAATTGTAATCTCAACTTTTTTTCACAACTTCGCACAACTAACCAGCAAGTGCACTGGGTCGTCCAAGTAATAAACCTTACGTGAGTAAGGGTCGATCCCACGGAGATTGTCGGCTTAAAGCAAGCTATGGTCATCTTGTAAATCTCAGTCAGGCAGATTCAAATGGTTATGGAGTTTTGATAATTAAAATATAAATAAATATAAAATAAAGATAGAGATACTTATGCAATTCATTGGTGGGAATTTCAGATAAGCGTATGGAGATGCGTTATTCCTTTTGAATCTCTACTTTCCTACTGCCTTCATCCAATGCTTCATACTCCTTCCTATGGTAAGTTGTATGTTGGGGATCACCGTTGTCAATGGCTACCGTCCGTCCTCTCAGTGAAAATAGTCCAAATGCGCTATAACCACACGGCTAATCATCTGTTGCTTCTCACTCATGTTGGAATAGGATCCATTGATCCTTTTGCGTCTGTCACCACGCCCAACACTTGCGAGTTTGAAGTTCGTCACAGTCATCCCATCCCAGATCCTACTCGGAATACCACAAACAAGGTTTAGACTTTCCAGATATCAAGAATGCTGCCAATTGATTCTAGCTTATACTACGAAGACTCTGATCATGAACCAGAAGGCTAAGAGATGTGCATTCAAGCTCGTTTGCATGTAGAACGGAAGTGTTTGTCAGACACACGTTCATAGGTTGAGAATGATGATGAGCGTCACATAATCATCACATTCATCATGTTCTTGTGTGCGAATGGATATCTTAGAACAAGAATAAGCATGAATTGAATAGAAAACAGTAGTAATTGCATTAATACTCGAGGAACAGCAGAGCTTTACACCTTAATCTATGGTGTGTAGAAACTCCACTGTTGAAAATACATAAGTGATGATGGTGCAGGCATGGCCGTGAGGCCAGCCCCCAATGTCTAAGATAGCATAAAACTGATCAAAGATCCCAGCATGTCCAATACAATAGTAAAAGGTCCTATTTATACTAGACTAGTTATTAGGGTTTACAGAAATAAGTAAATGATGCATAAATCCACTTCCGGGCCCAGTTGGTGTGTGCTTGGGCTGAACATTAAAGTTGTCATGCGTAGAGACTTCTCTTGGAGTTAAACGCCAGTTTGCAGCCTGTTTTGGGCGTTTAACTCTAGCTTGTAACTTGTTTATGGCATTTAACGCCATAATAGGGCAGGGAATTGGCGTTTGAATGCCAATTTACGTCGTCAAAACTCGAGCAAAGTATGGACTATTATATATTACGGGAAAGTCGTGGATGTCTACTTTCCAACGCAATTAAGAGCGAGCCATTTGGGTTTCTGTAGCTGCAAAAAATCCATTTCGAGTGCAGGGAGGTCAGAATCCAACAACATCAGTAGTCCTTTTTCAGCCTCTGAATCAGGTTTTTGCTCAGGTCCCTCGATTTTAGCCAGAAAATATCTGAAATCATAGAAAAACACACAAACTCATAGTAAAGTCCAGAAATGTGAATATTTCTTAAAAACTAATAAAAATATACTAAAAACTAACTAAATCATACTAAAAAGAGGTTCACAGAGGAGTGACAAAGAGAGCCAGACGCGAAGAGCCCGAAGAGAGAGAGAGAGAGAGAGAGAGAGAGAGAGAGAGAGAGAGAGTGAGAGGCCAAACGCGATGCACGAAGAAAAGGGAGGAGCTGCCATCGCTGAGACCACTGTCACACTCAGTCAGTGCCACCAAGCTATTGTCATCGAGACCATTGTTGCCACCACTGAAAACTCTGATTACTGCTGCTTCTTGTGATAGAGAAAAATGTGTAAAGCTTTACCTTGAAGAGAGGGCTATTTCTGTGGAAATGATTATGTTCAATTGAGGTTTTGACTCGTGGAGATTTCATAAGTTTAGTTAAAAACAAGGTTTTGAGGCGTGTGAATGTTTTAATGCTGCAGAATTATTGCTTTGAATTATGTGTTATGATATATTATTGAGGATGAACTATTGTCAATGAAATTATGGAAGTGAATTATTGATTGATGTTTGTTAATGAGAAATTTTATGGTGTTGGTAATAGAAATTTGGTTTGGTTTTCCTATGTAATTGATGTAGATCAAAATTGTTAATTCACACGAATTGGGGAGGTTGAGAATTCCCTCTAGTTATACATATATCGGTATGTGAATGGGGTTACGATAAGTTATGCTTTACAAGGTTGGTTAAGATTATGACTATGATTTGAAATGAGATTTTGATTGATCTAGTAGGGATGGTAGTTTTTGATGTATGGAAAATGATCCAACATAAAATTCACCGGCAAGTGTACCGGGTCGCATCAAGTAATAATAACTCACATGAGTGAGGTTGATCCCACAGGGATTGAAGGATTGAGCAATTTTAGTTTAGTGGTTAATTTAGTCAAGCAAACAAGAGTTGATTTGAGTGATTTGTATTTGACAGAAGCTAAATTTCATGAAATGTAAAGGGAAAGGGAAGAATTGCAATAAATTAAAGAGAACAGTAAGTAAAAGTGCTGAATCTTAAAGAACAAGTAAAGTAAATGACAGAAACTTAGAGTGCAAGAAATGTAAATGACAGAAACTTAAAGTGCAAGAAATATAAATTGCTTGAATGATAAAGGGCTCAGGGAGCTGGAATTGCAGAATTTAAACAAGGAAGAGTAAATTGGAACAAGTAGAAGAGTAGAAGATGAATTGAACTGAAGTAGTTCTCAAACAAAAAAGTAAATTAGCTTGAAGAAGCATTCAGCAGATGATCTAAAATGAAAATGCTGATCTCAGGGGTCAAGAGACTAGAAAACTAAGTCTAGATCTCACTGCCTTCCTTGATCCAACTCAAATAACAATTGCAAACAAATTAAAGATCAAAACAGTAAAGAAACTTGAATTAAATCACCGAATCATAAATTATGCAGAGAAAGGAACAAAGAGATCTCAAGGTGAGATTGAGACAAAATTTTCTCAATTCTCAACACCCAAGACTCAAGCTAAGTGTGCAGAAAAGGAAAATAAGAAAACCCAGAGGAAGAGAACTCAATTCTACTTCCCAATTCAAAGCTCAAGTTCAAAGAAAATGAAAATTCAAAACAAAAGTAAACTCCCAATTCAAAAAGTCTAAAAATGATCAAAAGAAAAGTAAAAGTAAAAAAAAAAAGGTCCAAGGTAAATCTACCTAACATCTATTTATACACATCCTATTTTGGATTTCAGAATTTGGGTGGGCTTCTAAATTTGGTGAAGAAATGAATTTAATTGGATTTTTTATGAATTTTTGGCCCATGGAGGTTGCTCCCAGGGCAAAGCTCGAGTGTCACCAAGAGCCGAGCTTGGTGTCTTGCCTTGTCAATTGTTGCACACCTTTCTTCTTGTTACAAGGAAGTAAAGGTCTTTGCAAGAGCTCTAAGCTCTTGGCAAGAGCTTTGCTTGCCTCTTGTCCTTAGGGAGGTTCACGATTCGACACCTAGGGAGAGCACTTGCTGGTCATTTTCCTTGGCACATGAGTAGCGCTTAAGTCCTTGCTTCCTTGATGCCCTTAGTTCGATCCTTGGTGAGTGAAAACAAGCCAATTTTGGCTTATTTTTCTAGCAAAGTAGCGCTGCACCCTTCCCCTTGGTCTTGAGTTCGAGACTTGTGGAGTGCATTGGCAAGCTTTTCTTCCTTGATTTTCTTTGAAGCATGCCCGATAAAGCTCTTGGCAAAGCTCTTGGCAAGAGCTGAGCTTTGAAGTTTTCCTTGCTTCCTCCTTGCTTGTAGCGCTCGGTTCTTGTGGAGAGCTTTGTTCTCCTCTTTTCTTGGCCTTGCCTTTGAAGTAAAGCTTTTGGCAAGAGCTCTAGGCTCTTGGCAAGAGCTTTGTGCTCTTGCTCATTGTTTTGAGCCACGCTTTTCTTCCTTTGGCCATGCCATCTTTATTTCCTTTGATCACACTCCTTAGGCTTCGCTTTTCTCATTTTTTTTCTTTTCTTCACCTACAAGTAATCAAAACAATCAATCAAAGTATCACAAAATTTACAAAGCTTAAAATTCATTTAAAAACCAATTAATTTTAGCTTAAACCTCATGATTTTGTGTCAATTAAAGGGTGGTTGATTGATTCAAAGAAACCATGCAATTCCACTCCAAATTACTTACTTACAAAGCAATAAAGTGCATAAAACCTAATGAAACAAGTGAAAAATGCTTGCAGAGCTAGCATATGATGACTTGTCATCAGTTTTGCCCCCACCCAGGTTGAGAATAGTTGCTTTGTCCCGCTCACGAGTAGGTAAGTTGAGGTTGAGGATTTCCTCCCTTGCGTTGCAATGTACAATTTAGGCTGAGGATTCCTTCTTTTGTCGCATCAGAAAATTGGATAAAAGGTTGAGGATTCCCTTCGGTTCAATTCCCAATTGTAGTGAGGATGGTGGTTTATCCCACTCACGGTTTGAGAATAATTATCCTTGTGATATATGTGAACATAGTGAATTCTTATTATGGTGAGATTTTATTGAAATATGATTATATGTAATTATGGTTTTGACCTTGATCTTGGTTATGTTTGATTGGGTTTATGATTAATAATGACTATGACTGAAAATTGTGTTAGGTACTATATTCCAAGAGTGTGGCGGGTACTATATCCCTGAACAAATAGGCAGGTTGAGATTGAGATACTCTCTCTTGCTATCACAGACATGTTGAGGTTAAGGATTCCTTCTCTTATTGTGGTAGACAAGCGGGGTTGAGGATTTCCTCTTTTGTTACATCGAGGAACGAGATAGAAGGTTGAGGGTTCCCTTTAATTCAATTTTTGGCTATGGTATGGATGAGTTAGGTTGAGGATTCCCTATCGTTGTATCATAGTCTCTCTCTGATTGTGAAGTATTGCAGATACTATATCCCATATAGCACTGCCTCCAGTGAGATGGTGGAAGGTTGGGGATTTCCTTCTTGTTGTTCTTCCTAGACATGCACGACAGAGAGATTATGTCCAGGTTAGTTATCAGATGTGTCGGGTTTGAAAGTTTAACCGACACGTGAGCTCACTGCTAGTAGGACAGGCATGCATCATATGGCATTTGTTTGCAATTGTTTGGGTGTTCATAATTGATTTGGTTTGCCTAATTGATTATTTGTTTAACTGTTAATTGTACTACTTGTCATAATTTTTCTCCATGTGTGGCTGTTGGATTACTTGTGATTGTGGCTTATTGGTTCGAATTGTTGTAACAACCCAACTTCCGGTATGCCGTGGTCATATAAGAAGCTAAGTGTCACCAACTTGTTCTTCCTAATTATTAACTATTATTTAATATATGATCCTGTTCCTTGTTAGAGCGATACCAATTTTACAAGTAACTTTTTTTTATATAAGTAACTTATATCGTTGCGAGCAATGAGGGAATACAAATAAAACAAACATAGACATGAATATAAAGAAAGCATAAGAAAACATAGAACACAGCTGATAATATACATCATGTACACTATAACAAAACATGTAGCGTTTACAAGAGATCAAGTCAGGTTACATCTGGTGGACGAAATTGTGATCACTATTCTTTGAGTTGCACTCATTGTAAAATTATGGAATTTGAAATTGGCACGAGTGGACACAACTCCGTTCATCTAACCAGCAAGTGTACTGGGTCGTCCAAGTAATAAACCTTACGTGAGTAAGGGTCGATCCCACAGAGATTGTTGGTATGAAGCAAGCTATGGTCACCTTGTAAATCTCAGTTAGGCAGATTAAAATTGGTTTATGGTTTCGAAAATAGAAATAAGAAAATAAATAATAAAAGGGATAGAATACTCATGCAGATTCATTGGTGGGAATTTCAGATAAGCGAATGGAGATACTGTATGGCTCAAGGACGCCTGCTCTCCCACTGCTTCAACTCAATCCTTCTTACTCCTTTCCATGGCAAGCTATGTATAGGGGTTCACCATCAGCGGTGGCTACTTTCAATCCTCTTGGGAAAATGATCCTATGCGGCTGTCACTCGCATGGCTAATCGTCTGGAGGCATCACCCATGGTTGATGGCTACATCCCATCCTCGCAGTGAAAACTACGCTCACGCGCTCTGTCACAGCACGGCTAATCACTGGTTGGTTCCTGCGCCTACTGGAATAGAACCCCTTGATTCTTTTGCGTCTGTCACTAACGTCCAGCACTTGCAAGTTTGAAGCACGTCACAGTCATTCATTACCGGAATCCTACTCGGAATACCACAGACAAGGTGAGACTTTCCGGATTCCCAGGATCCTACTCGGAATACCACAGACAAGGTGAGACTTTCCGGATCCTCATAAATGCCGCCATCTATCTAGCTTATACCACGAAGATTCTGTTGGGGAATCTAAGAGATACACATTCAAGCTCTGTTGCATGTAGAACGGAAGTGGTTGTCAATCACGTGCGTTCATAAGTGAGAATGATAATGAGGGTTACTTATTCATCACATTCATCATGTTCTTGGGTACGAATGAATATCTTGGAATAAGAATAAGAGAGATTTGAATAAAAGAAAACAGAATTGCATTAATGCTTGGGGTACAGCAGAGCTCCACACCCTTAATCTATGGTGTGCAGAAACTCCACCGTTGAAAATACATAAGTAAAAGGTTCAGGCATGGCCGAATGGCCAGCCCCCATGTGGTCACAAGACCGAATGATCAAAGACTCCTAATACAATAGATAAATGTTCTATTTATAATAAACTAGCTCCTAGGGTTTACATGAGTAAGTAATTGATGCATAAATCCACTTCCGGGGCCCACTTGGTGTATGTTTGGGCTGAGCTTGATTAATCCACGAGCTGAGGCTTCTCTTGGAGTTGAACTCCGAGTTATGACGTGTTTTGGGCGTTCAACTCCGGATCGTGATGTTTTTCTGGCGTTTAACTCCAGACAGCAGCATGAACTTGGCGTTCAACGCCAAGTTACGTCGTCAATCTTCGAATAAAGTATGGACTATTATATATTGCTGGAAAGCCCTGGATGTCTACTTTCCAACGCCGTTGAGAACGCGCCAATTGGAGTTCTGTAGCTCCAGAAAATCCATTTCGAGTGCAGGGAGGTCAGATTCCAACAGCATCAGCAGTCCTTTTGTCAGCCTTCTTCAGAGTTTTGCTCAAGTCCCTCAATTTCAGCCAGAATTTACCTGAGATCACAGAAAAACACACAAACTCATAGTAAAGTCCAAAAATGTGAATTTAACATAAAAACTAATGAAAACATCCCTAAAAGTAGTTCAAACTCACTAAAAACTATCTAAAAACAATGCCAAAAAGCGTATAAATTATCCGCTCATCACAACACCAAACTTAAATTGTTGCTTGTCCCCAAGCAACTGAAAATCAAATAGGATAAAAGAAGAGAATATAATATAAATCTCAGAATATCAATGAATATTAATTTAATTAGATGAGCGGGACTTGTAGCTTTTTGCTTCTGAACAGTTTTGGCATCTCACTTTCTCCTTTGTAGTTTAGAGTGATTGGCGTCTCTAGGAACTTAGAATTTCGGATAGTGTTATTGACTCTCCTAGTTAAGCATGTTGATTCTTGAACACAGCTACTTATGAGTCTTGGCCGTGGCCCTAAGCACTTTGTTTTCCAGTATTACCACCGGATACACAAATGCCACAGACACATAACTGGGTGAACCTTTTCAGATTGTGACTTAGCTTTGCTAGAGTCCCCAGTTAGTGGTGTCCAGAGCTCTTAAGCACACTCTTTTGCTTTGGATCACGACTTTAACCACTCAGTCTCAAGCTTTTCACTTGGACCTTCATGACACAAGCACATGGTTAGGGACAGCTTGATTTAGCCGCTTAGGCCTGGATTTAATTTCCTTGGGCCCTCCTATCCATTGATGCTCAAAGCCTTGGATCCTTTTTACCCTTGCCTTTTGGTTTTAAGGGCTATTGGCTTTTTCTACTGCTTCTTCTTTTTCTTTCTTTTTTTTTTCGCAAGCTTCCTTTTTCACTGCTTTCTCTTGCTTTAAGAATCAATTTCATGATTTTTTTTCAAATCATCAATAACATTTCTCTTTGTTCATCATTCTTTCAAGAGCCAACAATTTTAACACTCATAAACAACAATATCAAAAGACATATGCACTGTTCAATCATTCATTCAGAAAACAAAAAGTATTGTCACCACATCAATATAATTAAATTAAATTCAATGATAAATTCGAAATTCATGTACTTCTTGTTCTTTTGAATTAAAACATTTTTCATTTAAGAGAGGTGAAGGATTAATGGATTTTATTCATAGCTTTAAGGCATGGTTACATACTAATGATCATGAAATAAAGACACAAAACATAGATAAATACTAAAAACCGAAAACAGAAAGAAATAAAGAACAAGGAATGAATCCACCTCTAGTGGCGTCTTCTTCTTGAAGGACCAATGATGTTCTTTAGCTCTTCTATGTCCCTTCCTTGCCTTTGTTGCTCCTCCCTCATTGCTCTTTGATCTTCTCTTATTTCTTGGAGAATGATGGAGTGCTCATGATGTTCCACCCTTAATTGTTCCACATTATGGCTCAAATCTTCTAAGGAGGTGTTGAGTTGCTCCCAATAGTTGTTGGGAGGAAAGTGCATTCCTTGAGGTATCTCAGGAATTTGTTGATGATGAGTTTCCTCATGCACTTCTTGAGGGCCGTGAGGAGCTTCTCTTGCTTGCTCCATCCTTTTCTTGGTGATGGGCTTGTCTTCTTCAATGGGGGTATCTCCTTCTATGATAACTCCAGCTGAGTAACATAGATGGCATATAAGCTGAGGGAAGGCTAGCCTTGCCATGGTGGAGGACTTGTCGGCTATTTTGTAGAGTTCATTGGAGATGACCTCATGAACTTCCACTTCCTCTCCAATCATGATGCTATGAATCATGATGGCCCGATCCACAGTAACTTCAGATCGGTTGCTAGTAGGAATGATAGAGCGTTGAATGAACTCCAACCATCCTCTAGCCACAGGCTTGAGATCCAGTCTTCTTAGTTGAACTGGCTTGCCTTTGGAGTCTATTCTCCACTGAGCTCCTTCCACACATATGTCCATAAGGACTTGGTCCAACCTTTGATTAAAGTTGACCCTTCTAGTGTAGGGGCGTTCATCTCCTTGCATCATAGGCAAGTGAAACGCCAACCTCACATTTTCCGGACTAAAATCTAAGTATTTCCCCCGAACCATTGTGAGATAGTTCTTTGGATTCGGGTTCATACTTTGATCATGGTTCCTAGTGATCCATGCATTGGCATAGAACTCTTGAACCATCAATATTCCAACTTGTTGCATGGGGTTGGTTATGACTTCCCAACCTCTTCTTTGGATTTCATGTCGGATTTCCAGATACTCATTCTTTTTGAGCTTGAAAGGGACCTCGGGGATCACCTTCTTCTTTGCCACAACATCATAGAAGTGGTCTTGATGGCTTTTGGTGATGAATCTTTCCATCTCCCATGACTCGGAGGTGGAAGCTTTTGTCTTCCCTTTCCCTTTTCTAGAGGATACTCCGGCCTTAGGTGCCATTGATGGTAATGGAAAAACAAAAAGCTTATGCTTTTACCACACCAAACTTAGAATTTTGCTCGCCCTCGAGCAAGAAAGAAAGGAAGAGAAGAAGAAGAAGAAGAGAATATGGTAGAGAGGGGAAGAAATAGGTTCGGCTATGTGGGAGAAGAAAGGGTTGTGTTGTGTGAAAATGAAGTAGAATGGAAGGGTATTTATAGGGAGAGTGGATTGATGTGAAAGGTGAATGGGATAATTGGGAAGAGGAATTGAGGTGATTGGTGAAGGTTTTTGGGAAATGTGATATGGGAAAGGGTGAAATGAGATTAGGATTAGGAGAGTGTGATTAGGATTAAAAGAAAAGGTGGGAATATGGTAGGTGGGGATCCTGTGGGGTCCACAGATCCTGAGGTGATCATGTGGGGTCCACAGATCCTGAGGTGAAAAGAAATACCATTCCTTCACCATATAGGCATGTTAAATGCCTTCGTGCATCATTCTGGCGTTTAAACGCCCATTGGTGCACGTTCTGGGCGTTCAACGCCCATGTAATGCATGTTTCTTGCATTGAACGCCAGTTTCATGCTTGTTGTTGGCGTTCAACGCCAGCTTGTCTCCTCTAGGCACATTTCTGGCATTCAGCGCCAGGATGTTGCTTGTTTCTGGCGTTCAGCGCCAGAATGGTGCTCTGTTCTGGCGTTGAACGCCAGCCAGATGCATCTTACTGGCGTTGAACGCCAGTCTGCGCGACCTCCAGGGTGAAAACATTTTTTCTTCTGTTTTTGACTCTGTTTTTAATTTTTTTGATTTTTTCGTGACTCCTCATGATCATGTACCTAATAAAACACAAAATAACAATAAAAATAAAAATTAGATAAATAAAATTGGGTTGCCTCCCAACAAGCGCTTCTTTAATGTTAATAGCTTGACAGTGGCTCTCATGGAGCCACAAGGTGATCAGGTCAATGTTAGTGTGTAGTCCCAACACCAAACTTAGAGTTTGGATATGGGGTCTGAACACCAAACTTAGAGCTTGGTTGTGGCCTCACAACATCAAACTTAGAGTTTGACTGTGTGGGCTCTTCTTGACTCTGAACTGAGAGTAGCTCTTCGTGCTTACTCTCTTTTGTCACAGAGGGATGGCCATGTGCTTTAAACACAAGGTAGTCCCCATTCAATTGAAGGACTAATTCACCTCTGTTGACATCTATCACAGCTCCTGCTGTGGCTAGGAAGGGTCTTCCAAGGATGATGCAATCATCCTCTTCCTTCCTAGTGTATAGGATTTTGAAATCAGCAGGGATGTAAAGGCCTTCAACCTTTACTAGCACGTCCTCTACTATTCCATAAGTTTGTCTCACTGACTTGTCTGCTAATTGTAATGAGAACAAGGCAGGTTGTACCTCAATGATCCCCAGCTTCTCCATTACAGAGAGTGGCATAAGATTTATCCCTGACCCCAGATCACATAGAGCTTTTTCAAAGCTCATGGTGCCAATGGTACAAGGTAGTAAGAACTTGCCAGGATCTTGTTTCTTTTGAGGTAGAGTTTTCTGAATCCAAGTATCTAGTTCACTAATGAGCAAGGGAGGTTCACTTTCCCAAGTCTCATTACCAAACAGCTTGGCATTCAGCTTCATGATAGCTCCTAAATATTGAGCAACTTGCTCTCCAGTCACATCTTCATCCTCTTCAGAGGAAGAATAATCTTCAGAGCTCATGAATGGCAGAAGGAGATTTAATGGAATCTCTATGGTCTCTGTATGAGCCTCAGATTCCTTTGGATCTTTAATAGGAAACTCCTTCTTGCTTGAAGGACGTCCCAGGAGGTCTTCCTCACTAGGATTTTCGTCCTCCTCCTCCCTAGTGCATTCGGCCACTTTGATTAAATCAATGGCCTTGCACTCTCCTTTTGGATTCTCTTCTGTATTGCTTGGGAGAATACTGGGAGGAGTTTCAATAACTTTCTTACTCAGCTGGCCCACTTGTGCCTCCAAATTTCTAATGGAGGATCTTGTTTCATTCATGAAACTGAAAGTGGCCTTTGACAGATCAGAGACAATATTGGTTAAATTAGAAGTGTTTTGTTCTGAATTCTCTGTCTGTTGCTGAGAAGATGATGGATATGGCTTACTATTGCTCAGCCTATTGCGTCCACCATTGTTAAAGCCTTGTTGAGGCTTCTGTTGATCCTTCCAGGAGAAATTTGGATGATTTCTCCATGATGGGTTATAGGTGTTTCCATATGGTTCACCCATGTAATTAACCTCTGCCATGGCAGGGTTCTCAGGATCATAAGCTTCTTCAGAAGCTGCCTCTCTAGTACTGTTGGATGCATGTTGCAATCCATTCAGATTTTGAGAGATCATGTTGACCTGTTGAGTCAACATTTTGTTCTGAGCCAATATGGCATTCAGAGCATCAATTTCAAGAACTCCTTTCTTCTGAGGTATCCCATTATTCACGGAATTCCTCTCAGAGGTGTACATGAACTGGTTGTTTGCAACCATGTCAATGAGTTCTTGAGCCTCTTCAGGCATTTTCTTCAGGTGAATAGATCCACCTGCAGAATGGTCCAATGACATTTTCGAAAATTCAGAGAGACCATAATAGAATATATCTAATAGGGTCCATTCTGAAAACATGTCAGATGGACATCTTTTGGTCAGCTGCTTGTATCTTTCCCAAGCTTCATAGAGGGATTCACCATCTTTTTGCTTGAAGGTTTGAACATCCACTCTCAGCTTGCTTAGCTTTTGAGGAGGAAAGAATTTATCCAAGAAGGCAGTGACCAGCTTATCCCAGGAGTCCAGGCTATCCTTAGGTTGTGAATCCAACCATATTCTAGCTCTGTCTCTTACAGCAAAAGGGAAAAGCATGAGTCTGTAGACTTCAGGATCAACTCCATTCGTCTTTACAGTCTCACAGATCTGCAAGAACTCAGTTAAAAACTGATAAGGATCTTCAGATGGAAGTCCATAAAACTTGCAATTTTGTTGCATTAATGCAACTAGTTGAGGCTTAAGCTCAAAGTTATTGGCTCCAATGGCAGGAATGGAGATGCTTCTTCCATCAAACTTGGACGTTGGCTTTGTGAAGTCACCAAGCATTCTCCTTGCATGATTATTATTATTTTCGGCTGCCATCTCCTTCTCTTGTTCGAAAATTTCTGAAAGGTTATTTCTGGATTGTTGTAATTTAGCTTCTCTTAATTTTCTCTTCAGAGTCCTTTCAGGTTCTGGATCAATTTCAACAAGAGTGCCTTTTTCCCTGTTCCTGCTCATATGAAAGAGAAGAAAACAAGAAAAGAAAGAGGAATCCTCTATGTCACAGTATAGAGATTCCTTTATGTCAGTAGAAGAAAAAAGGGGTAGAAGAATCCAAATACAAGGGATATAAGAAGTTCGGATTCTTAGATGAAGAGAGGTGAAGAGAAGTGTTAGTGATTATTTAATTAAATAGAATAAGAGAAAAGAAGAGAAATTTCGAAAATAATTTTTTGAAAAAGAGGTTAGTAATTTTCGAAAATCAAAGACAAAATATAATTAAAATTAAAATTTTAAAACAAGAAGAATTTTTGAAAAAGAGAGGGAGAATTTTCGAAAATTAGAGAGGGATAGGTAGTTAGTTGGTTTTGAAAAAGATAAGAAATAAACAAAAAAGCTAGTTAGTTGATTGAAAAAGATTTGAAATCAAATTTGAAAAGATAAGAATATAGGAGGTTAGATAAGATATTTTGAAATCAAATTTTGAAAAAGATAAAATTTTGAAAAAGATAAGATAAAAGATAAAAAGATTTAATTTTAAAACTACTTAACTAACAAGAAACTACAAGATAAGATTCTAGAACTTAAAGATTGAACATTTCTTAACAAGAAAGTAACAAACTTCAAATTTTTGAATCAATCACATTACTTGTTAGCTAATTTTCGAAAATTTGATATAAAGATAAGAAAAAGATTTTTGAAAATTAATTTTTTTAAAATTTTCGAAAATAATAAAAAATGAAAAAGATATGATTTTTGAAAATGATTTTGAAAAGATAAGATTTTTAAAATTGAAATTTTGACTTGACTTGTAAGAAACAACTAATTTTGAAAATTTTTGACCAAGTCAACCAAAAATTTCGAAAATTTTGAGAAAAATAAGGAAAAGATATTTTTTTTTATTTTTGAATTTTTTTAAAGATGAGAGAGAAAAACAACAAAAATATTCAATGCATGAAATTTTTAGATCAAAACAATGAATGCGTGCAAGAATGCTATGAATGTCAAGATGAACACCAAGAACACTTTGAAGATCATGATGAACATCAAGAACATAATTTTGAAAAATTTTTGATGCAAAGAAAACATGCAAGACACCAAACATAGAAATCTTTAATGCATGGAAAATATGAATGCAAAAGTGCACATGAAAAACAACAAACAATACAAAACAAGAAATCATCAAGATCAAACAAGAAGACTTATCAAGAACAACTTGAAGATCATGAAGAACACTATGAATGCATGAGTTTTTCGAAAAAAATGCAAGAAAAATTTTAAAAACATGTAATTGACACCAAACTTAAAAATTGACTCAAGACTCAAACAAGAACACAAAATATTTTTTTATTTTTTATGATTTTATGATTTTTTTGAATTTTTATTATTTTTTTCGAAAAATTTCTTTTAGAAAAACGAAAATAAAAGAAAAATTTTGAAAAAGATTTTTGAAAAGAAAATTACCCAATCTGAGCAACAAGATGAACCGTCAGTTGTCCATACTCGAACAATCCCCGGCAACGGCGCCAAAAACTTGGTGGACGAAATTGTGATCACTATTCTTTGAGTTGCACTCATTGTAAAATTATGGAATTTGAAATTGGCACGAGTGGACACAACTCCGTTCAACTAACCAGCAAGTGTACTGGGTCGTCCAAGTAATAAACCTTACGTGAGTAAGGGTCGATCCCACAGAGATTGTTGGTATGAAGCAAGCTATGGTCACCTTGTAAATCTCAGTTAGGCAGATTAAAATTGGTTTATGGTTTCGAAAATAGAAATAAGAAAATAAATAATAAAAGGGATAGAATACTCATGCAGATTCATTGGTGGGAATTTCAGATAAGCGAATGGAGATACTGTATGGCTCAAGGACGCCTGCTCTCCCAATGCTTCAACTCAATCCTTCTTACTCCTTTCCATGGCAAGCTGTGTATAGGGGTTCACCATCAGCGGTGGCTACTTTCAATCCTCTCGGGAAAATGATCCTATGCGGCTGTCACTCGCATGGCTAATCGTCTGGAGGCATCACCCATGGTTGATGGCTACATCCCATCCTCGCAGTGAAAACTACGCTCACGCGCTCTGTCACAGCACGGCTAATCACTGGTTGGTTCCTGGGCCTACTGGAATAGAACCCCTTGATTCTTTTGCGTCTGTCACTAACGCCCAGCACTTGCAAGTTTGAAGCACGTCACAGTCATTCATTACCGGAATCCTACTCGGAATACCACAGACAAGGTGAGACTTTCCGGATTCCCAAGATCCTACTCGGAATACCACAGACAAGGTGAGACTTTCCGGATCCTCATAAATGCCGCCATCTATCTAGCTTATACCACGAAGATTCTGTTGGGGAATCTAAGAGATACACATTCAAGCTCTGTTGCATGTAGAACGGAAGTGGTTGTCAATCACGTGCGTTCATAAGTGAGAATGATAATGAGGGTTACTTATTCATCACATTCATCATGTTCTTGGGTACGAATGAATATCTTGGAATAAGAATAAGAGAGATTTGAATAAAAGAAAACAACAACAACAACAAAAACAACAACAACAAAGCCTTGTCCCACTAAGTGGGGTCGGCTACATGAATCAAACGACGCCATTGTGCTCTGTCATGTATCATGTCTACAGAGAGACCGTTTACATGTAGATCTCGTTTGACCACCTCATGGATGGTCTTCTTAGGTCTTCCTCTGCCTTTCGCCCTTTGTCCATCTTCCATCTCATCCACCCTCCTGACTGGATGTTCTATCGGTCTTCTTCTCACATGTCCAAACCACCTGAGACGCGATTCAACCATCTTTTCCACAATGGGTGCTACTCCAACTCTCTCCCTTATATCTTCATTCCTTATTTTATCCAATCGGTGTGACCACTCATCCATCTCAACATCTTCATCTCTGCCACACTCAGCTTATGTTCGTGCTCTCCTTTAGCCGCCCAACACTCCGTACCATACAGCATAGCCGGTCTTATAGCGGTGCGATAGAATTTACCTTTAAGTTTTAAAGGCACTTTTTTGTCGCATATAAAACCAGATGCACTCCGCCATTTTGACCAACCTGCTTGGATCCTATGATTTACACCATGTTCAATCTCTCCATTATCCTGTATGATGCACCCAAGATACTTAAAACTTTTAACTTTTCGTAAGGTGTTCTCTCCAATTTTTACCTCTATATTGGAGTTTTCCCTTCTCAGATTGAACTTACATTCCATATATTCCGTCTTGCTACGGCTTATGCACAGACCATACACTTCTAGAGCTTCTCTCCATAACTCCAACTTCTTATTTAGGTCTTCCCTTGACTCTCCCATAAGGACGATATCATCGGCAAAAAGCATGCACCATGGCACAGGCTCTTGGATGTGCTCTGTGAGTACTTCCAAGACTAATGTGAAAAGGTATGGACTTAAGGATGATCCCTGGTGTAATCCTATACCAATAGGGAATTCCTCTGTCACACCACCTTGAGTCTTCACACTAGTTGTGGCCCCATCATACATGTCTTTAATTGCCCGAATATATGCGATCCTTACTCTCCTCTTTTCTAAAACCTTCCATAAGACCTCCCTTGGTACCCTATCATACGCTTTTTCCAAATCAATAAACACCATGTGTAGATCCCTTTTATTACTACGATACCTCTCCATCATCCTTCTTAATAGGTATATCGCTTCAGTGGTAGATCTGCCTGGCATAAATCCAAATTGGTTCTCTGTTACTTGTGTCTCTTTTCTCAACCTCCGTTCTATCACCCTTTCCCATAACTTCATAGTATGACTCATAAGCTTAATCCCTCTATAATTTCCGCAACTTTGTATATCCCCCTTATTCTTGTAGATAGGTACCAAGGTGCTCTTTCTCCACTCATCAGGCATCTTCTTTGACCTTAAAATCTCATTAAAAAGCTTGGTTAACCAGTTGATGCCTTTTCCTCCAAGACCCTTCCAAACCTCAATCGGGATATTATCAGGTCCTACTGCCCTGCCATTTTTCATCTGCTTTAGAGCCTCTTTTACCTCGAAGTCTCGAATCCTTCGATAGTAGTCAAAGTTTTGATCTTCTTCCCTTGTGCATAATCGACCAAGGCTCGGAAGAGTCTTCTGTCCCTCATTAAATAACTCGTAGAAGTAGCTCTTCCACCTTTCATTAATCTTCTCCTCTTGAGCCAACACCTCTCCATCCTTATCCTTTATGCACTTAACCTGATCCAAATCTCTCGTTCTTCTTTCCCGGCTCTTTGCAATTCTATATATACATTTTTCTCCTTCTTTCGTGTCCAAAGACTGGTAGAGACCCTCATATGCTCTTGTTCTTGCTTCACTTACAGCCACTTTTGTCTCTTTCTTAGCCGCCTTATATTTTTCCCAGTTATCTGCATTGCGGCATAAAGACCACTCTTTAAAGCATTCTCTTTTTATCTTTATCTTTTCTTGTATACTCGCATTCCACCACCAAGACTCCTTGTCTCTTGGTCCTATTCCTTTAGATTCACCAAAACTTTCTTTTGCTGTTCTTCTAATAACTTCTGCCATCTCCCTCCACATCTCTTCCGCGCTTCCATTCCCATCCCACCTTGCCTCTTCTCCTACCCGTCTTAGGAAGCTTCTTTGTTCCTCACCTTTCATTCGCCACCACCTCGTCCTTGGGTTCTTCGTATGATGTCTTTTCCTCAACTTTTGCTCAACGCGAAAATCCATGACGAGCACCCTATGTTGTGTTGTCAAACTCTCTCCTGGGATAATTTTACAGTTAATGCAAAATTTTCGGTCGACTCTCCTCAACAAGAAGAAGTCGATTTGAGAGCTTGTCATGCCACTCTTATAGGTTATAAGATGTTCGTCTCTCTTTTTAAAACATGTATTTGCGATGAGAAGATCAAAAGTTGAGGAAAAGTCCAAAATAGTTTTACCCTCGGCATTGATCACCCCGAAACCATGGCCTCCGTGAATACGCCCATATCTAGTCACTTCTCTCCCAACATGGCCATTTAAATCTCCTCCTAAGAAAATCTTATCTCCCAAAGATATGCCTTGAACTAAACTCTCTAAATCCTCCCAAAACCTTATCTTGTGTTGTTCGTCCGAACCCACTTGCGGTGCATAGGCGCTAATCACATGAAAAGCACCTCCCTCCACCACAAGTTTGATAGAGATGATCCGATCTCCCACCCTCTTGACATCAACTACGTCCTTCTTCCACTGCTTATCCACAATTATTCCAACTCCATTCCTATTCTTCACCTTTCCTGTATACCAAAGTTTGAAACCAGAAGAATCCAACTCCCTAGCCTTTGCACCAACCTATTTCGTTTCTTGTAGGCACATAATGTTAATCTTCCTCCTTGTCATGGTATCCACCACCTCCATGGACTTTCCTGTTAGAGTGCCTATGTTCCATGTCCCAAATCTCAACCTTTTGTCGCTTCGACCTTTACCTTTTTCTTTGTGAACTAGCTTATTTACCCTCATCCGTTCACGAAAACGCGAGAACCCTTGCTCATTTAACACTACATCCGGGCACCGATGCAGTGGCTCTTGCTTTGACACCGTACTCGAGCCATACGGCGCGTTACTTCCGGGTAACGACCTAGCTTTAGCGCAATAATGTCTTTGATTCATGTCATGGGGGGTTCGGCTATATTTTTACGTTGGTTGCCGAAGACCTAACACAACCCTCCTCCTTTATCCGGGCTTGGGACCGGCTATGTACCGCAAGTGTAACATAGGCGGAGTTGAATAAAAGAAAACAGAATTGCATTAATGCTTGGGGTACAGCAGAGCTCCACACCCTTAATCTATGGTGTGCAGAAACTCCACCGTTGAAAATACATAAGTAAAAGGTTCAGGCATGGCCGAATGGCCAGCCCCCATGTTGTCACAAGACCGAATGATCAAAGACTCCTAATACAATAGATAAATGTTCTATTTATAATAAACTAGCTCCTAGGGTTTACATGAGTAAGTAATTGATGCATAAATCCACTTCCGGGGCCCACTTGGTGTATGTTTGGGCTGAGCTTGATTAATCCACGAGCTGAGGCTTCCCTTGGAGTTGAACTCCGAGTTATGACGTGTTTTGGGCGTTCAACTCCGGATCGTGATGTTTTTCTGGCGTTTAACTCCAGACAGCAGCATGAACTTAGCGTTCAACGCCAAGTTACGTCGTCAATCTTCGAATAAAGTATGGACTATTATATATTGCTGGAAAGCCCTGGATGTCTACTTTCCAACGCCGTTGAGAGCGCGCCAATTGGAGTTCTGTAGCTTCAGAAAATCCATTTCGAGTGCAGGGAGGTCAGATTCCAACAGCATCAGCAGTCCTTTTGTCAGCCTTCTTCAGAGTTTTGCTCAAGTCCCTCAATTTCAGCCAGAATTTACCTGAAATCATAGAAAAACACACAAACTCATAGTAAAGTCCAGAAATGTGAATTTAACATAAAAACTAATGAAAACATCCCTAAAAGTAGTTCAAACTCACTAAAAACTATCTAAAAACAATGCCAAAAAGCGTATAAATTATCCGCTCATCAACATCCTCGTCGAACTTACATAGCTAATATATACACAACACTCCCAGGGCCTAGCCCATACAAAAAGCCGCTAAACTGGTGTCCAGGCTAGCCTAACCAATCTATACTCCTAGCTCTCGGGTGTACTATCTAACACAAGTGAGAGACTAATCAACAGTCAATGTCAGACTAGAGTGTCATCAAAAGAATGCCCCTACCGCTGTTAACCTATATCTACACGTGGTCGTTTGGTAAATCGTCATGAGGCTCTTCCATCTTCGCACCCTGCTCCATCTCTATCTCGGGATCCTCAAGAATGATACTCTCAGATGCTACTACATTCAAGGGTTGAGCTGGTATAGGATGTTCGAGACCATCGGAAAAGGATGTCCAGGTGCATCAAAGTGTAACCAAGATAAAGGAAAGTCGTACGGAGCGTCGGGGTTAAAAAACGGGCTAGACAGAGGATGTTGAAAGGGACGGTTTCTTAACGTGTAACATCTTATACGAGGCTCCGCACTCAAAATGTAGTAACCATAGTACATTGGGTCCTCATAAATGTAAAGGTCTTCGACTTCATAGAATATCACACTCGTTTCCATCTGAAGAGGGAAGGGAGAGAGAAGGGGTAAGAACTGGGGAGTTCTTTGTAGGATTGGGGTTATTAGTTACATTCACTGATTCAGTGTTGTTTAGCAGACAAATAGCATAATACAGAGAATAAGTAAATAGAAGATACTGGTAAATAGAGAAAATAGAGAGGAAAGAAAGCAGAACACAAACAGAAGTATACAAGAAAATAAAATACGGACATAGAGAATAAAACACAAACAAAGGAAGCATACATTCATACAGCAATTATAACAGAGGAAATGCACAACCAAGTATGATGCATGTCTATCCTATGAGGCCATGAGTTTACGTGTCAGTTTACACCCTGCAGCCCGACATTACTAAGGAACAAGTCCCAGATATGGCTTCCCTTTGTTTCCTTAGTGCATACGTATCGGTGGTAAGAATACCACTCCTTCGTGACTACCGGCAGTCGGCGCAAAGCTCGACCCAATAATATACGCACAAGGGGAAACAGTGATCCCCAGTTCGTGGGTGTCCCCGAGATCAACACACAAACAAACAGAGATCCTTAGTTCGTGGGTTTCCCCAAGATCAACATACAACAAAATAGAGATCCTCAGTTCTTGGGTTTCCCCGAGATCAATGCACAATAAACACGATCCTCAGTTCGTGGGTTATCCCCGAGATCAAAGATTATCAACAGTTCGTGGATTATTCTCATAATCAATGATTATCAATTTGTGGGTTTTACTGCTCTTCTCTCTTTGTATTTTTACTCTGCCCTGATTATTCTTTTCTCATAGTCACTTTACTCTGCTCTGTTTACTCTTTTCTCTTAGTCTCTTTACTCTACTCTCGTTTCTTGGTTTAACATATGTATTTATAGCTTATGTAAATTTCGGTATGAATAGTTAGCCTGTCCTAAATATAGGTTCATCAAGTCTATATTGAAACCGTTTAACTTTTCATATTATACCTAACCCTAGGCGCAACTTATGAACTAACTATGTTGCTCCTAATTCGTTCGCTAATCTCTATTTGATTCTGTCATTAAAACTTTACATACTTTTTCTTCTATTCTTATCTCTTCTTTAACTTTTTATCTTTCCTTTATCTTTGCCTCACTAATATGTTATTACCACTCCTTAAATGTTTTATGAAGGTAACTATGAGATTCTGTCTCTTAAAGTTGTCTTTTTAAAGCTTTTATGAAAAAATATCTTTTTCTCATTATTTTATTATTAAATTTTCAAAAAATAACTTACCTTTTACTTTTAACTTTAAAATTCACTTTTTACCACCCGTAACTTTTAATATTTCTACTTTAACCATCCTAACTTTTGAAAATTAAAAAATAACCCCTCAAACACCAAAATAATTAAACCTTGCCCTTTTTAAGATATAAAAGGTGTTCTTTAATGTTCTTCATCACACTCAAAGTGTTCTTCGTGTTCTTCGTAAATATTTCAAATTCTTTTTTTGTTTTTACCCGTTTTTCAATCTTTTCAGCAACCAATTTTTACCATAATTCAAAATAAAATTGCAGCCACTAAAGCCCCATATTTTCCCTTTGATTACAACACAAATTCAACCCCAATTTAAGGGTTAGGGTTTGTTTTTCCGAGGTGCCCAAGAACACAAGTTCATAGCTTAAATTTCATCAAATTCCATTAAATTTTCACCGAAATTTCAACAAGAATCACTCATATAAACAATAAATTTCAAGCATAACCAAACCATATCATAATCACACAACTCAAACACAATTAATCAAGATTAATTTACCAAATCCTACCTTGATTTGCTACTATAAATCCAGTAACTCTTTGAAGTGTTCTCAAAGCAGTTTTTCCTCCTAAATCCAATCAAGAACAACTTTAAAACACAAAATCATCAACTAATCAATTCTTCAATAGCAGCTTAGGAAGGATATCCTCACCTTAAACTTTCTGGAAATTGAAGATCTTTGGCCCACAAGTCAAGCTAAGTAAGAGATCTAAGGAAGAACATCAAGAAAATACATGTTTTAAGCATGCTTCCTTAAAAACCGAATCCAAAGGGGAAAGGGACAGCCATCTAACCTTATTTCCAGCCTTGACAAGTTACATGGTTTTGTAGAGGAAGAAGAGAGGATCATTTTGGTGTAATCAGAGTTTTGATTTGAGTTTTAATTCAAAAGAAATCAAGCTTGAAGATTTAAGTGTCATGAAAGTGTCTCCCTTTTCTCTCTTGTAATTTTCGTTAAAAATGAAGAAATAAGACAGCCTTGGAGGTCTTGGGGGTGTAAGGTGAGTTGTCATTGGTTGGCTTGGAGGTGGATTAAAATAATATTAAAATATCTCAGGTGTATAACTACTAAAACTATATGTATCGAAACACACATAAAAACATCTCTAAAAATTCTTTTCTGAGCTACTAGCATAAATGACACTGGTAACATATTTAATATGAGAATAAAACAATAATGATGAGGCCTTAGCATTGCTAAAGTCATCATAGAGTGCTGGTGCTAAGCTGCACCAGTAAATTGTGAACCCATTTAAACCGATTTCCTGTTTTTAACTAAAATAGACCAGGTAACCTTATAATATCATTCAAGCATCTTCTAATACTAATATAATGATAACATTATACTATTATCTTTCTTCTCTCATAAATCGAGTTTGAGTTAGTCAAACTAAGACTATTTACGAAAACCAGAATCAAAACTCCTAACCGATACGGTTCAAAAACAAGGTTCTTTCTGATTGCATTGTCGAGCTTGCCTCAAAAATAGTCCTGGCTTAAATATTACATAATGATAATAAGGATTGAGATGCTTGATGATATAGTAGAGGTGTTCCCTTTACTGATCTTCCGGAGAAATCCGTGCCTTCAGAAAAGATCTCGCATACTCGAAAAATAGGGTTGTTACAATTGTGGTGTGTTGTGGTGGATTGTAAAAGATCTCCTTATGATGTTTTGAATATGATTTGATTATGTTTTGGGTTTGATTATGTTTTGGGCCGGATGTCATGGCTTGATTAGTTTTGTGCCGAGGTCATGACTGTTTGGGCCGAAGGCTGTAATTTGGTAAGTTATATGCCTTGGTAAGTTGGTGAAAGTTTGATATGCACATTGACATGTGGTGGTATGATTAATGATCTTGGTTTTGAATGGATAATCGCATAACTTTGAAATAAAGATTGAGGTTAGGGAATTAATGAAGAAGGGATTGGATGGACATAAGAATAAAATAAATTAAATTTGAGATAAGGATTCATAAGACGAGTAATGATCACTGTTGATTTTGATTATATATTGTTCATACCCTGGGTCGAGCTATCCGACCTGGGATGATTGAGGATAAAGCGACCGACCTCTTCAGGTCAGACTATCCGACCTCTTCTCAGAGAGCTTGGCCAAATCGACAAGAGAGCCCAGTAAAGGGCCCAAATGGAGGAACACGACCCAAATCCTAAGGCGGCCTAAGCCTATAGAGATAAGGGCAGTTCCGCTGAAGACACGTTGACCTCAACCCTAAAGATAAAGATAAGATAAGATAACTAACTTATCTTATCCAACAAAGGTCACGTCTCAACACTATAAATACACTGGAGCACCTAGGTATAACTCATACTCTGATTCTACATAAAAACCTATTTAATACCCATGCTAACTTAAGCATCGGAGTCTCTTGCAGGTACCCCCCACCCTCCGGTGACTAAGGATCAGCAGTACAGTCAGTCCAACAAGTCGAACACAACAGCTCCGACCAGTACAGAAGATCTCGTCCGAGATCGACCTACAGTTTCAGGTAACCCTCGGAACATTGGCGCCGTTGCCGGGGAACCTGGAAGTCATCCCATCAACATGGCGGATGACCATGACAACGACCACGATTCAGGTTTGGAAGACAGAATGCCACATAAAAACGCGGACACGATACTCAAAAATACTCCAGAAACCAACGGAGACAAAAATTCATCAAATCCAGGAGTAATAGAAGCACTTCAAAACTGATTGGAGCAACTTGAGAAAGAAGCCCAACATCGACAAGAAAAAGAAGAAGATCTACGCCGGGAAATAAGGCGGCGTCGAGAATTAGAAGATAAACTTATAAGACTCGAAGCTGATCTCAAAACTAAAGCTACTCGACCATCCGCGGAGGATAGCTCTCAGAAAGATCAAGATCCATTCACGAGAGAAATCACGAAAACCAAAATTCCAAAAGATTTCAAGCTTTCGGAGATGACTCTATATGACGGCACCTCGGATCCCAACCATCATCTCAGCAACTTCAGAAGTAGAATGTACCTCACTGATGCTTCAGATGCAGTTCGCTGCAAAGCCTTTCCAACAACTCTAACCGAGACAGCCATCAAATGGTTCGACAACCTACCTCTAAAATCCATCTCGAGTTTCGACGACCTGGCCAAGAAGTTCCTGGCCCAATTCTCTATACAAAAGGATAAAGCCAAACACGCGCCTAGCCTACTAGGGATCAAGCAAGGAGATCGGGAGAGCCTTCGCAACTACATGGAAAGATTCAACAAAACATGCATGAACATACAAAGTCTTCCAACAGAAGCTGCCATAATGGGCCTCATAAATGGCCTGCGAGAAGGACCATTTAGCCAATCTATATCGAAGAGATACCTGACCTCCTTAGACGAAGTACAAGAACGGGCACAAAAATACATCAACATGGAAGAGAACTCTCAACTTAGCAAAATCTCAAGGTTCGGTTCTGCCTACCGAGATAAAGAATCCAAGAAAAAGGAAGATCGCTCTGGAGAGAAAATCAAAAAATATCATAACTATACTCCTCTTAGGGTATCCTTGGTAGATGTTTACAAAGAAGTCTGCCATACAGAGAAAATCCCTCCAGCTCGGCCACTTAAAGGTAAAAGAGGAGGAGGAAATCGGAATGAATACTGTGAATACCACCGACTTCGAGGGCATTCCACCAATGAATGCTTCGATTTGAAAAACATCATAGAAAAACTAGTAAGAGAAGGAAAACTAGATCGGTTTTTGGCTAATCGGGATGACGAACCAAGAAAAAGAAGAAGGGATGAGGATGTTGGACGATCTGAACGATCACCTCGCACACCGGAAAGACACATTCACGTAATACACGGCGGATTTGCTGGAGGAGGAATCTCCAAATCATCTCGCAAGCGACACCTCAAAGAGGTATACCACGTCGAAGGAAAAAAGGAAACCCCCGACATCCCAGCAATCACGTTTACCAAGGAAGACGCATTCGGAATCATCTCAGGACATGACGACCCCATGGTCATTACGATCATACTGGCAAACGCCAACCTTCACCGTACACTAATTGACCAGGGATGCTCTGCTGACATCTTATTCAAAACTGCCTTCGACAAACTCGGTCTAGAAGAAAAAGAGCTAAGAGCATACCCGAACAGCCTGTTCGGACTAGGAGATACCCCAGTTCAACCGCTGGGATACGTATCGCTGCATACAACCTTCGGAAAGGGGAACCAATCTAGAACACTTAAGATAGACTACATCGTGGTCGACGTAAGCTCGGCCTACAATGCCTTAATAGGTCGGACAACGTTAAATCAACTCGGTGCAATAGTTTCAACTCCACATCTATGTATGAAATTCCCAACTGCGGAAGGGATAGCTACAATAAAGGCAGATCAAAAAATGGCACGTCGCTGTTACAACGAAAGCCTAAACCTCCGAGGTGAAGGAGGAGAGTTCCACACAATCGAGCTCGGTGGAGTTCAGAGGCGAGAAGAACTCCGACCACAACCCGAAGGAGAAGTAGAAAGAATCCAGATCGGAGACACCTCGGATAAAACAACTAATATTGGCACGATCCTAAAAGGAGACATAAAGGAATCACTAATACGGTTCCTACGAGATAATGTTGATCTCTTCACATGGAAAGCTGCCGACATGCCAGGTATTGATCCCGAACTAATGAGCCACAAGTTGGCAGTCTATCCGGGATCCCGGCCGGTACAACAAAGATGAAGAAAACTTGGACCAGAACGAGCTCGGGCTGTAGAAGAGCAAGTACAAGCGCTACTTGAGGCCGGGTTAATAAGGGAAGTCCAATATCCACTATGGCTAGCAAACCTCGTCTTGGTGAAAAAGTCAAATGGGAAGTGGCGAATGTGTACCGACTACACTGTCCTCAACAAAGCCTGCCCAAAAGACCCCTACCCACTACCAAGCATCGACGCTCTAGTGGATGCTTCATCAGAATATAAGTATCTCTCATTCATGGACGCATATTCAGGGTACAATCAAATCCCTATGTATCCACCAGATCAAGAAAAAACCTCGTTCCTAACACCGAAAGTAAACTACTGTTACATAGTGATGCCTTTTGGTCTCAAGAACGCAGGAGCTACTTATCAAAGGCTAATGAATAAAGTTTTCTCAGATCACATCGGAAAAATTATGGAAGTTTATGTAGACGATATGTTGATAAAGACACAAAGCGAAGATACATTGTTATCCGACTTGACTAAAGTATTTTACACTATCAGGAAACACAACATGCGGCTCAACCCCACAAAATGCACCTTCGCAGTAGAAGCCGGCAAATTCTTGGGCTTCATGCTCACACAAAGGGGGATTGAAGCGAATCCAGACAAGTGTCGAGCCATACTCAACATGAAGAGCCCAACCTGTATCAAAGAAGTACAACAACTCAATGGGAGGTTGGCCGCTCTATCCCGATTCTTAGCAGGAGCTGCGATAAGATCTCTTCCCTTCAATGCTACTTTAAGAAAGGGAAAACAGTTTGAATGGACGACAGAATGTGAGCAAGCCTTCCTAGACTTCAAGGAGTTCTTAGGACGACCACCTATCCTATCTCGGCCACGAGAAGGAGAACCGCTCGTATTATACCTCGCAGTAGGGAGCCGGGCAATAGCCTCAGCATTAGTCAGAGAAGACGAACATGGGCAAAAACCCGTCTACTTCGTTAGCAAAGCACTACAGGGATCCGAATTGAATTACCAGAAAATAGAAAAGTTTGCCTACACCCTGATCCTCACATCCTGGCGGCTTCGCCCATATTTCCAAGCACATATCATCAAAGTTCGAACCAACCAACCCATAAAAGGGATATTGCAGAAAATAGATCTAGCAGAACGAATCCTACAATGGGCAATCAAGTTGTCCGAATTCGACCTCTAATACGAGGCGCGTACAGCCATCAAATCGCAACACCTGGCCGACTTCATTGCAGAATTTACAGACATCCCGGAAATTCCCATAGAATGGAACATATACGTAGACGGATCCTCGAATAAAACAGAAAGTGGTGCGGGTGTGATACTTGAAAGTAACCAAGGAACTCGACTTGAGCTCTCCCTTAAATTCGGATTCTCAGCCTCAAACAACCAGGCAGAATACGAAGCACTATTAGCTGGTCTGAAGCTGGCTAGGGAAGTTGGAGCTCGGAAACTCAACATTTACAGTGACTCACAAGTCATCAACTCACAAATAACAGGAAGCTACCAAGCTAAAGATCTGACCATGAAAAAATATTTGGATAAAACCAGAGAACAGCTCGGACAACTCGAGGAATGTAGGATCCACCACATACCTCGTGAACAAAATGCCCGAGCTGACGCCCTTTCAAAATTAGCCAGCACCAAACCAGGGGGCAACAACAGAAGCCTCATCCAGGAGGTATTACAGAACCCGTCAATAGCAGAAGAAGAAAGAATCCTAGCCATAATAGGTCGGGATCAAGGATGGATTACCCCCATAATAAACTACCTCAAAACAGAAGAACTCCCTACAAATGAAAAGGAGGCAAAAAGACTGAAATGGGAGGCACAGTACTACACTATCATAAACAACACGCTGTACAAAAAAGGGATATCAACACCTTTACTAAAATGCGTACCAACTTCCAACACAAAGGAAGTCTTGGAGGAAGTACACAGCGGCATTTGTGGTAATCATCTCGGAGCGCAAGCTCTCACCAAAAAGATACTCCGGGCGGGATTCTATTGGCCAACTCTACAAAAGGAGGCTACAGAATTTGTAAGGACATGTCCACCATGCCAGAAGCATGCCAACTTTCACATTGCCCCACCAGAAAAGCTCATCAGCGTGACCTCACCCTGGCCATTTGCGAAATGGGGCCTCGACGTTCTCGGACCCTTCCCACAGGGATCGGGACAAGTAAAATTCCTCATAGTAGGAGTAGACTATTTCACAAAATGGATCGAGGCAGAACCCCTAGCCAACGCCACCGCTCAAAAAAGTCGAAGATTCCTATATAGGAACATTATTACGAGGTTCGGGGTACCATACTCCATCACCACAGACAACGGTACCCAATTTACAGAGGCAGGCTTCAGAAAACTGGTGGCCGACTTGAACATAAAACACCAGTTCACCTCCGTCGAACATCCCCAAGCCAATGGACAAGCCGAAGCGGCCAACAAAGTCATATTGGCTGGATTAAAGTGGAGGCTACAAGAAGCAAAGGGAGCTTGGGCCGAGGAACTTCCACAGGTCCTATGGGCATATCGAACAACCCCTCATTCCACTACAAACGAATCACCATTCCGACTAGCATACGGAGCAGAGGCAATGATTCCAATAGAAATCGAAGAAGGATCTCCCCGAGTAGTCCACTACAATGAACAAGCAAACTCCCAACTTCAGAGAGAAGAGCTCGACTTGTTACCCGAAATCCAAGAAAGAGCTAGGATCAGGGAAGAAGCCCTAAAGCGACGAATGGCTTCCAGATATAATTAAAAGGTAGTGCTGAGAAGTTTTGCAGAGAATGATCTCATCCTAATCAGAAATGACAATGGAACAACTCGACCCGGAGAAGGAAAGCTGGCAGCAAACTGGAAAGGACCCTACCGAGTCATTGAAGTACTGGGGAGGGGCTACTACAGATTGTCCGAGCTTGATGGACGAGAGCTTCCCCGATCATGGCACGCCTGCAACCTAAGAAGGTACTACAGTTAGAAAAGGTAAAAGATCTCACTAAATGGATGCGCTCTTTTTCCTGAAAGGTTTTTTAATGAGGCACCATATCGAGACCTAGATCATACCCGACTTAAAGGGACAAGGAAATTCCCAGATGTATATATTCGTATTTTTTCTTTGAATAAAGTTTATTTAGATATTCTACAAGATTCCAAGATGCATTAATCTGAAGTATTCATCGTCCGATTATAAAGCAACAGGTCGGCAGAAAGTGAAAAACAAATTCACTGCACGACCACGATAAAGACAATCGTCCGATAAAGGTGAAAACGCGATTCACCCAAAGGACGATCTAAAGACGCCAACCATTTTTCTACAAATCGGCAAAGATGAACACAGAATAATGTAAGAAGTTATCGAAAGAAATCCAAAAAAAGAACCTGACGAGGTCTTACGGATAGCTAATATAATAACTTAAAAGACTGGCCGACGTTCAGAAATCGGACCAAGTCAACCCAAGTTATAAGTAAACCCTGGAAAGAGGTCTGGCCAACCCTATTAAAGAGGATTACTTTAACTTAGAAGGGCCTGACATAACAAAGTCAGCCCAAAACTAAAAAGTTATACAAGTAGTCTCTGAAAGAGATATGACAAAGATCCAAAAAAGAGGACTACGAAAAATAACTTAAAGGAGACCGACATAACCAAGTCGGACTCCTATCACTAAAAAAGTTATACAAGTAGTCCCTGAAAGAGATCTGACAAAGATCCAAGAAAGAGGACTACGAAAAATAACTTAAAGGAGACCGACATAACCAAGTCGGACTCCTATCACTAAAAAAGTTATACAAGTAGTCCTTGAAAGAGACCTGACAAAGGTCCAAGAAAGAGGATTACAAAAATAACTTAGAAGAGATCGACCTAACGAAGTCGGTCTCCTACAAAGATAAGTTATAAAAGTAATCCCTGAAAGAGACCTGACAATGGTCCAAGAAAGAGGATTACAAAAATAACTTAGAAGAGATCGACCTAACGAAGTCGGTCTCCTACAAAGATAAGTTATAAAAGTAATCCCTGAAAGAGACCTAACAGAGGTCCAAGAAAGAGGATTACAAAAATAACTCATAAAGGGACCAACGCGAAGAAGTTGGCTATAAAGCACTAAAATACAAAGCAATGGCGAAAAAACTAGGAAACACGTCGGACCCACGCAACCACAGTCTCAAAGGATCCGAGCTACAAGCAATAAGTGCAAAGCAATCCAAAGAGGCCAAGAAACAAAATGCAAAAATCCGAAAAGGGATATTACGCCAAAGAGAGCATAAATGCGAAGCTTCAAAAAGCCACCATAATCAACCTCAGAAAGCGGCCTTTTGTTTTTCAAAATGAAGTTACCAGGCAGGCAACTTAAAAATGTCAAACGAGAAATAGAAAAATAAAGAGTTCAAAAAGCCCACACATTGGGCCATCTACACAAAAGAGTTATAAAAAAGTTTCCACAAAACGCCCACAAGTCGGGCCAACTACAAATCAACAGAAGTTTTCTCGGCAGCATCGGGAGCTTTCTTGGTGGCATCAGAATCAGGAGAAGGAGGGCGAGCTTGAATAGGCACAGCATCAACAGTTCCATCATCCCGGTTCAGGATTTGACAATCCGGATCAGTTGTAACAGGAGAAACCGAGGAGGTTGACACTTTGAGAGAAGGAACTGGAGGAGGGTCAGCATCATCATCATCTTGGTCGTCAGGGACAATCAGATTTCCCTATAAGCTGAGACATAGCTGTCCTTATGCTTCAGGGCCATGTCTTCAGCCAGCCTCAAAGAAGCAGCAAGGGCGATAGAATTAGCCTTTTCACCCACCAGGTCCTTCTCCACCTTTGCCAACTTCACCTCCAACTCCGATATAAAATCGCGCGCTTTTAGAAGAAAACGTTCTACATTCAAAAACTTCTACAAGGGGAATCGACAAAAATGCTTGAGTTCGGCCTCAAGAATGACCGAAGTCTAGGACTCGACCTCAGGAAAGAAGACCGAGCTCAAGCAGGGGCACTATTCATACCCTGGGTCGAGCTATCCGACCTGGGATGATTGAAGATAAAGCGACCGACCTCTTCAGGTCAGACTATCCGACCTCTTCAGGTCAGACTATCCGACCTCTTCTCAGAGAGCTCGGCCAAATCGACAAGAGAGCCCAGTAAAGGGCCCAAATGGAGGAACACGACCCAAATCCTAAGGCGGCCTAAGCCTATAGAGATAAGGGCGGTTCCGCTGAAGACACGCTGACCTCAACCCTAAAGATAAAGATAAGATAAGATAACTAACTTATCTTATCCAACAAAGGTCACGTCTCAACACTGTAAATACACTGGAGCACCCAGGTATAACTCATACTCTGATTCTACATAAAAACCTGTTTAATACCCATGCTAACTTAAGCATCGGAGTCTCTTGCAGGTACCCCCCACCCTTCGATGACTAAGGATCAGCAGTACAGTCAGTCCAACAAGTCGGACACAACAGCTCCGACCAGTACAAAAGATCTCGTCCGAGATCGACCTACAGTTTCAGGTAACCCTCGGAACATATATGTATATCTTTCTATAACAATTCTAAAACTCCTCTGGTGAGACTGTGTGGTTAAGTTTTTATCTTTTTCAGGAAACGAACAAGGAAGCTTATGAAGAATTTTCTGTGTTTTATGGCTGTATTATCATAGATGTCTTTTCCCACGCCTTTGTTATTGATATTTATATTTTGTAAAGAGGGATAGGAGTTGTGATTTTATGACATAGATTTGTATATATGTACATATATTTGAATGTGAATGTAATATTCTATGTGTATATATATTTGTAGGTAAGTGCAAACGAATAAAAGGAAAAAGTATTTCCAGTTTTTCAAAGAAAATTTGATACGGTTTCGAGTTAAAGGCTCCTATTTTATTATTAGATATATGGATGTTGTCGTAATATCCTCGCTATCAGAGTGGCGCAGCTGGAAGCGTGACATTCTGGTAGTAAAGGTGTTACAAATGATCTTCCTGATTATGACATTGTAACTCTTGTCCCACAAAATATCTCCTGTATAGAGAACATTCACCAAATAGTTCATCGAAATTAAACACAGAATTATACAAAATAGAAGACATAAACTAAGTAAGGTTTGAATATGTAGAGTTTTTACTACCCACTTATGAAACCAACGCTCACTGGTCTCAGTAGGAATCTTCTTGTAGCTCGGCCATGCATGATTGTACATCAGCTTGATAACATTAGTACACTCATGTGTACATGCATTGTTATTTGGTGCAAACCTACCAATGAAAAACTTAAGATTAGTAGTTTACGAAAAATTACTTAACGTAATCTATAAACTTCAATTATATTTAGACATTTTAGAAATTTTGGCAGAGTTTCATCTATCATTAGAATGTGCCACAAATTCTATCGATTAACAATTCACTTAAATAATTCCCAAAAAAACCAACATGGAATTATATTCCATTAAGCAACAACATGCATTAATAATCAAGAATTTTCAAACACTTTCAGCAATTCAAACCTACTAACCTAACTCGAACCTATCTTAACAATCTAATTCCACTAAAACTAGAAAATTGAGTATGACTAACTAAAATAATATGGATATAAAAGACTTAAAATAGTACAAACGTTGTCAAACCATCAGGCCAAATCATTATCCATACAAAGGGAGGTGGTGGAAGAGCATCTGATTGGGACACGTGAGAGGATTTCGACACCGCGATGTCTGTCCCTGGAGGCGTAGTCGTCGAAATAGTGGGTTATTGATTGGACAGAGGTGGTGGATGAGTCCACTTTGGTGAAGCAGTCGCACGACGTCCTGTTTGGGGTTAAGGGCCATGATAAATGATTGATCCTTTGCACGCATTGCATGTGACGTTCTAGGGGTAGTTGATGGGTGAAATTTAGATTTCCATACAAACTCACCGGCAAGTGTACCGGGTCGCATCAAGTAGTACTAACTCATAGGAGTGAGGTCGATCCCACATGGATTGATGGATCAAGCAACTTTAATGAGGTGATTAGTTTAGTCAATTTAACAGTTGGGAATTGGGTGGTAGAAAGTAAATTGCAGTGAATTTAAAAGTGCAGAAGGTAAATCAACAGAAGCTTAAAGAGCAAGAAACGTAAATTTGCAGCAAATGTAAAGGGGATTAAGTGCTGGGAAATTAAATGAAGCAGTAAATCAAAACTCAGAACAATTGCAGAAGTAATGGGAACAGAAGATAAAATCAAGCTCGATATAAACTGAATCGTAAAATTGCAGAAAAAGTAAAAGTGTATCAACTATGCTAAGCTCTCTGGAGTCTCTAATCCTCTAAGAGAGATCTAGAGTCTCTAATCCTCCAACCTGAGCCTCTATTCTACTCCTACTCCTACAGTGCGCTCTCCTTTCTGAAACAAAACTGATGCATTTATATAGGCTTCCTAAACTACTAAATGAAATTCAAATTTAAAACAAATTACAATTAAATGCAAAATTCCTATTCTAGATGATCCTTGTGCCTTGAGTGATGTCAATTGGGCTCTGCTTGCTTTGGGGCTTCGATGGGCTTGAATTGAAGTTAATTGAGCCAGCGTTGCAGTTTCCAAGAGAGCGTAGCGTTCATTTAGAGAATAGAGCTTTTAGGCATCCACGCGTACGCGTTCCTCACGCTAGCGCGTGCTTTTTCATTTTCGACCATCGACACGTACGCGTCAAGTACACGTGCGCGTCTTCAATAGCGTTCTCTTATTGAGCGCTACGTTATCTTAGTGAGAGCTGCCCACGCGTACACATCCTCTGCGTGTGCACGTGGGTAGTAAAATCTCAAATCCAAGCTTCAGCGCCAGTCACGCGAGCGCATGCCTCGTCTCAGGTGCACCATCGACGCGTGCGCGTCAGGCACGCGTGCACGTTGTTTTCAAAACTTTGGCTCCAAATTTTAACTTGCTCGAAAACGCTAGCTTAGATAACTTGGCGCTCTTTTTGCAAATGAGCGCTGATGGTGAAATAGAGCACACTTCCTTGATTTAGTCATGGGCCACGCTTTTTAAAACAGTGGCCTAAGGCTCCAAAATGTGCCTCAGAATTTCTCTTTTCTCCTTTTTAGCTTATTTTGTGCTTTTTTTGCTTCTTTTTCTTCTTATTTCCTACAAAGTTTATAAATCAAAAGATCAAGGAAATATACCATTTAAGCACAAAAGTATGCAACATTTAAGCATAAATCATCAATTTCTTGTATGAAAAAGCATAGAAAAACCTGACATGATGACATGTCATCACAACACCAAACTTAAACCTTGCTTGTCCCCAAGCAAGAAAAGATTCATGCAATAAAGATTGACAATCCAAGGTAAGAAGAATAGCAACTCAATGTTCATGGTTGGCTAGTTTTTTTATGCGCTCCGCAATCACAAAAGAAATGTAAATGATTGATGCTTCTATCTAGCTCATTTTATGAAATCTTTTCCTTATATTTCTTCCTTGAAACAAGCTTTTGATTTTTCATATTAGCTTCTCCTTTTGGGTGATTTTTCCCATGAGTTGATAGCAAATCTACGACTCTAAGTGCTTTGTTTTCAAGTATTACCGCTTGATACATAAGCACCACAAACATTTAGTTAGAGGACTTCATTAAGCTCATTTGTTTCTTTCCTTGATTCTCCAATCATTGATGCTCAGAGCCTTGAGTTTTGAGGGAGTGCATTTGCACTTGAGCCTTACCTTGATTCTAAGTGTTTTGTTTTCAAGCTTTTTGCTTTATACATAAACACCACAAGTACTTAACAATGGAATTGTCATTGGTACTCAGAGCCTTCATCTTTCTCATTCTTTCCCTTTTTCTATTCTTACCTTAGTTTGCAATTGCTTTTTCAAGGGTTTCATGATTTCAAAAATTTTATAAAATGTCCTAGATGAAAACTTCAATTAAATAAAATCTAATGCAATTGAGCAACAATTAATCATAGTAGCCTTCTAATACTCTTAAGCTCATGCTAAATTCTTCTTTAATGACCTTATTTGTTTATGATCATGATAATTTATTGCTTTTGAACTCACAAAACTCAAAGTTGGTAGTCATAATGTCACAGCAAGATGTTAAAAATCAGTAATCAACTATGCTTATTCATAACACACATGCATACAGAGCAGATAAAGATAATCATGCAATTTACAGTACTGGAAGTAAGTAGGAGGAGAAAGGAACGTTAACACCTTGTAGTTTATCTTCACTGTTGTTGTCCTTTAGAGTGTTTGCTCATCCTCAAGCAACAATTAGAACAATGGTGATGGGGTCTATGATAGATCATGAGTGTCTTACACAGTAAAATGCTAGTAGTACATGTGTTTAAGCAAGCAAAATGAAAAATAACTCTGAAGGCACAGGAAACATAGACATTGTGACTACAAAAATAAGAGGGTGTGCATGATACATTGCATAAAGAATAAGTGGCACACCAAACTTAGTGTGACACTTTCACTTGGATTTGATGCAAGTATCCAGTATAGATTGGAAACAAGTTTTGTTGCATAGCAACACCAAACATAGAATGCAACCATATATCAATTTATTTGAACTAAAACTAAACAAAGGGAGCTGTTATATGTTAAATACAATCACCAAGTGAAGAATCTGTCATGAATAAGGATTTCTTGGTGAGGTATTTAACAAAAACAGTTAAGGAGCAAAATAAATAAAAGCATTAAAAGCAAAAAAAATGACTAAAACATAGATAAAAATGTTAAACCAAATGAAAGATAACTTTGCAGAGGCATTATGATTATGCAAACAAGTGGTATTGCTGAATAAATTGCATAGAAAAGTAAGTGGCTGATGAGCGGATAATTTATATGCTTTTTGGCATTGTTTTTAGTATGTTTTTAGTATGTTTTAGTTAGTTTTTATTATATTTTTATTAGTTTTTATTTAAAATTCACTTTTCTGGACTTTACTATGAGTTTGTGTGTTTTTCTGTGATTTCAGGTATTTTCTGGCTGAAATTGAGGGACCTGAGCAAAAATCTGATTCAGAGGCTAAAAAGGACTACAGATGCTGTTGGATTCTGACCTCCCTGCACTCGAAGTGAATTTTCTGGAGCTACAGAAGCCCAATTGGCGCGCTCTCAATTGCGTTGGAAAGTACACACTTTGCCCGAGATTTGATGGCCCAAACTGGCATTCCAAATTAGCTCAAGAATTCTGGCATTTAACACCGAAACTGGCATAAGAATGGGAGTTAAACGCCCAAACTGGCACAAAAGCTGGCGTTTAACTCCAAGAAAAGTCTTTACACATGAAAGCTTCAATGCTCAGCCCAAGCACACACCAAGTGGGCCCGAAAGTGGATTTTTATGTCATTTACTCATTTTTGTAAACCCTAAGCTACTAGTTATCTACAAATAGGACCTTTTACTATTGTATTTGACATCCTGGAATCTTTTGATCACTTGAGATCTTAGGATCATATTTGGACGTCTAGTTCTTAGATTATGGGAGGCTGGCCATTCAGCCATGCCTAGACCTTGTTCTTATGTATTTTCAACGGTGGAGTTTCTACACACCATAGATTAAGGTGTGGAGCTCTGCTGTACCTCGAGTATCAATGCAATTACTATTGTTCTTCCATTCAATTCAGCTCATTCTTGTTCTAAGATATCACTTGTTCCTCAACTTGATGAATGTGATGATCCGTGACACTCATCATCATTCTCACCTATGAACGTGTGCCTGACAACCACCTCCGTTCTACCTTAGATTGAGTGGATATCTCTTTGATTCCTTAATCAGAACCTTCGTGGTATAAGCTAGAATTGATGGCGGCATTCTTGAGAATCCGGAAGGTCTAAACCTTGTCTGTTGTATTCTGAGTAGGATTCAAGGATTGAATGACTGTGACGAGCTTCAAACTCGCGATTGTGGGGCGTTAGTGACAGACACAAAAGAATCACTGGATTCTATTCTGACATGATCGAGAACCGACAGATGAATAGCCGTGCTGTGACAGAGCGCGTTGAACATTTTCATTGAGAGGACGGGACTGTAGCCATTGACAACGGTGATGCCCAACATACAGCTTGCCATGGAAAGGAGTAAGAAGGATCGGATGAAGACAGTAGGAAAGCAGAGAGACAGAAGGGACAAAGCATCTCCATACGCTTATCTGAAATTCTCACCAATGAATTGCATAAGTATCTCTATCTTTATTTTATGTTTTATTCATATTTTAATTATCAATCCTCCATAACCATTTGAATCCGCCTGACTGAGATTTACAAGATGACCATAGCTTGCTTCATACCAACAATCTCCGTGGGATCGACCCTTACTCGCGTAAGGTTTATTACTTGGACGACCCAGTGCACTTGCTGGTTAGTTGTGCGAAGTTGTGATAAAGAGTTGAGATTGCATTTGAGTGTACCATGTTGATGGCGCCATTGATGATCACAATTCCGTGCACCAAGTTTTTGGTGCCGTTGCCGGGGATTGTTTGAGTTTGGACAACTGACGGTTCATCTTGTTGCTTAGATTAGGTATTTTTCTTCAAAATTTTTAAGAATGAATTCTAGAGTTTCGAGGTAATGTTTTTATCATCACCAAAGCTGATTGATTCTCATCAATTTAGCTCTTGAATGTAATGTCCTGCTGAAGCTTGGCTAGGCATGTCTAATCTTTTTAGACTACAGCTTTAGACTAACATTGCATGATTCCTGGAATTCTTATTAAAAATTTTTGAATCTCTTTATTTTCTTTTCCATATAATTTTGGAAAAATCCAAAAAAATTACAAAGTAATAAAAATCAAAAATATTTTATGTTTCTTGTTTGAGTCTAGTGTCTCATTTTACGTTTGGTGTCAATTGCATGTTTCTGTTCTTCTTACATTTTTCGAATTCATTCATGTGTCTTCACTGATCTTCAAGTTGTTCTTGATGATTTGCTTGCTTTGATCTTTAAATTCTCTTGTCTTGTGTGTTTTGTTGTTTCTCATATGCATTCTCAATTTGTTAGTGTCAGTAGTATACAAACTTCTAAGTTTGGTGTCTTGCATGCATTGTTTATTTGATTTTAGTTGCATTTTGATTATTCCTCATCATTAAAAATCCAAAATTTTTTTCAAAAGTGTGTCTTTTCTAGTCAATAATACAGAGAATTGAAGATTCAGAACATACAGCAGAGGAATCACACAGAAAAAGCTGGGCGTTCAAAACGCCCAGTGAGGAAGGAAAACTGGCATTTAAATGCCAGCCAGGGTACTTGGCTGGGCGTTTAACGCCCAAAAGGGTAGCATTTTGGGCGTTAAACGCCAGAATGGATACCATTCTGGGCGTTTAACGCCAGGATGGCATAAGAGGGAAGATTTTGTTTTTAATTCAAATTTTTTTTAAGTTTTCATAATTTTTCAAAATCAAATATTTTTCAAATCATATCTTTTCAATCATATATTTTCAAAATCAATTTCTTTCCATTTTCAAAAATACTTGCTAACAATTAATGATTTGATTCAATATTTCAAGTATGTTGCCTTTTCTGTTGAGAAAGGTTTAATGTTTGAATCATATCTTTTCTTGTTAGCCAAGTCATTAATTTTAAAAAATCAAATCTTTTTAAATTATTTTTCAATCATATCTTTTCAATCATATCTTTTTAAAACCATAACTTTTCAATCATATCTTCTTAATCACATCTTTTTCAAAATAGTTTTCAATCACATCTTTTTGCTTTCTAATTTCAAAATCTTTTTTTAAATTTCACTTAATTTCTTTCCCAATCTTAGTTTTCGAAAATCAATTACCATTTTTCAAAATTTTTTTTAATTAATTCACTTTAATTTTCGAAAATTTCTTTCCCTCTTCTCACATCCTTCTATTTATGGACTAACACTCCTCCTTCTATTCTTCTTTTCCTCTGACACCTCAAGGAATCTCTATACTGTGACATAGAGGATTCCATACTTTCTTGTTCTCTTCTCTTTCATATGGGCAGGAGCAAAGATAAAAGCATTCTTGTTGAGGCTGACCCTGAACCTGAAAGGACCTTGAAGCGAAAGCTAAGAGAAGCTAAAGCACCACTCTCCGTAGAGGACCTAACAGAAATCTTCAAACAAGAAGAAGACATGGCAGCCGAAAACAACAACAATGCAAACAATGCAAGGAAGGTGCTGGGTGACTTTACTGCACCTACTCCCGACTTCTATGGGAGAAGCATCTCTATCCCTGCCATTAAAGCAAACAACTTTGAGCTTAAGCCTCAATTAGTTTCTCTAATGCAACAGAATTGCAAGTTTCATGGACTTCCATTGGAAGATCCTCATCAGTTTTTAGCTGAATTCTTGCAAATCTGTGACACTGTCAAGACCAATGGGGTTAACCCTGAGGTCTAAAGACTTATGCTATTCCCTTTTGCTGTAAGAGACAGAGCTAGGATATGGTTGGACTCACAACCTAAAGAAAGCCTGAACTCTTGGGAAAAGCTAGTCAATGCCTTCTTGGCAAAGTTCTTTCCACCTCAAAAATTGAGTAAGCTTAGAGTGGAAGTCCAAACCTTCAGACAGAAGGAAGGTGAATCCCTCTATGAAGCTTGGGAAAGATACAAACAATTGATCATAAAGTGTCCTTCTGACATGCTTTCTGAATGGAGCATCATAGGAATCTTCTATGATGGTCTGTCTGAACTGTCCAAGATGTCATTGGATAGCTCTGCTGGAGGATCTCTTCATCTGAAGAAGACGCCTACAGAAGCTCAAGAACTCATTGAAATGGTTGCAAATAACCAATTCATGTACACTTCTAAAAGGAATCCTGTGAACAATGGGACGAATCAGAAGAAAGGAGTTCTTGAGATTGATACTCTGAATGCCATATTAGCTCAGAACAAAATATTGACTCAGCAAGTCAATATGATTTCTCAAAGTCTGTATGGAATGCAAGATGTACCAGGCAGTACTAAGGACGCTTCATCTGAAGAAGAAGCTTATGATCCTGAGAACCCATCAATGGAAGAGGTGAATTACATGGGAGAACCCTATGGAAACACCTATAATCCTTCATGGAGAAATCATCCAAATCTCTCATGGAAGGATCAACAGGGACCTCAACAAGGTTTCAACAACAATAATGGTGGAAGAAACAGGTTTAGCAATGGCAAGCCTTTTCCATCATCTTCTCAGCAACAGACAGAGAATTCTAAGCAGAGCCACTCTGAATTAGCAACCAGGGTCTCTGATCTAATCAAAACCACTCAAAGTCTCATGACTGAAACAAGGTCCTCCATTAGAAACTTGGAGGCACAAGTGGATCAGCTGAGTAAGAAAGTCACTGAACTCCCTCCTAGTACTCTTCCAAGCAATACAGAAGAGAATCCAAAAGGAGAGTGTAAGGCCATCAACATGGCCGAATTTGGAGAGGAGAAAGAGGCAGTGAGCGCCACTGAGGAAGACCTCAATGGACGTCCACTGGCCTCCAATGAGTTTCCCAATGAGGAACCATGGGAATCTGAGGCTCACACTGAGACCATAGAGGTTCCATTGGAATTACTTCTGCCATTCATGAGCTCTGATGAGTATTCTTCCTCTGAAGAGGACAAAGATGTCACTGAAGAGCAAGTTGCTAAGTACCTTGGAGCAATCATGAAGCTAAATGACAAGTTATTTGGTAATGAGACTTGGGAGGATGAACCGCCTTTACTCAACAAAGAACTGGATAACTTGACTAGGCAGAGATTACCTCAAAAGGGATAAGTCCCTGGAAAGTTCTCAGTACCTTGTACATTAGGCACCATAACCTTCAAGAAGGCTCTGTGTGACCTAGGGTCAAGCATAAACCTCATGCCTCTCTCTGTAATGGAGAAGCTAGGGATCTTTGAGGTACAAGCTGCAAGAATATCACTAGAGATGGCTGACAATTCAAGAAAACAAGCTTATGGACTTGTA